>NW_004955407.1:26935166-26938228 GCF_000276665.1 Chinchilla lanigera
TTGGTACCGGGCATCAAACTCAGGACCCTGTGCTTGCCAGGTAGGAACTTGTGCCGCTGAGCTATATCCCCGGCAGGAGATCCATTTCTGAAAGACTGCCTGGATCACTTTTGACATGCTTTGAACAATTCAGTCTGGGCAGATCTAGAAGCTCTGGTAATTTCTAGATTAGAGAAATACAGATTAGATAGTTTGGCTGATTTGTCAAGGGTCACCTATGGGTAAACACTGCATTTGTATTCAAATGCTGTGTTTTTAACAACTATATGCATTGCCCTTAAATGAAGTAACCCATGTGAAATATCACAACTAGCACATAGTCTTATTTTTTCAGTGATTGGTTGTTATTAATAATCTAGATGAATTATGGAACTCATTTTTTCTAAACAGTGTTCAATATTTTTGTAAAATGTGGCCTTTCACAAAATGTTGAGAGAACTATTTTAGTAGATCACTTACTGACACCCAGCTATGAAAAAATTCTGCACAGATAAGGTTAACTCATTTTAAACAAAAATAGATTTGTAAAAAATTTCATAGTGACTTTCTCCCTGCATCTATTGTCTTATAAAAGGAGACTATAGACTTGTATAAGGAGACTATAACAAGCATCTATTGTCTTGTAAAAGGAGACTATAGACTTGTGTAAGGAGACTATAACAAGTAATAAAATGAGAAGATATAAGCAGAGATTCATAAGAATCTATTATTATTGTTGTCAGTATATCCAGTGACCCTACCTAGACCATTGGATATAAAATGGTGATTCCAGAGAGGATAAGTATATATGCTTATCCTCAGAATCTGTGAATATTGCTTTATCTGGAAAAGGAGGACTTGCAGGTATAATTAAGGATTAATATATGTTTGCAGGACATAATTACTACACTATCATAGGAAGTTGCTACATGTACAAGATACATCATCATTCTCTTTTCTTCTTTTTCTCTTTGTTTTTCATCCCCTACCCCTTCCCTTCCTCCCTGCTCCTTGAAACTCTGGGTCCTCTTCCTATTTGCAAAAGGGTTTTTATTATTTTTCCCTTTCAGTTTTTGTTTTCCATCTCATTTCCTTCTCCTGTCTCCTTCTCTTGTTCTATAATCTATTTGAGAAAGATCTCCCTACTTCCATTTATATAACTTCTATTTCTCTCTCTCTCAATTTCTCTCTCATATATATACATATTTTTTTTCCTTCAGTTTTTCATATGAGAGAAATCAAGCAATATTTAAGCCACCAGAAGGTGATGTGAAGATAGAAGAAGACCTGGTGTACTGTACAATCTGGGAATGAATATCAGTGAGCACAGGCAACCAAAAGAAGCTGTCTTTGAGCCACCAGAAGGTCAGGTCCTTGCACACACCTCAGTTTGAGACTTCTGGTCTCCAGAACGGTAAAAGGTGTTGCTGTTTTAAGACACCTAGTTTGTGATAATTTGCTACAATAGCCTTAGGAACCTAATAAAAGACAAACTCTGATTTTTTATTTGACTGAGTTTCTGACTTCCTCATAAAATTATAAATTGGAATAGATGATCTTAAATATTTCTACCCAAGGGCTACACTTAATATACTTAATAAAAGGTGATTGTTTTACAGGTTGTTTTGCAATCTACCCATCTTCCTAGATAGTAAAAATGAATATGTTGAAATGGGCAACATACCAAAACCAGTGTGTTCAAGGAACACATGTGTAAAATGTAAAACAGTCCAGGCTTCAGCAATATTTCAAGGAAAAGAGAAAAACAGCTATCTTGGCTTAAAATAATTAATTTTGTACATTTTGCTTCAGCTAATTACGTTTGAATTTTTATGACAACTATTCTCATTTTTCCAGGCAGAAAAATCCTCAAACTGCATCTTTGAAAATAAGAATATTTGAAGATTGTTTTAAGCAATAGTTTTTAAGTTTTAAAATATAATGTTGTTACCTTCATATAGATCATAGAAGTAAAATTATAGATACATCTTTTAGATACACTTTTAGTTACATATTTCTGTATAATGGATAGTTTATAGAAAATGAATAAAGTAGAGGGATTTTATTGAGTTATTAAGTATCTTTAGTGATTAACAATATATAGGACTGAACTCATTGGCAAGTATCTGTTTTGAAATATTTTTTTCTGGCAGTGGGAATAAGCATTGGAACGATAATTGTTCACTCCGATAAGTTAAATATGTTCCAAAGTGTTAGTTGAATACTTTAATTATTTGATTTCTAATCAAAATATTTTCATGTTTTAAAAATATATTCATATATTTAAAATATATTCACCTAAAATTCAAACAGAACATAGCAGAAATCTGAGATTGAGTACCACTTCAATTTTATTGTGGATGACTCTTGAAGACAGAGACTAGAGCACTCTACTCACAGGCTCTGTTCACAGTGATGTGTGTCTGTCTAGAACATATGTAAAAATCTTTAAAATAAAATTTAACACATCTGTTCACTTAAGCTTAGCACTATTTTAGATTGCTTATCTTCAAAATGTACTACTCAAATGCCAAATAATGATTTATTGAAACTTCTGTTACAAAGAGCAATATTTATCAAGTAAGCAGTATCTACTGCTTTTGAGTTCTGCAAGTGATGGATAATTCAAACATTGGCAAATTATTATTTTGATTGATTAACTGGTAGATTCACTAGTCTAATTATTTGTTTACTCTGTACCTGTATATTTATTAGACATCTGTTCTATATTATATGTCTATGACTAGAAACTAGGGTTAAAAAAAGATAAAATTTTTCAAGAATCTTCCCTTACAGAAGACATGGTGACACAAAGAGATGTCAGTCATCTGAGGGCAATGGCAGGCAAAGCCATAGGAATTGTAGTTGGAAGGCCATGGGACAGACAGGAAAAACCCAGATGTCTAATCAGGGTCTCTGGGACAGGGAAACATGACAGCAACCATCGGCAAGATCTTAAAGCCTGCATATAAATCACCTTGAATTATCATTTCATTTTCCATTGATCCTCAGGCCTGTTTTTTAGCCAGTACCAGGTGGATTTTATGACAGTAGCTTTATAGTATAATTTCAGGTCAGGGATT
>NW_004955407.1:26940713-27001555 GCF_000276665.1 Chinchilla lanigera
TCTTTAAAATTAAAAAAAAAAATCATTTCATTTTCAAAAAGTCACCCTACTACTTGCACTGCCAACACCACCCAAAATCCATTGTCTTCATTAAAAGGGTTAACAGAGGTTAGAATTCAGGAGGGGAGGAGTTGAAAACCTTATATCACCAACATTGTACCTGAATGTGTGTCTCATCTTCAGTGTCTCTATAACTGCAACTTCAGATTATCAACTTGATCTTTCAATTAAATTTTATAGGAATTCAACATTTTTCCTCTCTAGACATCTCTTTTGGGTCTTTGTTTTTAAACAGCCACATGCTACAGCAAGTCTTACTGATCTTTCAAGTTCGCTTGATAAATTCCTAATGGTCCACAGAATTTTATAGGGCTCCCTGCCTTGAGACTTGGGGTGCTTTCTCTGTCAGAATGGTTAGCACTCTGCACTTCTGCAGGAGAGATGACTTTAAATTGGTCATCTGAGAAAGACAACTTACAAAGAAAAGACACACAGGATTTCCATGAGTTGGGGGTTGACAGAGCTGGTGAGCAGCTAGATGGTTTGAATGAGGGGCAACTTCAAGGTGGCTCACTCTGATTCTTTTTCCTTGGAAGCAATTGACTATACCCGAGTGTAGACTAGATTTAACGACTCATTCATAATTAACAGGATGTAGCAAAAGTTATGAGAACTTGCTTCTGACATTGGATTAGGACCAATCTAGTGTTTATATATTATGAATGAGCTTATTAGACTTCTCCCAAATTCACATCTAGGTAAATCAATTTAGCAGGAAGGTAAGCATTCTTCAGGAGGTAGGATAATTCTATTTCTTTATTTCAGTCAGCACCAAAATGACCACACTCATTGAAATGCATTCTATCAACATATACCCAACCATGTGTACATATACACATGCTTACACATACACAGATATATATGGAGACTACACAAAGAATCCATTGTTCACCACTACATGTTCTAGGAAGAGGTGGAGGTAGAGAGCTAATCTCCATATCTCCAAGATAACAACAGCTGTGATTGGTGAGACTTACAAAGGAAAATGGTAGGAAGTGATCTAAGCAAGACACTAATGGTAGAAAAGAACAACATAACAGCTATTGTTTTCTTTTTTTTTTTTTCTATTAAAAGTACTAGATGAAGAGGCAAAGTATTTACCCTAATAAGATGGATGTTTCAAAATGAGAAGTAGGAAGAAATGCCGTTATCATCATCTGGCAACTACAAACTACTTAACTCTATTGCTGTCTCATTGGGGAAAAAAAAATCACATATCAAAAGACCTATTTGGTCTAGTTTTAGTGTCATTCACACAAGCCAGATTAGAAATTATGTAGGGGAAGAAAGAAAACTGTTGCCCTCTGTTCACACAAATTTATTTTACATTCTGAAACTTCCCATTTCTAAATGCAAAAAATTCATCCATGTGATATCTGGATTGGAAGCTTCTCAGTGAATAATTTAAAGAATTCATAGTCGATTCTTAGTGAGGCTTGTCAGCTTTCTTTCCATCTCCCTTCTTCTCTTCTCCCTTTCTTCCACACTTTCTTTCCTTCACTCACTTCTTCCTTTCTTTTTTGCTTTCTGCTATTTTTCTTTCAGAAGTATTGTAGTCACACTTTTTATTTCTGGATATTTTTCACATGAAGGCTTCCATGGTATAAAATGTTATTAAAAGTAATCTATATCAACCAACAGAAATAAAAGCCTATTTAGTAAGTACGGTTTCCTCATTATTAGGGTGACTATAATCCAAGTGGACACCTGGAACAAAGGTGCATGCTTCAGTGTTCTGCTAAACAGGGCTTGCAAGTATCAAATGAGAAATGGTATTATTTCCAGTCATGGAAATTAGAAGGCTATTAATAACTGTCATCCATTTTATAGGTGAAGCTATGAAAGATCTGGGATTAAGAGTGATCCAAACAGAGGATATGGAAATTTAAGTATCTTTATGGGTAAAATATATATGGGTGACATATGGGAGATTATATATGTATGGAAAACTGAAATACAAGAAAAAATACAAAGAAAAATAAGTACTTGATAGAGCATTTATCTAGCCCGAAAGATATTAATTGGAAATATGTTGATGGTTGAATTTTGGCATTTATGAAAGAACCTTCTTCCATAAAGGTTGAAATGCAGCAAGAAAATGCAGAGAATCTTAAAGGAGGAGGGAACTTGAGCGGTCCCACCCCGGGGAGTCATGATAATGTCAGTGAAACTGTTGGTGAGACCATTTGCTGATCTGTTAAAATTTATGCTCTTAGGGAGGTTAGGGACTTCAAGATGTTGAAAAGAATTCGATGTGCTGCTATAGGAAATGAAATACGGAATCAACAGTGAAGTCTGAATTACTTACATTTCTAATGAGATAAGTAAATTGAAAGACATTTTACCCTGAGGCACCCGTTTTTATCCAGAGAGAGTACAAAACACAGACAGTGAGAATTTCCCAGGGCTGGAATTTGGCAGATGTGTGGAACTCTGCATTAGGCACTGTAGATGCAGTGCACAAACCTTCGCAAACTGTGAATAAGAAAGTGCAATCTGGGTTGAAAGGAAAGTGAAATCAGATGGGAAGGAAGGATTACACTGCAGGGAGAGATTAGAGGCAGAAGCATAACAAAGGCATGGATTAGTTTTTTATGCACTAAGAGAGGAAAAAGTGGTGTTCAGGGCAAAGCATGGTCAGAATCTGAGGGCCTGAGGAGAAGCAGGCACGCAGGATGACAGAAATAGGCTGTGGACAGCTCAATAAGAAGCTGAGCTGGAATTGCACATGCAAGCGAGGAGTTTAATAGTTCTCGGAAGTGTGAGGCTACAATATGAGAATAATGACATGAAAAGAAGTGAAAGATATTGTGAACATAGAGGTGAAACCAGGGAGGAGGTCTGCATGAGAGTTTATTGTGCAAAATAAAAGGAAAGTTGGGGTGGGGGAGAAAGTGACCTATTGAATTATTTTCATGAAACATTGGAGTGCGGGTTGTTTGTGGGGAATAACTAACCAGGTATAGTGACAGGTTTGATTATTATGGAAGACCATGGCTAATTAAAATAATGAGTATTAGGCAAATTTAGAAATACTTCATGTAGGGGCTGGGGTTTTAGCTCAGAGGTACAGCACCTGCCTGGCAAGCGCAAGGTTGTGCGTTTGATTCCCGGTACCGGAGAAAAACCAGAAAAAAAAAAAAAAAGAAATACTTCATGTGCATTATGGAAACATAAGATTATAAAATAATCACTGCAAGTCCAGGCTAAACAGGAGTCTCTTGTTCATGTCTTACAGCCTCAATGTGAGATAGACTTTACAGGTTGAATCACCATTCTGCAGAGAACAAGACAGCAGAGAAATCCAAAAACAATTATGATCTTGAGAGCACAAAATTCTGGGAAAAAAAGTCTAAAGTGATATATTTCTCTTTTTACCTTTCATGTAGAAGGAAATTAGATTTCATAATTGTGACTATCCTAGGATCAATGTATGGAAATTATTGGGAAGCAAATTTTGTCTTAATGTGAAGTTTAAACTGCTCCCAAATGGAAGTTGTTTCCCTTGAAGTAATGAATACCATGACATGGAAAATGTTCATAGTAGACAAGACAATTTTTGCAAATAATGGGGTCCAGAGGCAAGTAGAATTGGTATTTCTGGGAAGTTTGTTAGACATGCACTCTGTCAGACCATTCTTCAAACTTATATTTAAAAACTGCTTTGCGTTAATATCTTCAGGTGATTGCTACCTGCAGTGTAGAACTGAGCTATAGGGCATTCTTCCCCTGGTAGATATCTTGGCTTACAGGCTACACTGTACCTGTTTTGTAACTTGTATTAGCTATCCTGAAATGAAAAGCAATTCTCTCCTTTCTTGGTTTATTTCTGCCTTTTAAACACTTCCGGCTCCAACTTAAAAGAAAAATCTATCAGTCTTGGATTCTTTAAATTTGATTCTCTACATTATGTCTAATTTTACAAGATGATTTTTCTATGACATCACTCTGGAGTTCATCTGCGTAGTAAAATAATTTTGTTTGTGCCTCATAAATGCTATAATGGAAACATTGTGTTAGCAGTGCCCTGAAAATGAGAAAAACAATCATAGCAGAGAGCTTCTGTTTGCACTCTCTCTGTAACATAGCCCTCACTCATTATTCATTGCCGAGTTTTGGGACATCCTTATGGGTGTTTTTCACTAAGAATTCACATTAGCTGCTTAGTACAATGGAAGCTTGTGATGAATGCGTGGAGAAGAAGAATGGTCGCTTTCTTGCTTTTGTCTTCCTTTTGCTCTGTGCTCCCAATTTAAAAGCAAATTCACTCTCTCATATTTTTTGCTCAGCTTTGTAGAAGGTCCACAAATCTTTGTTCTGAAACAATTCAAGCCTTGTTTTGCTTTTATGTGCCTGCTAAGCATAACAGCAATTCATTTATCAGCAGAGAAAATAATTGATTTTATTTTCATTTTCAATTTTTGTTCAGAGAAAACATTCTTGGAGTTTGTTCTCTAAACAAAAAGAATGATTTTTTACCACAAATATGACATGGCTTTTCTGTAGCAAGGAAACGTTATAGAAGTGAGTAGGGCTTTGAGCTACAAATCTCCCTCATGATCTGATATTGCTTTGTGTGCATGTACAATGACTAGTGTGTAGGAAAAAAATCTCTATAGTCAGCAATGGTACACCACGATTTACAGTATCTCCCTTCCAAAGGGAACATGACCCCTACTTGGAAAAGTAACAAATTTATGACTTGTGGTAACTAGCAAAAACTTGTGGCTTGTATAGTGAGAAAAATGGCAAGGTTTACTGTAAGTTTTGCTTTCTTGAGTTCCAAAACATTTGCTATTTATAATGACTAATATGTCAATGACCCACCTGAAGTGTCATGAAGGCAAATTATTTTTTGTCTAATAGTAATTCCTTTGAGGACAAAAACACACAGGGTGCTTCTCCTTATTCTGTGAATACACTAATCATACTTTTTAAGTGAAGCCCAAACATGGCGGTGATGTCTAAATGGATACTACAAGTTCTCTTAGCAACCCTGAACCCTGCTAATTGTTTTATTTTACCTTACTACTCTTCCTTCTCTGTCTGTTCCTTGAATTTCCTACTGACATATGTCTAAAGTTTTGTTTCTATTTTTTAAATGTCTTCAGCTCTCTATTTAAAAATTATGAAATACAATCAGCATCAATTTCTAACAGCATCAGGGATATTTTTCTTTTCTAAAAACAAAAACAGAAGCATAGCTTAAAATTTGCTGTTTCAACTGACATTCTTTTGGTTTTCTTGCACATTTAAAGCATTTTCTTATTTGTTTACAAACTCTGTTTTTTCTAGGTCGAAACATCCTTTTGTGCTTTTTCTCTTAGGCCATTTTTTTTTTTGGATTTGCAACCATACTGTTTTCATTTCTGAGTCCAATGCCAGCTTTATGTACCCTTTCCTCCTTTGTGTCCCTTGCATTTTGGCTTCTGGAGGGGCTGAATAATCTCTCACCTGCTGTCCCACTTTACCCCATGCTACATGACTTTATCTTTCCCATCCTTCCCCTTCTCTGTGATTTACCCAGTGTGCATTCATCTCTCAATACCTGCACCCAGTATGTGTTATCTCCTTAACTATTTTGATTGCATTTGCTCCAGAGATTTTCTTCTCTTGATCACAGAATGTATCATGCTTCCTTTCATTTGTAAACCCTTAAGACAAGAAGATTCTTTTTTCTTTTTTTTTTTTTTTTTTTTTGGTTTTTTTCCGGTACCTGGAATTGAACTCACGACCTTGCGCTTGCCAGGCAGGCACTGTGTCACTGAGCTAAATCCCCAGCCCCCAAGAAGATTCATTTTATGTCTGATTTTTTTCCATCCTCCTATGTTGGGGCTTCTTTCATTCATTTATTCTTTTATAGTTTTATTAATAAATAATCATTGTATCTGTTATTGTGTTGTGTAAACTCTGAGAATTGTGGGGAACTAACTTTTTAGAAGGAAGAGAGGCTTTTGCATAACGAACACTTATAAAATGTGATGAATATTATGGTGGAAGAGATCTGTGGAACTCTCCCTGTTGTTTCTGATACATGAAACAAATGACCTAGGACCATATTTCTTTGCCATTTATGGAAATGCCACATCAACCGGTGAAGGCTAATAAGATCATGTGAACAAAATGTGTAAGGATGATTTAGCAGGAATCTTTTCAATTAACAACCATTCTTCTCCTTTGCTAGAAAGAGAAGTGAGAAGACATAAACCACATCACAGTGCAACATGAGGAAGGCAAACTAAAATAATGCTCATGTGTTATCCATTAGTATTTTGATCAAAGTCTTTGAGAATTCTAGACCCAACACTGGGGCAAGATAAAAATAAAAAGAGATTCACACTGCTTTAGTGAATGTTGGGCAGCAGGGGCTACTCAACACATGACAGAAGTGGCCTAGGATAAGAAGGGGCTTTAGCACATTCTCCTGTTATGAGAAGACTTATCAGTGATTGACCTGAAATAGGTAAAATTTTGAAATGTGTATTGTTTTACAATTATTTCCCCTCATCACTATCTGCCATGGTATTTTAACACTTCCATGACTTTTCAACTAGCAAGAATATAATCATGGACATTCTACCATTATTTAAGTTTTATATATGTTTCACTTCTCTGTAAATGTCACACCAGCTCTAAAAAGTAGGTATTATTGTGCCTATTTGGTGGCTAAGGAAGTAAAATTTTAGAAAGGTTATATAACTAGCCACGGACAATATGTTTAAAAAGTGACAGAGACTGGGAACTCAGAAGCATCTAATTTCCAACACATCAACTTGGAATTCCTCTCTACACCACACTGACTCTTAAAAGAAAGTATACTACCTGACACCCAGGAAGAATGTCTTGCAGGAGCATTGATCATTCTGTTCCTAGAAATATAGGGCTTAATTTGAAATTAGTATTGATGGAAGCCTCATAAGTCTGAAAAATAACTCCTTCGTAAGGTTTTCTCAAAAATCTTACTCAACAAAGTAATATTTTTAATTTGCATCTCTTGAATGACCAGTGACGTTGACCATTTTTTCATATATTTATTTGCCATATGTATTTCTTAATCTCTGACATGTGTGTTCATCTCAGATGCACATTTTTGGATGGGAGTCTTTGAATCTGAGGGGCCTGATTTTTTTTTCAATTCTTTATATTTTGTAGATATAAAACATTTGTCTGAAGAACAACTTGCTATAATTAAAGAATGGGTATCATCAAGAAGTCAACCAATAACAAATGCAGCAGGGGCCGCGGGGAAAAAGAATTCTTTTCCACTGTTGGTGGGAGTGTAGACTGCTGCAACCACTGTGGAAATCAGTGTGCAGAATCCTCAGAAAGCTAGTATTAGATGTCTCATTTGACCCAGCTATTCCCCTTCTGGCAACCTTCCCAGAAGAATTATAAACATCTTACTGCAGTGATATATGTGCACCCATGTTTATAGCAGCATTTGTAATAGCTATATTTTAGAAACAACCTATGCCCTTCAATAGAGAAATGGATAAAAAAGATATGGTCTCTTTATACAATGGAGTACTCCTTAGCCATAAAGAAGGATAAACTTGAGACTTTTATAGGTAACTGGATACACCTCGAGGCTGTACCCATAAGTGAATTAGACCAGATGCAAATGTGTAAACATCCTATCGTCTCCTTAGTGTGAGAAGTTGAAAGAATAAATAAGATCCGATTTGTACAATAGATATTGTGAACGGGGAAGAAACTGTTCAAAAGAAAAGAGAAACTCTGTTGGGGAAAAGGGGAAAGGAAGGAAGGGAAAAAGAAAAGAAAAAATATATATATGATAGTTAAGGTGGTTATAGAGCTAGCTTCTCTTAGTTAATTGAAAAGAAAGACTTGTGCTAAAATTATTTGGGCAGTATTTCAGGTCTATATCTTGTACTCTGAATAACTACTATGAAGATAATAATACACAATGCATTAATTATTGTTACTCTCCTATTATCTTGTTTTGAAAATCTGTTTTATTTTTATTTTTTCTCTTTAAAATAATAATGAAAAAGTAATGTTATTTTTGTTGTATACTTCCTAAGACTGGTTTGTAAAAAGGACATCCTCAATGATATGTGCCATAGGTCCATAATTTAGAATGTGGCTAGAATCTTGTATGACCTTGTTTTTCTTTGTTCCAATGCACCATAATATTGATGGGACACAATCTGAGCTGATATTCCTTGTATTGGAAACTGATAATAAAATATATCACCTATTTGATTTCTAGGTGAAAAGTGCTTTTTGGCTGCAGGTTTGACAAATGTGAGCCCCATATTATAAAAGGATGTTGAGTTGCTTAGTATGCTCATTATTGTAAAGCATACAATTAGTACAGTGGCAATAATTATTGTATTACTCACACCAGAAAACTCAAAAGATTATGACAATCAAAAGTAAAAATGTGTCAAAAGGTTATTAAGCCAAACAGACAAGGTAAGAATAACAGAACCCTGCTACCAGAGAAATCTGGGATGAAAGTAACTAAGTCTGCAAAGGTCATCTTTATATAGAGAAGTCAGTAAGTAGCCCCAATAGGAAGCAATACATTTTCAATATGGCCCCAAGAGAATTTACTGCTTAAAGTGTGCATAGGGTAGGTGTGGGAGGAGACTGAAACCTATTTACATTGATCTAGTTTCTACAACACAGATATAAACATTCTCTCAAGTTCTTTTTCTTTTTTTGTCTGTTTGAGACAGAGTCTTGTTATGCAGTTCAGGCTGGCCGTGAGCTCACTTTGTAGCCCCGGCTGGTTTCTAACTTGCAGAGATTCTCCTGCCTCAGCCTCCCAAGTGCTGTGATTACAGGCATGTGCCACCATGCCTGACTCTCAAGTTCTTAAGGCAAACAGGCAAAAAATTCTGTTAAAGAAGATTACTGAGGGGTTGGGGATTTAGCTCAGTGGCACAGCACCTGCCTGGCAAATGCAAGGTCATGAGTTTGAGTCCCAGTACCAGAAAAAAAAAAAAGATGATTATTGATTTTTAAAATATTTGTATCAATTGCAGTAAATTGTGTGTGGTTTGCAAATCAGAGTTTTAATCTGATTCCATATAAAAATTTGAATAACATCTAAAGATGCCTCAAATCTAAACTTCAAAATATAATTTTTAAAAAAGGATATAGAGTATGCATAATATATAATCAAAATTTATTAAATAGAACAAATGAATATTTAAGGTTGTATTGAGTTTTAAAAACAAAGTGACAGGCACATTGAGATTTTGAACAGTGCTAAAATGAGAGTGGAGTTTCCAGTCGTTACATTACTTGTGACTACTTCCACATTTTCAAGCAGTCTGGTACTTTCAAATTTTTGGAGGAAATAAATGATGAAATATTTCCAAAGCTCTAGCAATGGATTATGAGCATGCAAAAGGAGATACGGAAATCGTGGTCCACATTGATGATTTTCTAATCATCCGAAGGAAAGTTTGTTTCAATGGTAAGATGCTCATTAGGAGTTGAGAACATTTTATCCCTTTGAAACTTTTTCTCCTCTAAAACTTCTTTCATTTTTGCATTTAACAAATGATGAAAGCTGCTTATCTTATTCAAAACGTGCATGACTTGAGACCTAACATATTATGCAGACATTAGGAGTGTTAAATTTGTATAAATAGTACACATTTTCTAAAACACTGAGTATGTGTGAAGCTTTTAGTGGCAAATAATTAATTGTAAATTTTTGTCAAAATACAAGAAATATTTTGTAAAAACTTTTAATGCTCTGAATATCTATGGAAGGCACTTTTCCATTTAATCAGTCAAGGGAAACGTCTTGTTGGTGCTAGAGAAGTAGACTATAAAGTTGTAAAATTTCAAAAAAGTATTAGTCCTAGAAAATGTTAAAGAGATGAAATACTTGAAAGTTAATAATTTTAAATAGAAATATTAACATTTCAGTTAAGGAAAAAGGGAAATTAGATTTTATGAAAGTAATATAAACTATATGTTAATTAAATTGTTTTCTATTTAGTAAATCTCTTTCTATATTTTACTCCTGAATCAAATTAAGGTATTTTTTGAACTAGGAGTGACTCAGAATTCAGTAAGTGGATTTGTATGACATTCTCAGCTTGATGAATTATATCACTAAAGTAGACTTTGAAATGCTTACATAAAAATGAGAATTTGATGACTGCTATGTTCCTTTTGACTTTTAAAGCCCATGATTCTGAAACTGATGATGATACACAAAAATTCTGGGAATTTGGGTAGGTGTTATTGGATAACATTACTTCTGGAATCTTCCTTCTTCTGTGGATCAGAGTGTTTCATTTTCATTAGCATCTTTCACAGGAAAAACATAATTCATAGGCATAAATGCTATTAATAAGCTATACTTTTAAATAATAATATAAGCATTTAGAGATTAGCTAAAAAAAACTTTGAAATTAAAAGAAGAAAAAGTAGATAATTCAACAGAAAAATGTTTATTGCGTCTAAACAAAATAACAGAGTTCTGAGCCAGATCCCGAAAAATTCTGGAAACATTATTTGATAGAGAAACATAAATAAAAGCAAAAAGAAATAGCAGGCTGTTTACAAATTGTACTGAAGTATTCCAAGTCCAAGGAACTGTAATCTTACACTACAGAGACAACACCTGCTAAATTTCACAACCACTGTCCTCTGTGGTTCAGAGGCTTGAGGAAGAATGCTTAACTTATATAACAGATATTTAAAAATTCTGACTTTTCAGTGCCTTTACTTGCAAATGTATTCATTCCTTTCATGGTACCTCAACCCAATACATGGAGCAAATAACCATTTTGAGAGGATGAAGAACTGCTATGTGCTAAATATTGCTTAAGCACATCGTATGCATTCACTCATTCCGTTCTGCAGAATACTATGTATGAGCATCTTTACTGTTATTTTTGCCATACAGAGGAAGTGGTGGAGACAGGATTTGGACTCAGACAGACTCATTCCAGAGCTCTTACTTTTAAGCACTTTGTCTATGGTTCCTAATTTTTTGTGTTTGTAGTTTGTGATTATTACATATTTGTGAATGGAACCAGAGACCATCCGCTTTGATCAAGTTTTGCAAAGTATAACTTTGTTAAGAAGTTTCCTGGATGAGCTGCTCCAAGAAATCACATTGCCTTTGAACTTTATAGTTAGGCCTAAGAACCTATTCAGGAGAACATTCTTTTTTTCTCTCTAATGAATGGGTTCGAAAGATTACTTTCTGCACTGATAGTCTCTAATTTTGATCATGATTGAAAATCTAGTTAAGTATTTAGTTGTTAATGTTTTGATACAAAAATGTTTCACCTAATGTCTTCATAGTTCCAGAATTCCTAGCATCACTGATAAGCACTTATCTTGAAATATGTTAATCTTATATATCATTCAGTAGTAACTATCTTACACCTTCGTGGAATAATTTGACCAACACAATCCAACGTTTTTGATTCATTTTTAACATGAAATAATGTGCAACTGATGAACATGATTTTGAAATGAACATTTTAAGCTATGTGAAATACATTGCTATTTTTTCTTGCGTAAGCTTACTTATAACTATTAAGATCATCATTTATTGTGTTGCACAAGCTAAAAAAAGTCTCTCTGCTTTTTCTTGGTATTTAATTCTGATCATTAATCATGCTATGTGTAGAGAGGTTCCTTAAGCTAATTTGTTTTAAAATCTTATTTTCAAAGGTATCAGATGGTGTAAATTATTTCCTCAGATAGTAACAATAATTAGTTTATTGCAATTAAAATTATATGATCATAAGATGAGCATTTTATCTTTTCTTTTACTTAAAAATCACTCTTGAATACAATATTTTTGGTCTCTGAGCAGAGAGGAGGTGTATTATAAAGTGTATCAGTGGGAAGAAACATAAATAAGGTAGGTGATTTTTCTTGGGTTCAAATGACATATAAATAGGAAACAGATCAAATTCAGAATTTTTGCTCTTTTCATCTTTCACTAACACCTTGTGTTTTTTCCCTAATAGTTTGAGTCATTGTAGTATTCTAAAAGGTAGCAGGAATTTAGGGTGAACATCCATAAGTTATGTACTTGGTTTAAGAAAACAACAAAAGTGGTGTCAATGTGCTCTTCCTTAATTGATTCATTATTTAATCTTTCAATGCATTTTTACTCTTGTAACTATGCCACAACAACATGTATGTTGCTAAATTTTAAGTGTTCCTCTCCCTCTTTTCACTGTCTCTGTCCCTGTCTCTTTTCTTTCTCTTGCCCGTATCTGGATTCACAGGTTATGGCTATGTCTTCATCTGACAGAAAGGCAAAGGATCTCCTTAGTGATTCTTTTAGAGAGCGTTCATTCCAACCACAAGGACTCTGGTCTCATTTGCTAGTTACCTCTTACACGGCCCCACTTCCTAATACCATGCTTTCGAGGCTAGAAATTCAACATATCAATTTCGAGGCTACACAAATACACAGATGGTAACAGACTCATTTTAAGAGATTACTGAAATTTTAATGTGCTTTCTAGTATAAACCCAGCTAAATCAATATTTCTACCTTTCATACTCTAACTTGTATTGCTTGAAATGTATTCTTTGTGCCACATAGCCTCTCACTATCTCATAGCTCATTGGGGTGTATTTACCTGTGGATTAATTTCTCTGTGTGTTTCACATCATCTCTCAGGCATGCTTCTTTGTTTTTTTTTTTTTAATTTTAAAGACTAAAAAACCTAACAAAACAACAATGAAGACAAAATCAAAGCAACACAAAAAATAACAAAAATAATACATGACCCCAAAACAAAATGGTAGGAATTAACAATGGTTGTTACATTACATACTGTTATCTTCAATGACGTTGCTCAGTCCACCAGATGTAAGAATGTAAGATTGATCAAACAATCAAAGGCAGTAACAAGTAATAAAAACAACATTGGAAATGATGCAGAGCTTCACCATACAAGATGGTAGGTTTCGACAACAGTTCTTAAACTGCATATTGTTAATTTCACATCAGTCATTCTGATAACCAGATTCAAACGTGTGAAACTGGTCAAGGGAAAAGAAAATTTTAATCATTAACAGTTCAAAGAAACTTTCAGAAGAACCTTTCACTTTGAAATGTGATTATGAATTAGAATTTGTCTGTTATATCTTGATAATTTAATAATTATTAATTTTTGTTGTTGTTGTTGTTGTTTTTGTTTTGTTTTTCTCCGGTACTGGGAACTGAACTCACAACCTTGCACTTGCCAGGCAGGCGCTTTGCAGCTGAGCTAAATCCCCAGCCCCTAATTATTAATTTTTTGACAGAGTACCACAAAGTGATTCCATGTCCCTCTCAGCACACGTCTTCAAACAGTGTGATACTACTTAGTTTATCAACTGAATAAATTTATCCATTGATTAAGACAAGAAATGTCATAAGCATAAATGATAATGGAGGAATTGTTCTAGATTGGAGTAGGTAAAGAAAATATCACAACTGAATGAGATATGTGATTCCAGATCGTATCCAGGACCAAAATTAAGGGATAAGTAGGGTAATTGATGAAATTTGAATGAAACTTGTAGATTGCTTGATTGTGCTTGATTAGATCAGTGTCTAATCTTTCATTTTAAAATTGTTTAAATACAAAGTTAAAAGTTGTTAAATAAATCTTCAGCTATGTTAACATAGTTGTTCTACTGTCTTCTATTTCTTTGCTGAAAGAAACTGTCAATGAGTCCTTGATGGATCAATATTGCGTGTCTCTATCTGTTTTCATGAGAAATCGCTTTGAAGATATCAATATGTGATACAACAAGCATTGTTAACTTCCTACCACTTTGTTTGTAACTCTGTATTGTCTTTACTGTTCTGTTGCTATTTTGTAAAAGGTTGTCTGTCTGTTAATGTTTTCCTCCTTTTATTTTTAAAATAAAAAATAAACACATCTTCATTTAACCTCATCTTTTCTTTTACTTAAAAATCACTCTTAATGGGTAATTGATGAAATTTGAATGAAACTTGTAGATTGCTTGATTGTGCTTGATTAGACCAGTGTCTAATCTTTCATTTTAAAGTTGTTTAAATACAAAGTTAAAAGTTGTTAAACAAATCTTCAGCTATGTTAACATAGTTGTTCTACTGTCTTCTATTTCTTTGCTGAAACTGTCAATGAGTCCTTGATTGATCAATATTGCATGTCTCTGTCTGTTTTCATGAGAAATCACTTTGAAGATGTCAATATGTGATACAACAAGCATTGTTAACTTCCTACCACTTTGTTTGTAACTCTGTATTGTCTGTACTGTTCTGTTGCTATTTTGTAAAAGATTGTCTGTCTGTTAATGTTTTCCTCCTTTAATTTTTAAAATTCAAAAATAAACACATCTTCATTTAACCTCAATTTTACAATTACTGAAATATATATTTATGATTTTTTTTCTGAAGTAACTTTATAATTTTTTTTGAAGTAACTATTAGAACTAAAACAAAAATAATATTTTGAAGACCATTCGACTATGCTTCTTTTTTTTATTTTAAAAATAAAAGGAGGAAAACATTGACAGACAGACAACCTTTTACAAAACAGCAAAAGAATAGTACAGACAATACAGAGTTACAAACAAAGTGGTAGGAAATTAACAATGCTTCTTGTATTACATATTGATATCTTCAAAGTGGTTTCTCATGAAAACAGATAGAGACATGCAATATTGATCAATCAAGGGGACTATGCTTCTTGTATCATTCTTTGAACACATTATTCTTAATTGATGAATATGTTTTTCTCAAAGCTTTCAAGTATTTTTCTAATGACTATTATTTCTATTTTGGCCATTGAGCACTTTGCCTTCCAAATTAATGGACAATTTTTGAGACATTTACCCTTTGCTTTTAAAAATATGGATTTTAGTTGTTTCCTGCAGTTGCATTTATTTAGAAAGAAAGTATATATTTGTTTTTATTCTAATTGGACTATTTTGTCTTTATTAATCTAAAATCTTGGATTTTCCCATCAATTTTGGAAACCTCTCCAACAGTATTTATATATTGTTTCTATTCTCTCTTCCCACCTTGTAAATTCCAGTTAGATTTCTTGCTTTCTAATTCAGCTCAACATGACCTTTAAGTTTGCCTTTGGATTTTTCATTTCTTGGCATCTCTGTGCTTTGTTCAGGCTACTGGCATCAGTATGTCTTTTAGTTTATTGATTTGTTATCTACAGTTATGCTTCTTCCCTTTATTTTTCAGTCCATTCATTGACATTTTAAAATATCAATAATTACATAAATTTCAGCACATTTCTCTGTCTTTTTATTGTTTCATGCTTGCTCTTTGTATTCTCAACTCACTTTTGTTTTTTCAGAAATATATATTTTTCATATTTGATAACTTCACCTTCTTAAGTCAGTGTAGTCTAACTGTAGTGTTCTTAGTTCTGCAGACACAACACATATCTTTTATTTGGGACCAGGAGGCTGCCAGTCTAGATTGCTAATTTTGTTACCGGAACTCATTTAAAACTTGACTTTTGGCTTCCTTCTCCAGTGGGAATTTCCATCAGTTTCTGCAGAGTAAATCAGGGTTCTAACAGTCTAGGTCCTATTAAGTGAATTTGTTAACAGGGGTAGCCCAGGTATAGTAATTTGTTTATTTTTAAAATCAACTTACAACCCTTTGTGAAGATAGGTTCTTATTAAAAATTGTTGTGGCAGGAATTTTTCTTTTTATTTTATTGGTATATTTTGGATATACATAGTTATAACATTTACCACACGGAATTTGTACTTCTAATGGTATACCTTACTGCTTCTTTTTTCCATTTCCCTTCCCTCCATTCAGCCCTCTTCCCCTCTTTATTTATAAAAGCTTTGTTTATATTATTTGGAGTTGAGGTCACATTAAACACAATTTTTGTTCTCACGATTTTCTTTTTTTTTTTTTTTCTAATTTGTGGTGTTATTGATAATGTAGAGCTCTAAGAGTTTTAAATTTTTTCCAGGAGCATCAATTCTTATATCACTCAGTGGAAGTTCACATCCTCGGCTCTTATTCATTACACTTTCATTACATGGAGGACATCATCTTATCTAATCTTAACAATGTTTAGTCCTGCTCACCCATGAATAAGTATACTCACATCAGATAAAGGCTATTTGGTCAATTTTACAAAGTTAAAGATTCATCAAGCTGAGATTCTATTTTTTGGATGTGCTTGTGCTATCATATACAATTGTTATATACATATATGCATACATATATTTGTATTACACATATGTAATTATATGACGTGATGGTTTATACATTGTGCCAACTTGAGAATTGAGAATTTTAGAAGCTTAACGAAGTGACTCAGTAGGGCACCAGGGTCATCTGTAAACATCCTGAGCTTGTGGAAGAAGAGGACAAAGAGATGGGTGGATGGATAAGCGGCGTACAATAAATGGAAGGGAGGAAAAGAGTCTTGCTTCCCCCGTTTTGCTCTTGTTGCTTTTGCTGTCTTCTGCTGCCTTGAAGTGTTGCCCCTGTGCCATGTGCCACCCTGCCTTGGAGCCAGCTGATTATGGACTGAAATCTCCACAAACTGAGAGGTAAATAAACCTTTCCTACCTTAATTTTGAGCGTGGAGTATTTTGTCTCAGCACCTAGAGAAAAGTAACTAACACATATGTACAATAGATATATGATAAAATCACCAAGCAGAAAGTAACATTGAATATTACCATGAATGCAATTAAAGTTCCCTATCTTACTTGTAGCATTAATGTTGTAATACACTTGTGCTGTTATATGCCCCCTCATTCACATGGTCCCCTCTTCATCTGTTTTATATCTGATGTAAATCTGTGTGAATTAGAGACATTGGTGAGTGACCTCATCATTGCTCTTGCATGCCATTTTTGTTGTTTCCCTTTTTGGTGTAAGATATACATAAAATGAATAAGATCATGAGTGTCTTTGAATTTTGAAAAGTGCATAAAATACAGAACACTCTGAATTTATGCTATCTTTGAAAAGTCATTCTAATTTTCTCTGTACTAATCCCACTAGAGTACACAAGCTTCCAAAGCAAACAGTTATATGTACTTTGTGTATGTGTGTTGTGTGTGTGTGTGTGTCTGTGGTGCTAAAGCTTGAAACCAGGAATTATACATATTTATATAAATTCCATTTTTTGTATCATATTTTCAAAATAATTTGAGGTTCCTTACAAGAAGTACAGTCCATCATCTTTGTCATAGGTTTAAAAACTTTAAAAAGGGTTAGAGCTGACATTATGTACTAAGAGAGCCAGGAAAAGTCTAGCACAGGTTTTGCATACAAATAATTAGAAACATTACCACTCAGAATTAGCAAAAGAGTCATAGAAATTCTAATGATGAGTTGTAGTTACAGAGCCAGGCCCAGTCCTACCCCCAAACAAAACAATACAACTTTATTACTGGTTTCATTAAAAACTAATTGCATGTAAAATGTGTCTAAATATTTTAATTCTAGCAATTCTGTATTCACTTTTCAAAATAAAAAGTGGCATTTCAAAGTCCAAGAATTTACATTTTTCAAAGTATACAGTAATTTCCACATTGTTGTTCCAGAAATTTTTTTCTTTCTATCTCACTGGTATATTTAAATATACGGAGTGGTGATGTCTATCACAGGGAATTTGTATTTCTACATGAACTATCTTGCTGCTTCTTTTTTTCCCATGTCCCTCCCCTCCCTTCAACCACTCTTCCCCTCTTGATTTATAAAAGCTTTGCTTATGTTATTTGGAGTTGAGGTCACATTCAACACAATTTTTGTCTTCATGATTTTTTCATATTTTTTTCCTAATTTATGATGTTATTGATAATGTAGAGGTTTGTCTTGCATAGCTGTCTCATTTTATAGCTTCCTTGGAAGATCTTTGGATAAGCACCTTCCGTATGGCTAGGCTTCCTGACTGTTTTGGTAACCCCAGGGCTGACATCTGGGAGTCATAATCCCTTTTATATTTTTGTACCAGTTCTTGTAGCTGTATTTTCCTCCTGCTTCACAAAAATGATTGGATCTCAATCCTGGATACTGGGAAAACTTAGCGTTGGTTTTGGCTAGGAAGCAAGACTTGGAAATTGTGGTCTGTCTTTGGACTACATCCCTCAGAGCAAATATTTTCCCAAAACACCAATTTGGATGGAGAAGTAAGATGCTCATCAAATCTCACGTTTTAGTTTGTCTCAGTGTAAATCATTGAAGACTTTCAGGATCATAGCTTTGATCAGGGCATATCAATAAAATGTAGAGGACAGAATAACATTAACAATTAATGTAGGCCAATTTTTCAATTGCAGCAATAAAAATTTCACACAAACATAGCAACTTAAAATAACAAAACTTCACTGTCTGGCAGATTGCAGTCCAGAAATCTGGATAGGCTGGACTTGGTATTCTGCCTAGATTCTTTGAAGACCACCTTCAGGCTGTTGATGGACTACAGTCTTTACTGTAAACTCTGTGGGGAGAATCTACTTCCAAGTTCATTCAAGCTGTTGACCAAAGTCAGTTTTGGGTTTATAGAGCTAAGGTTCTTGCTTCCTTGCTGGGGCACCAACCTTTATATTTAGTTGTTGCACGTATTTCTTCTCATACTGTCTTGGTGACACTTTCAATATCATGGTCTAATTCTTCCCTCCTTTAATCTCCCTGACATCCCCTCTCATTTTGGTAGTATAACAAAAATACTTTTGATATAGCTGGATCACATTTTAAGAATGGTTCTTTATATTAATGGTCCCTGGTTATAATATTTGGTGATTTCTTTCATTAACTTTAATACCATATCTATGCAATTGATTTACATTAATGAGGTTTGACAAGTAGCATTTTTCACAACTGAATAATTTTCTATTACATTCATACATTGAAAATATACTTATATATCCTGTCCATTGAAATTTTGGTGCATATTTAATTTTACTTTAGACAGTTACTTCTTACACTACATCAATACTGCTGAAATGATCATATATGTTTTGATACTCATATGTAAGATTTTGCTCTGGAAACATAAAAGGAATTCCTTAACAATATTGTATAAAGTTTTATAATTTCTGTAAACAATATCAAATTAGCCTTAGTTTTGTTATCAAATTACATTCCATCAGCAGTTCCTATTGACTTGTATTTTTGTCAAATTTTACTTGTGATCTTGTTTTGTTTTCATAATTATTACTGATAAGGTTTCAGGAGTTCTCTCTTGAAACATATTTCAAATGAAATCAAACACCTCGAACCTCTTACTTGGATGAGAAACTAGTACAGGCTATCAAACGATCTCACTGTTTTTAGTCTCACCATAACCTGTCTGTTCAATTCTCTGTTTAGTTCCTTCAGTAGATAGAGCAGTAAGAGCTTGATTATGAGACCAAGTCGATATGCTTCCTAAACTTCTCCAATGTCTCTTCAAGGCAGTCTTTCTATGGCCCCAAAATGATAAGCTTTTCCTTGTTATTAAACTTTATCTTCAGCTGTCCAAATGCTTCTTTCAGTTTTTTGGGGCTGGCCAAGCTCTTTGCACACATTGTTCCCCTGTCTACACTATTCCTCCCCTACCCTCCTTTGCTCAACTATCAGCTTACAGTTCAGGTATCAGCTGTACCTTTTGTTCAGCTATCAACGAACAGTTTGCTTCTTTCTGAAAAGTCAACTTGGATTGCATCATTCACATTATGTTTGTCTTAGCTGCTTTCTCATTGCTGGGACAGAATATTTAACATCTAAACTTAAGGAGAGTTTATTTTGGCTCACTCTGTAGTTCATGGTTGGCCATTCCAAGACAAAAAAAAAAAAAAAGAAAGAAAAAGTATAACAAGGAGGCAGAACAGAGGAAAGCTGCTCACATTACAACATCCAGGAAATAGAGAAAGGGCAATATCCCTTTCTAGGCTGAGCATTTAGTGACCTGCCTCTTCTGTTTGGAACCCAACTCCCAGCAGGACACTAAGGTATGGGCTCATATTAATCCCTCGATGAACATAGCACATTCATTGTCCAATCACCTTCTAAAACCCCTCCTCTGAACATATGAGGCTTCGGGGGAACATGTTTTTATGTAAACCTTAACAATATTCCACTTTAAAACACTTCAGCTATTTTTGTTCTCACAAAATTTATAACAATTTGGGATTATTTATTATCTGTTCACTTAAAAAATCTTTCCTCATTAAATTATAAACTTCATGAAGGAATTATGCTCACCATTTTTATTTTCCTTTGAATTTCTAAACCCTAGAACAATTCATTGCATTGCATTTGAATAAATAAATATATGTAATATATCAAGTATTTCATGGTTATGTCATTGCTAACGGATACATGTCTCAGTTGTTTATATTTAAATATATCATATTTAAATAAAGAAAAATATGTATCTTTATTGAGAATAGCAAAACAATTTCAAATAAGTTAAATATTAGATTGCTCTATAACGATTGGAATATACTGAAAGTCAGTATAAAGAATGTTTTTCATGGATATATCTACATTGATTTAATTACTTAAATACTAAAAATGAACAGCAATTATAAGGCAATTCTCTCAGCATGGATTTTTGTTGTTAGTAAAATAATCAGATAGAATACTTATAATTAGATTAAATTTTCATAATAAGGAATATTTAAAAAATCATAAATCTTTGCTGCAAACTACCACTTCTAATAAGATTGTTTCCAGGGTCTTAATTTTTCAGGTATTGTGATATAGACCCTATGTACAGAATTTTGTTTATGTTCCCACCATTCTCATCCTTAACAACTGTTTTATCTCACTTCTGTAGAGGGCAGGTCAATTTTAAGAAATTCAATAATGTGCTTAAAGTTGTATGGCTACAAATGATAGAGCTGAGACTTCCACTTGGAGCTGTTTCAATCTAAAGTCTTTGCTTTTAAACATTGTGTTTTCTACGGTCCTCTTTAATCAGCAATCTGAACTATCACAAACATGTAATTATCTTAGAGCAACTAGGCACTCAGTGTTTTCCTGTCTTCCTTAACACAATTGTGTTGATAGTATTTCATGCAGTAGGAAATCAGAGAAAAAGAGAAGGCTAAAAATGCAGACATATTGAATGTGCAAAATATGGCTTGAAAGAATGAACATATGGAAAAGCAACAAAATATTGATCTGTACCTTAGAAATATCTATTGACTGCCATTATTTTGGAAAAACATTTTGCCCTGTATAAACTAATGTCCTTAATATCATAAAGATAGCTTGGGAAAAATAATTGATGTCCACTGCTGCATGCTAAATCATGGCAAATAGTATACAGTATGAAACACATCTTTAAAGATTTTCATGTCTATTAAAATTAAGCATGTCTATTGACAGCTTGACTATCTGAATAATTAACTACAAGTAAAGTAGTCTATAGAGAATAATGGAAAAAAGTAATTGGCTGCTCTAACAGACAGAGGAGAAAGAGTCTTCATTTTTTCCTTTTGCAATAATGCTCTCTACTCTAAAGGGTAAGGTAAGTATGAATTAGATTTTCATTTAAATATCTGCATTGTAAAATGTATAAACACATGAAAATATACATGTTGCTTCCTTAAAATGTTTTAGTTTATTTGACCAGACCTAATTCAATTCCTACCATTGCCCAGTATGAATCTTCTCCACATTCCAGGCTGAACTAACAATTCACTCCTGGCAGGGTCACATGTTTACATGTCCTACAGCATGTGCTTCCCTCCTATTGGTTCTTCATCTTCCTCTAATAAGGTTTATCTTGGCCGTGTTGGCTCCAGGAGGCTGGAGTTCACATGGAGTTCTCTTTGGTTTTGATATTTTTCTGCAAGTTTCTGCCTCATTCTTCGATTGTCCTTGTTGTGCAAAAGGTATTTTTTGCTAATTTGTGACCATTAAAGTAGACATATGCACACAGTGGGGCATCCTGTCAAACTTAAGACGGACTTAATGTCCATCTTGGATGTAGCACTAGCCAAGATGAACACCATAGGTATGTGTTCCACCAGCTGAGCCAGCGGGGAGTCTCCCTCTGGCAGGCCAGAAGCATGGTTAGTTTCATAACAACTAAAATTTCCTCTTAGTTGAACAGTAAAATTCTACCTGAGTTTCTTGATGCAATTCATATATATGCATATAGTTATGCATATGCGTATATACAGTTTATACTTCAGAAAATGTGAAGAAAGCCCAGTAGAACAGTGTCAGATTTTCCATTCCATGTCCTACATCTGTTATCCCAACCTCAACCGCAGAGTAGTTTTCATTGTGTTGCGATTTTCCCAGGCCTGACTTTCAGGTTTGGAAGAGAACACATGCAGACTGGCTTGCTTGCTTTCGAGTTCATATGAGTAATAGCTGCCTGCGTTCAATGAAGATGTTCACAATTCGATGGTGCATTTAATTTAAAATAACAGACTAAATTTATTCATAAAATTCATTTGGGAGACATTACTAGGACACTTTGTTTCAAGCCTAAAAACAGAAAACAAAAAATAAGGAAAGAATGTAAGAAGGAAGGAAAGAGGGAGGGAAAAAGAGAGAGGGAGGGAAAAGTGAATGATAGATGGAAGGATATGAGGAAGGATAGGGGAAGAGAGGAAGGGAAAGAAAGAAAGCAAGGTGGGAAAAGTTCTCTGAGTTCTCAATGTAAACAGATTCAATAGTTCTGATTTTTGTGAAGCTAATCAAAATTAGATTAGCTAACATTCAATTGTACATAAGAATCAGCAAATTATTCATACTTGATAAATGTTTACGCTCCCATCTATTTTCTTCCCTCTCCTCTCCAACTATGGAAACCTTTTCCCTTGGAGTTTGAATGCATCACAGTTATTTCTCTCACCTTTCATCTGAACTCTGTCCAATACGTGATTTTCTCTCCCATTTAAAAATGTCCTATCATGTTCACTTGGTTTAGATTAAACTATAGATATTTTAATTGTTTTCACCTTTGCTAGCTTAGTTTTATGGATATTCAATACTAATTGTTCTATTTTCCAAGTCTTGAAAAACCGTGTTAATTTGATAGTCCCAATATACCTGAAGATTTCTAAGTAGGAAGGCTGTTTCATCTTGCAAGATCTGTAATAATTTGTCCTTAATGTGTTCAACTCATAAGTTGTTGAATGAGCTATGTATTTGGGAAACCTCTACTAAAACTTTCAAAAACACATTTTAACATTTGGTTAAGATTATTTTCTTAACCAAATGTTCGTATTCTTAAGATGTGTTTAATACTGGAAATATAATTTTTATGTAAACATACAAAAACATATTTTCCCTGTAATGTAGTCTTTTAGCAGTTTCATAAAATGTACAGTGAATATTCTCTTAATTATATCACTAAAAAGTATATTTCTCACAATATTAAATATTTAAAAATTAGATATACTTGAGATGTAGCAATAGTTTGATTATATAGCTAAATTTTGTTTGGAGAATTATTTTAAGTAACAATTTTAAGACTGAAGAAATCTAGGAGAATACTGTAGACAATTCGATGGGGAAAATGGGCAGTTTTATGAGTTCAGAATCAGCAGGGTGAAAATAATGTCAGAAAATTTGTACTGCAGTTTATTGTTTTGTGGTTGATGTAACTGATGAGAATATGCTTTATAAGGCCTTGTCCTCGCAGAAATACATTTTCCTCATGTTTAGTTGTATATTTTTTGCTACCACATATAAAATAAAGGGATTTATTCCTACCAGTTTAATGTAACTTGCATTTGCATAGGTTAATATCTTTGAAAAAAAAATTTTTTTTTCTTTTCAGGTACCGGGAATCAAACTCATGACGTCGCGCTTGCCAGGTAGGCACTGTGCCGCTGAGCTAAATACCCAGCCCTTGAAAATTTAATTGTATCATTTTATATTTGTAAGGCTATGAAAGCATCTCAGTTTCCATTCTCATTTTACTTTCCTTTCATCTGTAATTAAAGAAAATACCACATGACATAACTACATTTTCCAGAAAGTATCTTTCATCATGACTCTTTCCTAATGTATCTGAGTTAATCTTTCCAATAAATAATAGTAATTGAACATAATTATGTAAAACAGTGAGTCTAGCACTAAACCTCAATAATTTCTCCCATTCTGTCAGATGTCTCTCGGTTCTGATGATTTTTCCCTTTGCTGTGCAGAAGAAGTTCTCATTTGATGTCATCCCAGTTGTCTATTATTGCTTCTGTTTTCTATGATTTTGGAATCATGTCCAAAAATTTCTGGCTTCTTCACACATTCTAATATATTTTACCTAAGGTTTTTCTAGTATTTTCAGTATTTTTCAGGTTGTAAATTTGTCTGTAATGCATTTTAAGTGGTTTTTTGTAACTAGTGAACACAGGGTTCTGGTTTCATTCTTCTCCATCTGGATATCCAATTTCTCAGCAGCAGTTCGAGAAAAAAAACTATCCTTCTTTTATGCGGGTTGTTACAACTTTGTTGAAAATAAGTCTGCTATAGATAGATATAGATATAGATGATATAGATATAGATATACATTTAGACAGAGATATAGATACAAATACAGAGGTAGAAATAGAGACAGAGATAGATATTGCTCAATTCTGTTCCATTACTTTGAATACATGTTTTATGCCAATATCAGACTTAAAATATGACAAAAATGCTTCACTAGATACTTCTGAAAATTAATGATTCAAATAGCCAGCAGGTATATGAAAAATAATGCTGCAAACCACTAATTATCAGGCAATTGCAAAAAAAAATTGCAAAAAAACTACCTTATACAGAGAATTATTGAATAAATGAGGTATGACCTCTCTCCATGTGGAATGGCTACTCTCAAAGAAGCTGAAGATAATGAGTGCTGGGGATGATGTGGAGAAAAATAAAACAATGCACAAGGATATTAGGAATGTAAATTAATAAGTTATTATGAAAAAGTAGGGTGTTCATTCAAAAAGCAAAAGTAGAACCACCATATGATTCAGCAACCCCACTCCTGAATATTTAGCAGAGCTATCTCTACTTCATGTGTATTGCAGCCCTGTTCACAATATTCCATACATGGAAACAACAGGAGAGGCTATCAACTGCTGCATGGATACAGGAAATACGGTATATATCCCCGATGCAATAGAGTTCATTCACAAAAGAGGAATAAAACCCTGTCATTTGTGACAAATTGGAAGGCAGTAGACATCATTATGTGAAATTAAATAAATCAGGTAAAGAATAAATAGTGTCACCTGATGTCACTCGTATGTCAAATCAGAAATAATTGATCTTAGAGAAATGGACAGTAAAAATGAGCTTAAGTAGAAAAGGCAGAGGTCGGGAGAAAGGTGCAAGTGGGCAAAGCACGAACAACAGGTACTAAGTTAGAGACAGGCAGGAGTAGGAAGATCAGGTGTGGTATTTCACAGTGGTGTGACTACAGTTGACAATTTTGAACTATTTAAAAAAGATAGAAGAGTGTGTTTGACAATTTTCAACACAGTGATGAATACTAAAGAGATAGATATGTTTAACCTTATTTAACCATTACATATTGCCTGTATATATTGAAACATCTTGTGATACACAATTAATAAGTATAATTTTTATGTGTGTATTTATCAGGCAAAAATAAAATATGCAAATTGAACTAAAAATAAAGGAAACAAAAACTGTCTTTTGAACTTACAGCCTGAGATCTTAAATTGTGCAACTATGATTCCTGATTCTGTGTTTTATTTTCTGCTTGATCTTCCTTCCACCTTCTCCTCTTCCCTACCATCAGCCTTAGTTTTTATTTTATCTTTCTCTTCTGCTTCTTTCCTTCATCCTCCTTTGCTCTTTCATTCAATCATTTCGAATATAGAACAACAGGAAAAGACGGTTTTTTGTTTTGTTTTGTTTTGTTTTGTTTTATTTTTTTCCAGTATCGGGAATTGAACTCAAGACCTCGCGCTTGCCAGGAAGGTGCTGTGCTACTGAACTAAATCCCCAGTCCCTGAAAATAGGGTGTTGACAAACATATTCTTCCATGTGATCGAGAGCCAGTGTGCTTTGCTGTTGAAATGAATGCTCAGTCCTTAGGGCAATAAAGAATATTCCTCAGTAATGATATTCGGAAAGTACTCATTTTTAAACACTTAACAGTTTACCTGCTCCACCACTTGCACAGCACCTGTGTTTAAATACTGACCATCCCAGTAAGATGTCATTTCAACCAGCTGATTCTTGTTTCCATGAGGTACACTTGTTTATCTTTTTATTTGTTTTATGTTGAATATTTTTTGTGTACTTTTTATTAAGAACATTGTGTTCACCTTCAATGTTTGTTTCTATTGAAATCTAATAATAAGTTCTGGTTATTTTCCTTTACTAATTTATGCTTATTTTATTTTTAGGAAATAACCTGTAATGATGTGTTACATCCCAAAAAAACTCTTGTAAGTTTTATACGTTTTTCATACATCTCCAGAACGCAGTGATATTCTTTAACAATACAAAACTGACAAAACTGAGACATTTAGACTAAAGAAAGAAGTGCCAAAAAATCTACAAAAGAAAATCTGGAAAGGGGAGAAATGGTAGCAAATCAGAGAGGAAGTCTGTATCATGAAGTGGAAAGACAAAAAATGTCTCCTTACTGTTAAGTGTTCATAATATAGAAATGATAGAATTTGAAAAACAAAATGAAACAAATAATTCCAGTAGGGGTCAATGATTATAATAATTCTATGGGTGGTGGTGACAGAGGTGACCAACATCTAACAAGCTATCATGTAATCAAAAAGGGAGGAAAGATACAAAATATTTATGCCCCTGGTGGACCAAACATTATGGAATCCATTTGTTATTTATTCAAAACAAGTGATTTAAAATTTAGATTAGGTGTAAAAGACCAAATAAGTGAAAAATAGAAGATAATGAAATGCTAATCATAATGTCCATCACCTACATCTTCACCATTAAGTTTAGTGGGTAGATAGTTTATGCAAATTATGCTAGCCACAGAAAAGAAGGAAAGAGTAATGCAACAGTGTAAAGTGTGTTGCTCATAGAAAGACCGTAATGCAAACAAGTTTCACAAGATACTAGATAAGACTGACCACACTGTAATGTTACAGTGTCTGTTGAATGTTTTAAAATGTACTTTACACAGAGAATTATTGAACAAATTTGATAAAATTGTCATTTTTATATTCCTGGATCTCTTTTCTTTTCTTTGGCTTTTCTGAAACTTTTTTTATTTTAAAGGGAAAAAAACAATAAAAATGATACAGAATTTGAAAACAAAATCATAGGAAATTAATAATGGTTTTTACATTGCATATTATCTTCAAAGTAGTTGCTCAGATTACCAGATATAGACATGTAAGATTGATCAAACAGTATAAGCACTAATTGCTCCTTTCAATGAAGTAATAGACATTAGTAGTACAATTATGTTAGCTATTTTGTGTGTATATATATATATATATATGTATATGTTTAATTTTCCATTCATTCTTTTCTCCTTTCCCCAATTCCAGTTCTTTCCTTTTGAGCAGTTTCTTTCTGTTTCACAATGTCTATTGTAACATTTGGATTTTATTTACTCTGTCAGTTTCTTATGCGAGGGAGACAATATGACGTTTACACATGCATGTCTGATTTGTTTCACTTATGAATATGGACTCTGGTTGCATCCATTTACCTCCAAAAGCCTAGAGTTTATCTGTCTTTATAGCTGAGTAGTACTCCACTGTATAAAATACCATGTGTTTTTATCTGTTCCTTGGTTGATGGGTATTTGGATTGTTTCCAAGATTTAGCTATGACAAATTGCACTGCTATAAACATGGCTGCACACATTTGCTGTGATACAATGTTTTCAATTTTTCTGAAAAAAAAACCACAAAGGGAATTGCAGGGTTGAATGGGACCACTAATCCTAGCTTTTTTGAGATACTGCATACTGTATTGTCTTATAAAAATTAATAAAAAATATCCAAGGTTTGGTCAAACTGTATTTAAATAATTGGACTGGTAAGTGGTTGAAATTATCTTTATATTTGGTTAATAGTGGCCTACTTTTCAATTTAAAACTATGAAACAAAAATGCAGGATTTTGACTTTCTCTTCTAATCTCACTGGTTAATCACCTTTCCACACCAGGAGAAAATTAATTTTATAATCCAGCTCAAATAACCTATTTTATTGTATGAACTGCCAACAGTTACACTTGACAGAATTCTGTATCCAAAGAAAATAGCTTAAATGAGGTACTGTCATCACTTGAAACAAACGGAATGCATAGTTTGTCTCTGACATGATTCTTGAAGAATGTAGGTTTTGATAAACTTACATCCATTATCTATGCTATGTTCCAAGAGATTTAAATTATTCTTCAATATACTACGTGAATTCATTTTTATAAAATAACTTTTACTTGCACCTAGAAAATATGTTTGTATGTGTGTTATCAATATGACATTGCTTTCATATATCATTGATTAATGCTATATGGAAGATGTAGATTTAAATTAATTTTTCTTTGCTAGACTAGATGTAGGAATTAACCAATGGTTGCTATATTGCATATTGTTGTCTTGAGATTAATTGTTCAGATTACCAGATATAAGCATTGAAAACTGGTCAAAAAACTTTAGCATTAAAGTTTTTTGCATTTCAATAAACCAGTAGACATCAGCAGTACAACTATCCCAGCTATCCTCCTATATATGTATAATGTTTCCCTCTTTCTTTCTTTTTCTCCCTTCCCTCATCCCAGTTGTTCCTTCCTTTAAGCAATTTCTATCTCTTTCATAACATATAATGTATATTTTGGCTTTTATTTACTCTTTCAGGGTATTACACTAGGGAGACAATTTGATGTTTACACATGTGAGTCTGATTTATTTCATTTATGAGTATTGTCTCTAGTTGCATCCATTTACCTATAAAAACCTTGAGTTCTTTTATTATTTTTTATTCTGTCTACTACTTTGGTCAGTCTTGCATTCTTACATCTGGTAATCTGAGCAACTTTGTTGGAGATAACAATATGTAATATGACAACCACTGTTAATTCCTATCATCCTGCTTTGAAACCCTGTATAATTTTTAATATTTTTTCTTTGTTTTGTTTCCATGTTGTTGTTATTTTTTATTCTTTTTAAAATAAAAAAATTAACTTTTTTTTCATTATTTTTGGTGAGTACCCAAAATATGTAGGAAAATTTAAAATGTTGAATTTATTATCTAACTATAACTATAGTCATCAACATGAAGTTTCCTATTTTTTGGCAAGTTGTTACTTATTTCAGCTATTTGAATTTACTTTAATTAATGTAACAAACATGCTCTTTAGTTTGTGTTAAGCTCTGTACATCATCATTTTTACTTGTAACAGTTTTATGACAAACATTATTGCTATAATGATTTACATCATAAGAACCTAAAAGTTATGCAAGTTAATTTTCTACTATCATATGAAATATTTAGGGTCAGGGTTATAGCTCAGTGGCACAGAGCCTGCCTGGCAAACAAGAGGTCTTGAGTTCAGTTCCCTGCACCAACACAAAGCAAAACAAACACATAAAAAAATTCACCACAGAAAAAAAGAGTAGAGCCTGTATCAAATGAGTCCTCATTTAGTATTTCTTATTTATTCACCTTATAGAAGTATAGCAGAGACACACTTGGTTTCTGTCTTCTTGTATTTCTTTAGTACATTCTTTGCATTGATCCAGTAAAAATGCAAATCTGGTCATGTAATGATGTTAAAATCCTGGCCTTGATTCCTATCACTGTCAAGTCTCAAGGCCAAAATCATTTATATGGTCCATAAATTCCTGCAGTATTGTTCTCCTTTTCAGACCCACTTCTTTCCTCTCATTAGCCCTGGTATCCTTTGCATTCTCATCACGTTGGCTTTTATTGAAATTTTGGATTTCCAACACAGATGTTTCCAACATTGCAGTCACATTCTCTAGAATGCCATCACCACCAGTTCTTTCTTTCCTTCCTTTTTTTTTTTTTTTTTTTTTTTGGTACTGGGAATCAAACTCAGGACCTTGAACTTGCCAGGCAGGCGCTTGTGCCTCTGAGCTGTATCCCCTGCCTCTCCACCAATTCTTAAGCTTCCAATAGTATTGAAAATGTTCTCATCTCTTCTTTCAGGGTAGGTGCTCTTTGTGGCCATGTCAATTCTATGTGACTCATTGTTTCTACTGAGTTTTGAAGATATTGCACAATTAATTACATGCTCATAGCTGATCATTTGGAGTTGAGATCTGCCTGGTTGCCCTTGCTGCCCACTCACAGACTCTTTTATTGTTCTGAAGACATGTGCTCCTGGTAGGGTGTAGGGAGACACTCATTTGTATGGGAATAAGCTGCACCATATCTGTTTTGCTTTTTTCTTTCATTAAGCTGATATATCCACTACAGTAATGTGCACAACAATGTTTGTAAAGTATGAGCAAACTTGATATTCTGTTTTTAATACACATTATGAAGCTATGTCACCTAGTGAAAAATTTTCTTCTGCAATTGACTACATATTTCATAAGGCGACTGATTAATGGAATGACTTTAGATATGGTTTTCTGCTCCTTTCCACAACACTGTTTTTTATGACTCTCAGCACTGTCTTCTAGACTCAGCAGACATTGTGTTTCACTTTCCAAGTGAATTTCCAAGACTTGTTGACTTTAACAATAAATCTTACTTATAGTTACTTTCTGGAAAGAATATTTTCCTTGCCATAAAAAGTATATATCTGCTCTTCTAACCTTGGCAGGTTCTATTTGAATTGTTCCCTAATGTACAGTGACTATAGCTTCAAATATAGCCAAGGGTAAATGAGTACTGGCCAACTTGGTCAGCCAAAATATAACTTCATTTACCACATTGCATTCTTCAAAGAGTTTCATTAACTATTAGAAATTGTTTTCAATTATTCATTTAGTAGTGTGTATGAATATTCAAGAAGTGTCATTGTAATGAGGGTAACAGTCACTTGGCATAGAGTATGTGATCAATGAAGCTGTTGATGCATAAGATCATATGGAGAAATCTCACAAATTTAATACAGTAAGACTGAAATAAATAACCCAAACGAAGGAATAATATTTGAATTACACAAATTACAAAAGCCGGCATCAGCAGACAATGCCATTAGAATCCAGGGCAACAGATTACAAAGGAAAAGAGATAATCTTCATGTGCACCAAAAGACATAGAGATTGGCACTATATGGCTAAAAATGTTCTTCCTCTCGGTCTGTATGCTGAATAGAAAAATTTGCTCAACTTATGAAACACCTAAACAGCTGAATGCATATGATGTGGATACATATTGTAATTTAACAAAAGTTAAAATTTTTAGACAAGAATTATATAGATAGAAGGAACAATTTTTTATGAGCACATCATTTTTTATGAGCACAACATGTAATTATCCCATATTCCAAAACAAGAATATAGTCAACTACTGCATAGTATAAAAAAGACCAAAAGAGAGTAAAACACTTTAGAGATGCACTTGATTAGACCAAGTAATGGATATTTATCACAAGATTGTACACAGAAATGGGAACAGCCATCTGTGTTAAATATAGTTACATTAACCAGATACTTAAAGGGATGATACACAGTTTCAGAACAGAAAAATAGCTCACAATCACAGGTAGGTTATAGTGGGCTGCAGTGGGATGCAATTTCCAGTATCCTTGTTCAGGTTAACAGGACTCAGTCTTGAGCTCCTAGGAGTGTTATTTCACAAGGCCCACTAGCTGTGTTGCACCAGGGAAAGACTTTCAGTCTGAGTGATTTGACCAGTCATGGAACAGGGTCATATCTTGTCTAACTACAGACTTCCTCTATAAAGGTCTATCTCCTTGGGCTTAGTGAATACGAACTCCTAAGTGTCAGACATCTTGAGATCTCTTGACATTATTACGAATGCACACCTGTTCATCTTTGCCTCCTGCCACCTTTATTTCCTTTGCAGTACAGGTGTGTTTTCTCAAAACTACTCTCTGTTAAAGTGCAAATTTCTTTTTCAGAGCCTGTTTCTTCCAGACACAATGTAAGACAATGGGTATCAAGGATAGTCTAAGAAAGAAGAGTCTAAGGATATTGAAGCTGGGTCACTTTCCTTCCAAGTTGTCTCCAAAAATATCATCATAAGGGGTGTGAACAACATGGACAGACTGTCTGAGCTGTGGTGATATGTTCTTTAAAATGCTATAATGGTATTTTCTAGGAACATGGAGATTCAAGGTTTCCTTAGATTCTGACAGCAGAGAGGGTGGAATGAGCATGGGAAGTATGATGTCTAGTGATGAAAAATCTGCCTCTTCAGTTTGATTGATGCTGGGTAGAGGTAGCGGCTGTTTATCGTAAGACCTTTGTGACAGTATCGTGGTGAGAGAGTTGAAACATCACCAGGTTCTACATGGGAGAATTGAAGCTCTACTCCCTATTTCTGCAGCACTGCCCAGTGGAGCAATGTGATTCTCACAGCTCCACAGAAAAAAATGGGGTAGGGAGTGGGTGTATTGATATTTTTGATTGATATGTGGCTGATATGGAGCTGCAAGTGCCAAAATAATTTTCCATTATTTGGTTATCATTTTTCTAAATTTTTGGCTACAGGGGAGCGGGCTTTTCTTTACCACTGTCTTTCACTTTTTCAGCCTGTCTGTGGGTAGTTCACGGTTAGAAGCTTTTGAAGCATCCTCTCTGGGATACGCCGTGAGAGGCAGTAAGCACACCTAGGACACCCACCAGCATGTTATCTCTCAAGTCCTTGGATGGTCCGTCTTCTTTGTTCACCTTCCATATTAGGAGCCACAGATCTTTCTCTCATTTGCTTTACTATATCCAGTAGATTTTTTTAGTTATAAGAAGAAACTTGGATGTATTGGGGTTATTGCCATTTGGTTCAAAACAAAAGTCTAGCTGGTAATAAAGGGGTAGAAAAGAGCCACTACTTACCTCAAAGAGGAGCAACTTGGAGGGGCTACCTTACTCCAGAAGTCTTGTTGAGAACACTGTGACTACATCAAATGTCAGGTCCTCTGTTTGCCTAGCGCCATATCCTCTGAATCATCCAAAGGAGCTGTTCTCAAGAGTGCGCCCCAGGAAACTACTTGACAGCAATTCTGAATTTCAAAGTCTATTTTCCAGACAGACCTATCAAGAGGTTATGGATCTGTAAGAGGAGGTAATCATGTGATCTCTACTGCCAAATATGTTGGGCATCCTCCTCAGTCTCAGTATATGACATTGCTGAGGAAACTGTCTCATTAGATTCTACATATCTTCATTTACTTCCTGAATTCTGTTTAGTCATTGTTTACACTTCTTTTTTTTTTCCCCTGACTTTGTTTATTGCCTTCTGTCATAAACTTATAGAAACACTGATAGCTAACATTCAATTTTTGAAAAAAAATTCTAAATACGTTATTCATTCTTGTTAAGCTTTCACAACTCCATATGCAAGATAATTGTGGCTCAGTTTGAGACTAGAGGTTCAGGTCATCCTTGGTGCTATCAAGTAAAATCAGAGGTTTAGAAATGTGATGTCATCTTTGCCACTGTGTTCTGTAGGATTTTAGGCATGAGTTTATGGAAGAGTACCTTGGCTGTGACAAATTCTTTTTTTTTTTTTCCACTTTTCTTTACTTGAATTAGGAATTGGCCACATATATTTGTATTTGATTTTCTTTTTACCTTGCATGTCACATCTTATGTACTCATTTCCTTCAAAATCCAGCACTGTTTTTTCTCTTTCCTTTCCTTTCCTTTCCTTTCCTTTCCTTTCCTTTCCTTTCCTTTCCTTTCCTTTCCTCTCTTTCCCTTTCTTTTCTCTTCTCTTCTTTTCTCTTCTCTTCTCTTCTCTTCTTTTTTTTTTCTTTTCCTTTCTTTCCTTTTCTGGGTAGCCTTTTCACTCTATCCACACCATATCCAAATACTGGCATATCCAGCCCTAGAAGAACTGTAATAAGGACGTTTTCTGTAAGTCAGTTAAAGTGTGTTAATTGAATTCCACTATATTTTCAAAGGATAACTGGAAATTCTAACATTTTCATGACACTAAAAATTTATTTACAATTATGCCTGAAACAGAAATATTAAATTATGTGGCTTTTTCTACCTATCAAGGCTATTGAGGATTGGTTTACACTCAGCTCCAGTCTTTTAAAGAACATATAGAAAGCAAAAGAGCAGAAGACAGTAAACAGAGGAAACAGCCAAGCAATGCCTTGAGCTCTTGTGTGCATAACCCCTCCCCAGATTCATTCTGTTCTTTGTATCTTAGCTAAGCAGCAGACAAGTGGCCCTCCCAAGCTTCTAGGTGTTTTATAATCTCTTTCCACTGTTATAAATTCTCAGATTTTCTCTTATTTTTCTTCATATTATGAGGTGCTCTCCTTGTCCTGTGACTTTCCCTTGCAGTTCTCTTTAATTTTTGGATTGTGTACAGTTTCATTGTCTTGAACTGGATACATTCCTGAATCACATGTGTAGAGGATCACAATCTCACCTGCAGTTTCTAGACAAAGCCTGCTAACACCAAAATATTAGTAGAAAAGTTAAACCAAAACACTTTCATGCCACTAAATATTTCTAGGCTTCTCAAACTGACGCATCTGCCTCAGTGAGATTAAAACTGTAATAAATATATGATTTGCATACTGGCAAACAAGGCACTGGATATGGGTAGTGAAAAGCTAAACAGCTGTACATGTCCCCCTCAATTGAGTGAAGCAGCACAAAGTTTTAAAAATTATAACCCTACCCCATTTTCCTTACTGTTTAAAAATGTAGCTACCTGTAACTCTAAGAAAATAAATATAACCAGGGAAAAAGATATTTCAAAATCAAGCTCTGTGAAATGCTGAATAGAATAGTGATGTAAGATACTGCTTCGCGGTCCATTGTAAACTGTCAGGTTTTGTCTTGGAAACAGCTTGGCTTCGAGCACTGGCTTCCATGCATCAAACAATACAGAGAACAAGAAGTAGCCTGGCCAAGAGTTTCAGCAACATGAGAAACGCATAACTCTCATCCAGAAGTTGTAGGAAGCTATCATGTTTTTTCCTCAGTAGATTTTAAAATGAGAAAACCAAGAGTTTTCAAGTGAGTCATACCTGGGTATTTTCCCATGTAACTTTTTAAATTGGAGATTGAAATTCAAGCTCACAAAACTGAATTACATGCAAATTTGTGTTCCTGGGTTGGGGGATGATAGGGTCAAGATAAAACATTAAAATTAACATAACTCACATGTAAAGCCTTCAACACGATTTACATATTATATCAACAAGAACAAAATTAGACTAAACTTTGAAATTATTAAATTTATGTTTCATACAATAAATAGTTTGCAAACTGGAGGAACTCAAACTGAAAGGATGGCTGGCTAACTGAAACCAAATATAGAGGTTATTTACCCAGAATTCACTATCACCACAGGGCAAGATGGCAATCTCATTTTCGTTTATGGTTATCAAGAGACATTTGTAAGAAGTCATCTATGTTTTGTGGATGTGACCTCGCTGACTTTATCTGCTCAGGGTATTCTCGAGCCTGACCTCCATTTTAACAATTCCCCTTTTGGCTATCCTCTCAGAAAGTGGGCAATACAACCTAATAGCATAGCACTACTCTAGTAACATTGTTGTTGTACAGGAATAATCATGTAGTTGCTGCCATAGCCTTAATGGAGTAAGGAAATAGGGCCTGGGGGACAGATTTAGGGATCTTCTATAAATCACAATGATCAGATATGGACTCAGGAGAGGAAAGAAAATCTATTGATTCATGGAAAATAACATCTCTCAACAATGTCCAATTGTCCTTGATTGCAGAAGAATACAAAAAACCATACCTGCTAGCAGGCCATTGGATTAGTCAGGACCAGTAAAAGGTGAGAGGAAGTGATATGTGTTTCTTCCTTGTTGCATTTGTGTCAACCACAGGTACAGCTCTAGCTATCACGTTGTCTGATACTGAATGGAGAGCCCGTGGTAAAGCAACAGAATCAGGAGTATCAGCACCCTGGTGTACTGAGTCACTACCTGGATGAGAGGCAGCCGATCCCATAGTACAATTAATAGTTATGAGAAATGCACTGTGTTCAGCTACTGAGATGTTGGGTTGGTAGTATAGCCTCATGTAGCCTAATTAATACGGGAAATAGTGGGCTGGGGATATAGTGCAGTGGTACAAGCGCCTGCCTGGCAAGTGCAAGTCCCAAGTTCGATTCCCAGTACCAAAAAAAAAAAAAAAAAGATTAATAACATGGGAAATTATATATTATAATACTCATCTATAACCTATAAGCTTTAACAATATTTCTGAAACATCTGTTTAATATGTAAAATAGAAAAAAGTTCAATCTCTGGAAAATGGAAATTAATTTCATAGGTCAAATGACTTATGTTATCCTAGTACTACTTATATACACACTGTTGGTGAGGTCTGATTTTGTCAACTGGTCCCCCATGTAACTCCATAGTAAACCCTATCAAGTTAAGGTATGCTTGGGATGGTACTCACCTCATTCATGAATTATTTAGTAGGAAGTATCATGTAATAACTCCATTGGGGCCAGCAAAGGAGAGTTCTGAGATAGAACTAGGAATGATGTTTATGTTCTCATAATGGGTTGCAGGTGAAATGTCTCCCTTTTTATGATAGGCATTGCTATTTTTGCAGAAGAATTCTAAAACTAAAATTATGAGTAAAGTTAATTTAAGGAAGAAACCATCTTTCACAAATGGCAGTGAAACTTTCTTCATGTCCCACAATACATGGCCTGAAGTGACATGTCAACTGACTTTCATTGCAGACTAAATAATTTGGGTTGAGACCCCAAGCACTATATCATCCATGCAAAATACTGCAGGCAAAATATTTTTTTAACTGAGACAGAAGCTCATAAGAGCAAAGAAAGGGAAATAGGGAGAGGATTATTATGGGGTATATAGTGCAGTTGGGTAGAAAGAGCAACTTTTGCTGCTGTAAAGCACAGAAGGATAGCTGTGGTTGACAACAATTAATTGTATATTTCAAAATAGCTGGAGAGAAGTTGAAATAATATATGCTCTAAGCAGCAGCTATGCCATTTCCTCCACCTGAAAATTATACATTGTGTACTTGTACTGAAGCATCACGCTAACATATAATTACTATACGTTGATAAATAACTGGAGCAATTGTATCGTGCCCCCCCAAAACAGAGTTTTGTTAGATTCAGCAGTTGTAAATTGCACAATATTTTTTCTTTATTTTTCTCTTTCCTATGACATATTTATTTAATTTGTAAAAAAAAAAAAAAAAAATCCCTCACTGCAGGTCTTCCATAGTAATCATCAAATAATTCTAACCTTCTGGGAAGGAGATTGGTTTGAAAATCCATTGCTTGTGGATATTTTTCTAATGAACAAACAATGTTTTTCTCAGCCCTCAGACATTCTAACTGGGTGGGTAAAGTATGATATATGTTGTTTTCATTCCCAATAGAAAGACTTGTAATTTATGAAGAAATGAATGTCAGGTTGAAGTTATAAAAATGATGTTTAAAAACTTACCAATCTTGTATTTAAATGTTAGCTAAATAATCGATTAATTATCTCAACTGTATCACATTGTCTATCTTGGTACATAAAATTTATTCATTACATTTCGATGAGAGAAGCTCTCCAGGAGAGTTTAACATTTAAAATGATGCATAAAAGTTGCTTCTTAAATCTTGAAAAATCCAAACTGTATTATTTAAACAATGATTTCACCTTTTTTTTTTTTTTTTGAAACAAATTTTTGTTACACAGTTCATGCTGGCCTGGAACTCACTATGGAGCCCAGCCTGGCCTCAGCCTTGCAGCAATCCTCCTTCCTCAGACCCCCAAGTGCTAGAATTCCAGACATGTGCCACCACGCCTGGCTATTTCTCCTTTAATTTACATAAAATGCCCATCTCAGAACCATTACATTTAGAACTGTGTAAGATAAATTTAAAACAATGTTGGCAAAAAATACCCATCATAAAACAACACAAGAACAAGAAAGATGAATTCATGTAGAGGTAAAATATTTGTTTCTGGGATTGGCACGTATGTCTGGTGCGGATGTTAGGCAGATATGACGTGTTATTATTTTTGAAGTGATGCAGTGTTGTCACAGTCCAAAACATGAAATGGGAGGACAGCTTCTATCATCTTTATGAAGCATGAATGAAATATTTTCTGTCAAGATAACATTCTGATTAGTTATGTAGAGTTCTTAAGCACTGACTCACAGTTAAAGTAGGAATTTTCATTAGCCAGTGCTGCAAATCTTTACTGTCAACTCCCAAGGTGGACTTCAATGATTTAGCACTGGATCACATGAACACAGACTCAGACAGCTCTTTAGCTTTAGGTAGTGAAATGATAATAAATTGAATAACTGAAGCAAAATACTATGATTTATAGCATTTATAGATAGTTTCTATGATGCAAATTATACTTACAGAGGCCAATTTCAAGCTTGAAAAATTATCAATATTTAGGAATATACAAACAAAAAAATGGGATGGTTAGAGCATCCCACTTCCCTGGGCAAAGGTCTTAAGGGAGCGCCAAGACTTTGTTCATAATATGAGTGGTGCCTTGTCCTAAATTGAGAAGTCCTTAGTGGCTAAGCAGGATCAAAAACCAGTACAGCCACATCTTTATGTCTGTATATTTTTATGACTATTTTTGGGACAAGGAACTATGTAATGTTGTCTTTGGAAATAAAAGTTTGGAATTTCAAACTAATAGATCCACATTTCCTCCCAGAGCTGGAACATCGTGGAATAAAAATCATAGTGCCATCACCACTTGGGGGCCCATGATTCCATACTGCCCTAGAAATTATTAACAGATCCCATAGGCAATAATGGATGAAGTGAAGACCCCCAGAAGAGAATTTGGGGTTTCTCTCTGGACACTTTTAATTACTACCTTGCTTTTTAGTACCTGGATTAGTGAGGAATAGAAATGCTTGTTCCCATTGTAAAACTGAAATCCTTCTTGTAAAATATTTTTCAAACTTGAAAGTTTGAAAAGCATTATTGATATTTATTTATTTATTGAAGTTTGATCCTTTCTCTGATTCCTTGCCTGAGAGTTCTGATCCCCATTTTATTCTCTTGTTTACCTCAATGTACCCATTAGAAATTTCTGGAATCCAAGCTGCTACATGTGAGGCACATTTGGTTTCTCAGACTGCAAATTCGTAAAAAATAACTTGAACCATTCATGTCCCTGAGTTTACAGCAACGAGAGAGAAATTATAACAGGGATTGTTCACATGAACTGAGAACTATAGAATAGTGGGATTTGTTCAAATTTTATGTCTAACATGTCTTTGAATCATGCCTTTGTGCTTAATTAAATTCAGTTGTTTTCCAGTGTTTTAGCCAACAATACTAGTGTTGAAGTTGAAATGTGCTTTATTTTTATTGGGTGCCAAGACAACAAGATATCAACATATGTAAAATTTAAAACAAAATAGATCTATCAATACATACATGAAGTTTTGCAAGATGTCCCAACTGTGCACATTCCTCAAGGGAAGAGCAAAGAGAATTTGCCAAAATAACTTTTCCAGTAAGAAGCATATGACCAAGTAGAAATCCTTTCATGACAACAAAAGTCTTAGCAAACAAAAAAAAAAAGACTAGATTTGGTCCACATTTTAAGAATTTGAAATATAAAGAATTATCTTCAACTGTGGCTTTGCATGGTATAGTTCAAAAGTATTTGCTGTCAGGGAAACAAGAAGAAAAAAGTTGGAATACACAGGTTTCACTGACATAGATAGCCCATGAAATCGTTTGCCTCTGGTTCTTATATTTCTGACTTTTATTCAATGCTTGTAATATGACAAAAGTCACTGATTTGTATGCACCACTCCCTCTACACACCCCTTACTTTGTTTGAATCCTGCAAGAAGTTTGTTCCTTTGGCATGGAATTTAGTATTTAGACATGTCTTGGGTGTTCTGCATTCCTAGATTCAAAACACTAAGCTATTTGATAGAACATAGTTGATAGGCTACTCTTTTCCTCCCTCTAAAATGTCATCAGGTTTTAGCCAAAGAAGCATATGAGGTAATATAACACATATGCCAATAGGATATTAATTTCTAAATAGTGCATCCCAAACATTCAAGTGTTACAGGAATACTTTCTCAGTTAACTCCCCAAAGGGTGTAACAAAAACTAAATGTGTCTGTAAAAAGTGGTTTTTGAAACATGTATTACATTATGTTCCAGTGAATGTGGTTTTAGGAGTGTTTTTGAGCATACTATGTAAATCCTCTGTCTCAATCTCTGTATTTTTCATGGAGGGCCACTCCTCAAAAGAAAATATTTCAAACACTCAAAATTATCCCAGGTACTTAGTTCGCTGGGCTTCTGCAAACTTTACATCAACAAAGAAATGCCTCAACTGCATTCCAAATTCTGATGAACACTGCTTTTTCAATGATCTTATTAATTTACATCACAAAGACACAGGAGTTTATGTAAAGCTTACATAGAGAAATGGTTGAAAAGTCTTGACTCCATTTGACAGAGTAATTCGGCGAGCAGTTATGTACCTACTTTCTTCTTAGCTCTGTTAAATAAAACATACTTATTTAACTTTGAAACTTAGAAGGATTGGTGAACATTGCATGTGTTATCTAGTGAGAAAAACAGAAGGTGGTAATGATGACAGTAAGATTTGGGACAAAAGGGACTAAAATGCCATGACTCTCTGTACAGAGGAGAAAGTGAAAGCCCTTATTTGCACTGGCACTGCCTATTAGGTGAGTCAAGGAGAGATTTATTTTCACACTGAAACATTTCTTGAAGTAGCAATCTAAATGAAGTTCATCATTTTACTCTCTTAAAACCTGCAATTTCCTTTCATCTCACCAAGAAATACATTTCTTTATATCTATATTCCATGAACTTTTATTTGAAGATTATGTATTCCAAGGTGGAATGGAGCTTCCAAGGCAGGGGTGACTGTTAGCTCCACTGACTTGAACTGTTCTTGGCTCTTTCCTTACTCTAAACTGATCCCTATGAATTGCTGCTTTTTGATGTGTTGTTTTCGATGAAGTTTCACAGTGAGTAGCAGAATGTTTTCTCTCCCATTCTACCCACATCCAAGGGTCTCATAAATTGCCTGCTCTTGAGTGGTCCAGAGAATAAAGTGGGGCAATGGTGTCAACAACTCCTGTGAGAGATTCTCTATTCAAAACCATCTGACTTGCGGATTCTCTTAGACAGAAGAGTGGGCAAACATACACTTATCCCAATTGTGAATTACCATGAGCTATCTCCTCTTTTGAGGGTTGGAAGCTGTCAGATACCTTTAAGTACTGTATATAACTGCAGACCATATCTAGCACTGAAAAAATTCCAACCAAGTTAGGTCATGATATTCCATCTCTTTTACTAATATTACTAGATAATTAACTATTATGCACATATATTCATAATAATTTATTTTTAGCATGAATATTTATTCATGACAATTTTTATTTAATAAACACTATTCACAATGCAATATATTTATTGATAGTAAATATATCTGTTCATATATGTTTGAATATTCTGCCTAACAAAATATTAGTTTGATTTATTACTACATTTTAAGCCAAAGGCCAGTGGTGGAAGATAGAAAGTTCACCAGTGGGATGAAGGATCTGTGCCAGCAGGCTGAAGGATCTGCACTGGAAGCCAGGAACTGATGTTCAAGTTAAGAACCAGAGCTTACCTGAAGAGAGCCACAGCCATCCTCAGTAACAGCAAGGACCTGAGCATCTTCAGTGATGAGAATATCTGAGTTAATATCTGAGGGGAACCACTCAGACCACTTCAAAGCTCAAAGGCATCTAAGGACACCCAAGGAAGTGACATTTGTCTAGAACAGATGCACAGTGGGACATAGTCATGTAACCATGACTTAGCACAGGTAAATATGCATGTACTGGTTACCTCACTATGCAAGAATATAAATATGAGGTAACAACCTGTATAAGAATTATACAATAAAGACGCAGATAGCATTGTTTTCTTTAAGGTTCTTTCAACCTTCTTTCCATCTATTGGACTATTGCTCTCTCCAAACAATAATCTTATTATTTTTATATCAATCCCAAATTTAGCCAAATGAACAAGAGAAGAAAGAAAGCACCATCTGATTTTAAAACAAACAGCAAAGTAAATATAAAATAAAATTTTTTACTTCTTCTCAAAGTAAAAATTCTAATTGAATTCTTACTGCTTTGTTTATTGTTTAACCTAAGAAAATCAACTATCTGAGATTACTGTAAATTAACCATATCTCCTTAACTCAAACATTTATACTTATTTACAACAATTTCCATAAGATCTCTCAGATGATGCTCCCCTTAAAATGGATCATAGGTAATGGTAAATTTCCATTGGTACATTACCTCAGGATTTCCTCATTAGAAAGTGATTTGTGCTTCCTCTTTATAAAAATTGAGGTCTGGCTATTGTTGCTGCTATGATTCATATGTCTCCCCCCAAGGTGTTTAGGTGATGAGGTTCCCATCCCTGTGAATGGATCAGCAGTGACTATAAAAGAGCGGACAGTTTAAATTCATTCTCTCACTGTCTCACCACTTGATGCTTTTTGCCATGTGATGAGGAACTAAGAGACCCCTCAGCAAATGAGGCCTCTCAGTCTTGGACATTTAAACCTCCAGAATCAAATAATTTTCTATTGTTTGTAAGTTCTCCCTTTCTGTGGCATTCTGTCATAGAAGCACAAAGTGGACTAGGACAGTTGGCCAGTTGTAAAACAGCTTCCCAATCTAATATTCCTTCTTTGGAATTTGGTGTTTCCAAGGTTACATAAAATTAATAATATATTGACTGGAATACAAAGAACATGTATAAGGTAAACATAATACGCGAATTTATTTGTGTGAATAGGACAAAATGTGCCTCACTGCCTACATAGAGTAAGAAGCAAAAATAAGACAATTAAACAGCGAAGAAGCTCTCATAACTAATGGAAAAGATTAAAATATGCCATCCAAGGTGTTCTGTGCAGAATATACCAGTCATTACAATACAAGTATGAAATTGATTGTAAACAAGAATAAACATTAAGCATGCTATGGAATCGAAAAACATTTGAGCAATGAAATCATCTCATCTATCATGGTTACATACACTGAACAAAATATTTCTACATGAAAAAATAAGTAAGATTTTCAAGAAACAGGGCACTGAACAAACATAAACAACAACAAAAGCATTCAGTCAATGCTATGTAAATCAACTGCATCACAAACCAAATCAATTTACAAATCACTGGGAGATAATATTTCCATGGTTAATTGTGTAAAAACAAAGCATTTTTGTGCCATTTATAAATGAAGAAATTAATAAGTCTTTGTTTCCTTTGATGGACTCTATTCAGATTCCTTGACAATCAAAATAAATTTATCAATTCTTGAAATCATAAATTTTGTTATTAGGGAAATATAAAGATATAAGTCACTTAATAAAATCATATATGAAGAGATCATTTTCAGATGGACATACTTACACATAATGAATGCAGAATAAAATTTAATTCAGAAAATACTTAGTTTTCCAGAGTATTCAACAATTTCTGCAATAAATATTAATTCATTAACAAGGCACTGACTTATATTCATTATTTAGAAATGTAGTTTTGAGAATTTATGATTCTGAATTAGGCAGGGCTGTTGCATTGCTTTCTAGTGGTATCACTGATTTTTATTCCAGCTACTTGCTCCATACTCATATCTTCTTTTGAAATTAAATATCATTTTCATGATTGCAAGATACTTTACCTTGTGCTGTGGTTTAGATCTAAAAAGTCTTTCAAAGTTCTAAAGTTCAGTGGAGGGGCTTTGTAGTGTAATTAGATTGTGGGAGTGCTACAGTGGTAAGAAGATTCCTGTATTGCTGAGTTTATAGCTTAATATGCTGTTAGGGTCCTGGTTAGATGAAATGGGTCACTGAGGCATGACTTTAGAGGGTACACACTTCTCTGGCCCTGCCTGATCTCTCTGCTCCTTTCTTCCATGGGCTGAGCATCTTTCCTCCACCACAACCTTCTACCATGCCATTTCTACCTAGAGTCAACTAATCATGTACTGAACCTTCTGAAATCATAAGTCAAAGAAACCTCTGTTTCTTTAAATCATGGGTGTCAGATATTTTATCTCAGTAACTGAAAAACTGATCCATATGATCAGTATACATCAACATCACAGTTGAGGTGTATCATGAGTTGAACTGTGCACTCTAAGAATGATATACTGGAGTCCTAGCCCACCATCTGAGTTGATTTGGAATATTATAGCAAAATGATATAAATCAAGTGACTTAAAAACAACATAAATTGTCACAGTTCTACACTGTGAATCTCAAGATACCAGCAGATTTAGTGTCTAGTGAGGATATTTATTCTGTTCTATAAACAGTACCTTATATCTGTGTCCTCCCATGATAAAAGAGGTGTACAAGCAAACTGGGGCTGTTTTACAAGACCAACAGTCAGCTCCATAACAGCTTCACTTTCATAGTGTAGTCACCTTTCAAAAGCCACACTTCTTAAGATCATTCCCTTGGAAGTTAGAGTTTCCACATATAAATTGGGAGGGGGCAAAAGCATTCAGTCACAACACCCCAATTCCCCAGAATGTGACCTTTTGGAGATAGAATCTATATACAATGTCACTAGTACCCTTATGAATAGGACAGTTTGGATGCAGAACCAGATATGCAGAGAAGCAAAATGATGTGAAGAGATACAGAAAGAAAATGACCATATATATTGTGAAGAAAGAGGTATGGACCATATATTCCCCTCTAAGCCCTCAGAAGACCCAACCCTGCAGACTCTTTGATTTTGTACTTCCAGCCTCCAGAAATGTTAAACAGTAATTTCCTATTGTTTAAGCCCTCCAGTTGGAGGCACTCTCGTAGCTCTAGAAAACTGTTACAAATAGAAGGAAGGAAATGCACAAAACAGTGTTTACTTAGATTAGTTTGGCTGACCCATTCTCTTTGTACAAAGAACATAACTTGTACTAGACTCCGTGTTGATTTCTACCCAGGTCTCATTGCCCAGGATGAGTTTATATGTTTACCCTGTCTTAGTCACTTCCTCATCCCTGAGACACAACACCAGACACCCACCACTTTCAAGAGAGAAAACTAATTTTGGCTCCTGCTTATACCCATGGTCAGCTCCAGGACAAAAACCAGCATGGCAGAGGGAAGGAAAACTGCTCATTTCATGGCGGTCGGAGGTAGCAGAGCTGGAGGAGAGAAGCAGGGAGCAAGATATATCTTTCCAAGTGACTCCCCAGCAACTTGCCTCTCTGGCCAGACCCCACCTCCTAACAGCTACTCAATGATAGCACCCCTGCAATCTGGTCACTCTCCAAGCAGAGGTGATGTGTCCTGTATCTACTGCTGAGAATCTTCAATACTTATCACTTTGTGAGTGTTTAATAGATGTCTGAGAAATAAAGCAAATATTTCAAGATATGGTAAAAAATGTATTTTTCTTTGGCCAGTGAGGAAATATGTGGCTGTTATGCTTTTAGTGATTAACTAGCTTTTGCATTGCAACCCAGCTAAAGTGCTTCTCCCCATGGAGAGGGGAGAATGCTTCTCCCCTGACACAACATTCCCAGCTGTTTCAGAGTTGCATAGCAAAGCCCTGACAGCTTTTAGAGCAAGAGTCAATATTAGCTAATGATCTATCTGCAAGCACAACTCTTTTATTTCATCACAGAGACAACTTACATTCCTTTGGCTACTGTGTCTTTTGAAATTAATGCTGCTGCACATTAGTTTTCACTGCTAGTCTCAGGACCATGACTGTAAATCCTTTCGAGTTATTCAATATTTAATCCTACTTGACATGTTCTAATTAACTGATAATAAATCAACCAGAATCCAACTGGGAAAAAGTTGCAGCACTTTCCTTTCCGAAATAAATCATTTTCCTTTACATCACATTGTATATTTCAGTTGGACATGTCTATTTTTTCTGTTCCATTCATAGTCCAATCTGTAGGGTTCATTCTTTACAGAACATGTAGTTGGAAGAGATGAAATTGGAGTTGTATGGCAGGGAATATTACTGACACAAACCACAGTGCAAACTTTGGGGACTCAGTCCTGATAAATTGTGTACATGCATAGCCATTAATGATTAGTCTAGTATATATAATATTTATATATCTCCTTGCATAATGATATATATATATACATATACATTTATTTATTAGATAGGTTTACAGAATCAGAACCAAGAGTCCACAGTGGCCTTTTGTGTACTGGAGAGCCAGAAGACCCAATAACTTCTCAGTCCAAGAAGCTGGAGGCTGCAGAAAAGAAGGATCAACAATGCGGTGCTAGTTTGAGACTGAAGGCCCCTGACCTCCTTGAAAGTCACTTACATGAGTCTGCTTTCAAAGGCTGAAGAAACAGGTGTTTGATTTCCAAAGATGATAACCTCAGCAAAGAACTTACCTGCCCAAGCAGAATGGGGAATATTTCAGTGTGCCTGCAATAAACCTTCTTTCTATTCCTACTTCTTTCTCCATCTTTCATTCCTTCCTGGATATAAATCTACTGGATGTTACCAATGGTAGTCAGTGAGTCTCCCTCCTTAAATTGCTGCCTTCATGGAAATCATCTCTGGAAAAATCATATAGACACCAAGAAAGGAGTGTACATTACTAACCTGCTAGGCATTTCTTATCATGATTGTCTCATGTTGTGAAACACATATCCTGGCTTATTATATTACATCTTCTTGCTTTAGATTTCCATCAGCATAATAGACTATTTCAAGAAAGTCCTTTATTACTCTTTTGCTTTTATTTCTGGAAACTTACTACTCTAGGATTTGAAGTATAATAGATGAAGAATACTGAAAGAGAACATATATGCTTTTTAACCTTATGCACTGTGTGTGTCATGTGTGATTCTTTGGTGTTTATAGTGTTTCTTAAAATATAATTTTTATATGATCAGAGAATGACAGAATCTTAGAATTAGAAGAAAACTTATAGTCCTCCCTTATAGTCCTAACTGATGGCGGTTCTTGCACAGATATTATAAAACAAACAAACAAACAAACAAATCATATGTAAAGTAAAGCAGATGTAAAGTACTATTACTCATCTTCCTTTGCTGGTAGATATAGATAGGTATAGACAGACAGATGTAGCTGTTAAAGCTTTATGGAACTATTTTTAAAGTATTTCAGGGGCTGGGGATTTAGCTCAGCAGCAAAAAGCGCCTGTCTGGCAAGCGTAAGGTCGTGAGTTTGGTTCCCGGTACGGGAGAAAAACAAACAAACAAAGTTCAATTTTTCTCAAAAATTTAGAAATCTAAAATTTTACATTCATCCTGTAATTTTTGTTTCATATGAAATGACATAAATTAAAATATTTAAATAGTTAGATATTTCTCCACTGATAGCTCCAACAAGGCCTTGGTTTAGGTATCACAACATACATAGACTAACAGTAGCAATAGGTATTCATTGACTGCACCAGCTAAAATATTTACTTATCTACATTGTGACAAAGAAGGTCATAGTTGATTAAATTTAATTTGGAATCCTTAAAATAATTTTATTTGCTTTACAAATATATATTTCATATATTTTAATTTGTACGATAATGTCTCTAACTGGCAATCTGATGCCCACTTGTGCAGGTAGAGGTTCAAAAATATCAGAAAAAGTTGAAAATACCACATTTTTTTATCCATTCTTCAGATGATGGGCATTTGTATTATTTCCAAGACTTACCTGTTACAAACTGTGCTGCTATAAACATAGGTGCACTCAGCCATAAAGAAGGATAAACTTGAGAAGTTTAGAGGTAAATGGATACAACCTGAGACCATACTCATAAGTGATATAAATCAGACTCATATGTATAAACATCCTATTGTTTCACTGGTATGAGAAACTAAAAGAGTAAATAAGGTCTACAATGTAGAACAGATACTGTGAAATAGGAAAAATTATTCAAAAGGAACTGTGTTAGGCAAAAGAGGAAAGGAAGGAAGAGAAAAGAAAAACAATGCAAGTTAGTTTTACTACTAATGTCTCTTCATTGAAAAGGAAGGTTCATGTTAATATAGACTAGAGAATTTCTGTGACCATATCTTTTACTCTAAGTAACTACTTTAACGATAGCAATATACAACATATTAGCTATTGTTATTGTCCTATTATTTTGCTATGAAATCATTTTATTTTTTTCATAAAATGAAAAAGAAAAAATTAATTTCTAAACTTTTAATCCATTAGTCAGAACAATGTTACAATTTAAAGAAATATCATAAAATGAGTACATCATTTTAGGTCTTTCAAATACATGAAATAATAGCATTTCATTCCTTGTCCCGTTTATTACCAAAGTTATGACTAGCAATATGATCTTGGCCTTAAAAGATGATCAGATTTGAATCATTTGAGAGTGGGTCATGAGATTTCAGATGATGAAAAATACATTGGACAAAGCAGGGTGAATCATAGCATTTAGGGTGTGCTGTAAGAGACAGTTTGAGGATAAGCAAGTGAAAATCTAGATTAGAGTGATAACAGAGGGAATGTAAGGGAAATTTTAACACTCAAATCCAGAGCATGCACAGGACTTAAACTCTGGCTGAAACCGGGAAAGGAAGAAAAGTGGTGAATCAGAGGTGACAAGAACTTAACTTGGAAATAAAAGAATGAGAGTGTCCTGAAGATTATAGGGAATGTAAGAAGATATTTGCTTTATCTTTAAGCAAGCAAACATCAGGAACTTGGCTATTCTGTGTCTAATTAATAGTTGTCTCCCAGGAAATGTTTTGGAGCTCAGTGAAACTTGTTCTTCTCTCAACTTCACAACAAAATACTTTTTTATTATTATGAAAGCATGAATTATTTCTATCATGTAATTAATGAAGTCTTAAAATATTTTTGCAGCATGAGTGGATTCTGCATTTTCTCACAATTGTAAAGAAATTATATGGTGCAGATGTTGAGAATCATAATCATTGTTATTTCAAATAAAGTCAAAGCATGTAAGTTTTTAATATATTTTTCAAATAGCATGAATCTAAAATTTATTTATTTATTTTTTTGAGAGTGGAATATATTTATTGAGGGAAAGAAAACTTCTGTCCGAGAGAGGGACAGAGGGGGCATGAGTGGGTAGCTAAGGACCCTGCTTTTCCTAGGGATTTTTATAGGGCAAAACCAGGAGGTGAGGCAGGTCTAAGGTGGGAAACATGGGAACTTGCTAGCTGGGCGTGAGGTGGGACAAAACTATGGTCAACAAATAAGTTTACGAATATAACTGTTCAGATAAAATTGATTAAATCAGGATCGAATGGGAAAGAAAGTCACATAGCAGAACAGGGATTTTTCCTGTAGGGGATGGGGCTAGTGACTCTTCCTGGTTTTTTTAAAGTGATTGCTACCTATTTAGAATATCAGTCCCTGATGTCCACCCCTAGGGAAGTATGTGGGTGCATTTGTTTTAGCTTTTGTCTTTAGGTCTGGCCCACAGCGGAAGTGCCTGTCTCTCCACTTGCAGGATATCCCATCTTCTGCACTGGCTCCTTCTAGGGTCTGGCCCTGTCTAACTGCCTGTAATATTTCTATCTACCTCAGCTACCTACAACATTTCCCCCTTTGAAGAAGTAACCTGAACTGCAGTGAGGGAATAATGGGCAATGACTGCCCTGGCTTCTTCAGGCTGAAGGGTGTGGTAGTTGTTGATTGGCAGTCAAAGATACTCTCCAGAGGGTCTATCTAAAGGTTCTCAATAGACACCAGACACTTACATCCTGGGTAGGCATATAGCTTTAAGTCTGGAGGACACAAAGCCAAAGAAACAAGTATACATGGGCCAAGTAATAAGAACAACAGGATAATTATGAGTACAGTCAACAAAGATTTCCAAGAGGAGTCTGTAATGACTTCCCCTAAAGACAATAAGAATAAGGTCCAGGGGATTTTAGAGTCTGACATATTATTGATTTGTTGTCTAATATTTTGAACAGCTACTGTGACCTTAGGAAAAGGAATAAGAATGTACACACAACATTTAGTTTTTATATTGCACAAGGACCTCCCTGTGCTGCTGCTAGAATGTCTAATGTCATCCAATTTTGGAAGATAGCTTGTCTTATTCATTTTACTTTTTCATGTAAGAGAGAGAGACCAGCTGTCATATAACCCTTTCTTTAGGCAAGATCTGGTGGATCCCAGTAAAAAGAATCTAAAAGGAATTCAGCATATTTGTTATAGGTTCGGTCTGTGTGATTAACTGGGGTCTAGTCTTCCCAAGGCAAGAAGAAATTTTCCAAGAAATTAGAGCATGAATGATCAAAGCACAAGCATTAGAGCTGACAGGTAAGTTTAAAAACTATTTTTAAGGGACAGCTATTATAAGGCTCTGGCTCTTAGGCCCCTGCATTGATGGAGTCTAACATTTTGTCATAAGTACCTCCAGACTTAGTTATAATTATCTCTAAATTTTTGATGAATTATGAAAACTAGACTAACACCTTATTTTGACCAATGAAAAAACTCTAAATTTTTGTATATGAACAGCACTATATATTACAGTATTTAGACAGGATGAAAATCTTTCCAGGATGAGAGCTGGGCTTTTAGGCATAACAAAAAGGAATGAGTAAAAACAAAGTCATCCCAGTTACAGCTTAAGATATGAGATATATATTTTTATGTATCTGTTTTATTGAGGTATGAAGACTGGAAGGAAGGTCAGGGTTGGAGAAGGACAAAGAGACCTGTGCCAATGTCCAGCAATAGGCTGTTTTTTCCCTCTGATCATGATTACTCAGGGCCCCTCTGTAGAGATGACAGGTAGAGATGACAGTTTGGCCAGAGGAAGCAGGCAGTCCTGGGGCCTTCAGTCTTTCTGGACCACCTGGGAGGGTAAGACTGAGCTCTGGGGCCTCTGCCTCAGAGTGCAGACTCACTGCCAGAGGATACCTTGGCAATCAGGGCATGGCTTGGGGGCCTCTGAAAGGCTATCCCTCTTAAGGAGGTCTGGCATTTGACAGCAATAGCAGATGAACTTGGTCGTTGAGCTCTTCTTGGAGCCCAGGGAATCAGACTTAGGGTTGGTTTTTTTTGAGGCTGCAACAGACACAACCACTTTTTGGTCTCTGTCTTTCTTCCTGACTTTCTCCTGGTACTGATTAGAGAAGAATAAGGAGGCAGTTTTTACTAAAGTATCCGCTGAGCTATCTGGAGCAAAAGCTATCTTTTGTAACTCTTTTTTAATATCTGGGGTTGACTGGGTAATAAGCATGACTTAAAGTAAACTCTGTCCTTCTATTGAATCAGGAGCTGGGTAACTATGTTTTACCAGTGCCTCTCATAAATGTTCTAAGAAAGTAGAGGGGTTTTCATCTTTCTCCTGATTAATAGCTGAAAATTTAAAATAACTAGAAGTCTGGGTTTTTTTCCTTCTCAGACCTTCAAGAATACACACTTAAAAATGTCTCCTGCTCCAATCTCCGGCTTGGCTATCAGCCCAGTGGTGGTCTTGGGTAGCGACTGCTTGGGCTCCAGTGGGAACTAGCTGTTCCCCCAGCCATCTGTCCTCTGGTTGTTTGAAATTAACAATATGATATGAATCTAAAATTTATACTGTGCTTAATTCTATTTTCAGATCATTTGATCAAATGAAACAAATACTTAGAGATAAAAAATTAGTAATATGTCTTACATAAGCCATACCACCCTTTAATAGATATTTAAAAATAATAAGCCAACAAAATGGACTGATTGAGACTGCTGACTTTTATTTGTTCACTTCCTTCATTTTTGATGGGCTTTCAGAATGCTGTTTTTAACTTCAGCTTTTCAAAAGAAAATATGAGTAAAAAGGAAAACTTTTGGGTATTATGATGCCTAGTAAATGATGTTTACGACACTGACAAAAATAAAATATGTAGTTGTACAAAAATCCTGTGAATTAGGTCAATTATACACTTGGGAGGGGCAAATTCTGCTGATTTGGAGTTCATTGAAACACTCAGCTATTTTTCACATGTTTTTGATTCTTTTTCTTTTAAGATTTTTCTCAATATTTGAAAACCCAAGGGGACTGTAATGAAACTGAGAAATGTAGTCCATATGTTCTGGAGCATTTTACCATTAAATCATCAATTTGCATTCCAAAATATTTTGAGCATTTAAAATAAGATCTTTTAATTAAGAGGTCATATATATACATATGTAAATTCACAGTAGAAGATAATGCAAAATTCATAGGATTGTTTGTGGTCAAATATTTCACTTTCAAATATTTATTATTCTTCTTTGAATCACTTATCAATCAAATATATGATAATATGCTACTACTAATGTATGATTTAAGTGTTATCAAGCACAATTTATTTTTACATAAGCAAAGTCTTTGTTCAGTACTCACCTATCCAATTCAGTCCAAACATAAATATTGTGTTGCAAACAAAGCCTCTTTCAGCTTTGTTTCATACTCTTTCATACTCAAACTTGTTATCTCATGACCTTGAAAAAAGTATATTTCCTAAATAATGTGAGCATTTGATATTTGGTATTTTCTTTAACATATCTGCTGGGAAAATTCAATCTCATCTTCTTTGGAGGTGTAATCTTTCATGCTCCCGCAATAACATTTTTGAGAAAAGCAGATTTTTTTTCTTCATTGGGTAACATCATCTGTTCCTATATCTATGATTTGTGTCTGGCTTAGAATAGGTTACTTAGGAAAAACAATCTCATGTTCTTAGAAGAATCACTTAGTTTGCAATTTGCATTCATCACAGACAATGCACGGTCTGAGTAATCACTTCTTTTTGGAGGAGATGTAAGTGTAGTTCTATTTACTAACAGAGTGAGACCATGAGTTGAGCTATTCAAGTCTTTCTTTGCCTAAATACACAAATGACTGTTGAAACTTTCTTTAGCTTTTTCCCAGAAAAGATTTTCTCTTCCTTTACTAAACTTGAAAGAATTTTAACAATGTTCCCAATATTAGATATGATTTACTCAAACAGCACTAATTTGAATGTATTAAATTATAAATGGTGAAAAAAGCATAGTAGCTTTTGTTATAGTACTGAAAAAACTGGCAGAATATTTAAGAAAATATAAATAAACAAATATTCTGAAACATAATTTTAGTGTATACATTTATTTATGCAAAACTCAGGGTAAACTATTTTTTGAGGAAATACTTCACTTGAAATACAGTTTTTAATTTCCAAGAAGCCTACATTTTAAAATTCTACTATATTATAAGCAAAAGATATAAAATAATGTCACATGCTATCCTCAGTAGCTACACTGTTATACTTTTTTGTGGAAGAAAGCAAAGCTTGCTGTTCCACTACTGTCTGAGCATGTAATTACACATGTACTGCTACCGTTGTGTGGCGATAACAGTCTGTTTGCAAAAACATAGAATACAGCCATATGGTTTAGATTCCGTAATTGAGTATTATGAAATCATTTGCAGCCCCACCCTGAACTTCCCCAGAGAAAAATCACATGGGATAAGCACATGAGCACTGAAGTTTAAAAGATCTTTGGGGTAAAAGCTGAGATAAACTAGTAAAATAGAACTCTCCTTCCTTAAAATTGAAAATTGTATGTTCTAGGAAGAGTGTGGACATGCAGTCTGACAGACAGAGGACTGTTATTTAGAGGAACAATTCAAATGTCTTGACCCTGAGCTTCTTTATTCCGAAAGAAAAATCAGATTACTCAGCTTTTGTATTTGTTTGGGGGTGCTTGGAAAATAGTAGGCATGTGCTAACTGATTGTGAATGCTCTTTTTTTCTGTTCGAATCACATTATCATATGTGTATATATATATATATATGCACATTAATTTATTTAATTTAACCTTTTCATAAAGGTTAATTAAAGTCAATTTAAAGGTTACATGCAATATCCTGTAATCTATTATGTTCCTTATTTGATAATTTTGTAAGGAATAGCTATTAGAAGACACTAAGTATAAATTAGTATTTTAGTTGGTTTTACATAACAGAAAATAGAATATAAATTCTCTAGTATATCACTTATCAATGGTCCAGTAGTACATTTCTTGGCATTTACACTTTTATGAAAAATAAATTGAGTTATTTCTCATGAAAATAAAATTAACTTAAAATTTAAAAACAAAGCAGAGATCTGTATGCTAACCAAAAATACCTAAAGCCTTGGTCAGTTTAGCTCTAGAAGAAATTTTCTGTTATAGAGTTCAACAAAGCAAGAAGCAATGTATACATTTATGTACACATAGGTGGTACTATGGTAGCTTTATTAAAATAAGCATATGAACTGTAAATATATATATATATATATATATATATAATATTCAGGATTTGCCACAGTGCTTACACAAAGTATAACCAAACCAGAAAACAATGTACAGAAAGCCTGTCCAGTTAGGCTCTACACCTACACAAACACCTAAAATGAGAGGATGCTGTATCCAAGGGAAACTTCTTAAATGGAGAAGTTGCCTGCTATGGTTTGAATATGATTGCTTTCCCGTGGAACATGGGATGAAATTTAATCCCTGCTGTGACATACTAAGAGGTGGGATCAAGTAGGACTTTAAGAACTGACTAAGGCTCTACTCTCAAAAATAGATTGATCCATTCATGAAACTAGTGAATTAATGAGTGAGCTGAAGATTTTGTTATAAAGGCAGTTTGTGGGGCTGGGGATTTAGCTCAGCGGCAAAGCTCCTGCCTGGCAAGCGCAAGGTCGTGAGTTCGGTTCCCGGTACTGGAGAAAAAAAACAAAATAAATAAATAAATAAATAAAGGCAGTTTGTCTAAGGCTCTTGCCCTATGCCTTATCATGCTGTGCCCCGTGCCGCCTAAAGATTCTGTCCTTCACTCAGCGTGAACACTGGCTCTTAGACCAAAAATGTTAACAGAAATAAACCTATTTTCCTTGTAACTTTCCCAGTCTGTGATACTATGTTATTAGCAACAGAAAACAGACTAAGAAAGCACCTCACTGGAGGAAATTTAGGAAATACAGTTAATTTTTTTGGAGGAGAGAATCTAATATTTTATTCATTTAGTATTTTAAAGTAATAAATGTAGATTTTTTTGGGAGGTACAGGGAATTGAACTCAGGACCTCATGCTTGCCAAGCAGGTGCTGTGCCACTGAGCTAAACCCCTGGCCTTCAAAAGTAGATATTAATAAAGAAAATATGAAAGCACCCTTCTATTAAAAAAAATAAAAATTCATACCAAAATTATTAGAGAATAATAATAGTAAGTACACTGTGTGTTACAATCTTAAAGGATGGCCAAATTGTTACTTAGAGTACAAGGGATGGACAGAAATGACTCTCAGTAGAACAAAATAGAAGAAGCAGAAACAACCCCAGGAATAGCCAGCTGATATTTGACAAAGTACCCAAGCATGCATGCTAAGTGAAAGATACCCTGTTTGTTAAGTGGAGCTGGGAAAATTGGATGTCCATAAGCAGAAGACTGAGTCTAGAACCACATACCTCACCAAGTAGTAAACTAAAACCAAACTGGCTCAAAGATCTAAATGTTAAAATGGGAACACTTCAACTGCTGGGAGATGAAATAGGCAAAATTCTTGAAGACAGAGGCATAGGTGAGTAATCAAAGTTTTACTCTGCTTTGGGCCTCAATCTTAGACAACTCTTAGAACTCTATGGAGTAGAGAAAGTAAGCCTTCAGGGTCTACCCAGAGTGCTATTTTAAGCTGGTTTTATAAAAGAAAGAAAAAAAAAAGGTTAATACGGAGCCTACAATGAGCTACAGGATCATAAATATTTCCATTTACCTCTAAAGAACTCTATGAAATACAGCAAGACATAATAAGAGAATAAGTAAATTACATACAGCTATCAGATTATAAAAAGACTAGAATGTAATTCAAAGCCTGTTTTATTTCTTCTAAAACCATAGCCTTAGCACATTCTAGGTTCATATCCATTTATACATTTAACTTTTAAGAAATCTGAAACAATATTAGCTTGCTTAGAAAGAAAAGGTTCTTGACTTCAAAGCAGTAGTACTAATTGGTATTTATTGGGAATTTACTATGCATGAGATAGTGGATTAATAATCACCCTAAATGCATTGGCATTCAGGGATGAATGCAAAGAATTATGGCTGAAAGCCTTGTTGGAGGGAAGCTATGATGTCCCCAAGAAGTTTCTTGCAAGACAGAGCTAGGGAGGACTGTATAAATAAACACTTGTATTGTCCCAGCCACCACTGTCCAGTAGCAAGAAGGTTCCAAAACTCTCTGGGACCTTGGAAAGATGCAAACCTTTCCCTGTCTTCTAATCCCCCTGGACTCACCACTGTACAAGTCTTGACATTAGGAAGACTTACATTTTGTATTTTCATCCATTCTGGATGTGATTTTCCCAATTCTTGGCCTCTTAGTATCCTAACTGGTTTCTTTGTTTCTGTTCCTTCCTCTTCTGATGTCTTTGCTACAAAAACCTACTACATTCCCTAGACCTCCCTTTTTGTATGCTTTTGTATGGAGAGACTTATACTGCAACAGAGAGTCTCTCAGGAATGGAGGAGGGCAGGAAGGAAGCAGCGATCATTTTTAACATAAACAAATCCTCTCATTCATTCAGGCAGACACTAATCTTGGTGCTGTGGTGAAGAGATTTTACATACTCCATTACATGCTGTAATTATCTTATACAAAATAGGGAGAATGTCATTAATGTATATAACTTAGTCATTTGGAAAATCTTCAACAGATTTTAAAATTTCCTTTAGGGAGAGCAAGAACCCAGCCTGTAACAAGCTATGACTTGGATTTGTGGGGTTCCAACACTGCCGTAGTCTTCTCTTCCTGCCTGCCTATCCTAAGAATTTCAGATGTGCTTAGTCCTATCCTGATTTGTGAAAACCTAAGAATTCCTCCGGTATAGGCCGTCGAATACTGCCTGTGAGACTCTCATTTGATTATTTTTCAATTAAGTAGCCAGAATATATGAAAACCCAATTTAGAAAGTTGCAAACCTATGCTAATATTTTTCAATCTTCCTATATCATTCAAATGAAGAGTTACAGTACTACCATCCTCTCTCCGTGTTCTTTATGATTTTTGTCCTGGCCTCTGTGACTTATATATCTACCACTCTCTCTTGTTCATTCTTGTCTAGACATACGGACATATTTCTTGAGCATATCTGGCTTTCTCCTGGTCTTTCTCTTTGTTTTATTCTCATTTTGGACTTCTGTTGTTCCCATTGCCAGCAAGGTTTATCTCACCTTCTCTTTTTCGTGCTTCTCTTCTTGCTGAGACAAAATACCCAACACCCAAAGCTAAAGGAGAAAATGTTTATTTTGCTCACAGTTTGTAGAGGTTTCGTTCTGTAATCGCCTGGCCCCAAGGCAGGTTGGCTTGGTAGAGGGGCACCACAAAGGAGAAACAGCTCAGGGTAGGCAGGAATGAACAAAGCAGCAAACAGCAGCAATGTTAGCAGCTTCTGTCTCTTTTTATTCCATCAAGCTGTAAGCCTATTGATTACTGCCACCCACACCCGGGGTGGGGCATCCTTAATCCCAGCATCCCACTGTAAATGTAGCTGGCTCTGAAAAGCCCCACCTACGAGGCTTTGGGTGGGACATCTAGGTATAAGCCATAACACCTTCTTCACATTTTGGCTCAAATGCCATCCACTCTTCACAGTCTGTGTTATTTGGCTTTCTGTCACTGCAGCAAAACCTGAAAAAATCAGTTTAAAGGGAGTAAAGGTTTATTTTGGCTTATAATTTCAGAGGATTTAGCCCATGATTGATTGACTCTGCTGCTTTTGTGGCTGTGGAGAGAAGGCTCGTCTTGACAGGGAGCTTGTGATACAAGAGTTGCTTGCTTCATGGCAGCCATGAAGAAAAGAGACGGGAAGAGCTGGGTTCCCAGTATCTCCTTTAAGAGCGTCCCCTCCAAACTTACTTTCTCTCAGTACAGCCCATCTCCTCCCAGTGATGTACAGGCTAGAGACTAAGAAATCCTTCAGCACATGGGCATTGGGGAAATGTTCAGATCTAAATTATAGCTCCTTCTATTTGAAAATTATGTGCCACTGACTGCTCTCCACTCTTATTTCTGCTTTATTTGAATTCATAATATAGCACAGTACATCATAATGTGTTTGCTTATTCATTAACCATGTAGTACTCTTATTATTATTATTATTATTTAGTACTAATAGTACTACTAATGTTAGTACTGGAAAAAGAAATCCAAGAGATTTATTTGAAGGAGTTAGAGTATATGATTATATAGGTTGGCAATTCCAAAATTTGTAGTATAGGTTGGTAATCTAGAGACGCAAGGAACAACCAGTGTTAAGGTTAAAATCTGAAGGCAGTTTGCTGGAAGACATTCTTCTGGATCGGGGACTATCAGTCTTTTTTCCAGTAGCAGCTTTAATTGAGTTGGTGAAACCACTCCCAGTATGAAGGACACTTAAATCTCTCACCAACAGACAGGTGTGCATCAGTGTTATTTACCCAAGGCTCCAGCTGTATGTCAGAGAACATGGACAATACTTACCAAACAGGTGAGAGAAGGACAAGGGAACAATGCACATAAATCCAAAACATTGTAGGCAGTAAGGAAAGGCAATAGCCTGAAAGAAGAAGAGATGTGCTTAGTAAGCAACAACCACTCATGCATCTCAACTAACATACAGAACTTCTCCATAATGATAAAAGATTTTATGGGATAAATATTTTTATTATCATTTTAATGGATAATGGAATAAAGACTGCAAGGAATTAAATAAATTTCTTGAGACCACACAATAAAGTTATATATTTGAATATATTTTAGAAATTTGATTATCAAGACAGTATAAAACTATCCTAGTATTCAAAATATCCTGCATCTATTAAGTTCAAACAAGGAACAGTATCCATTTGTCCCCTAAATAAATAGCTTGTATCAATCAGGGTTTACTAGGGAAACAGATATAACACAAGACATGTAAATGTATAAGAAATTATAAGTTTGACTGGTAATGGACAGCCACAGAATTGGATGAGGAAGCATGCAGAGAGTGTCTGCAAGCTGGAGATTGAAGAGCCCAGCCCCAGACCTGGAGCTCACTGCAATGTCTGTACAAGTCTGTATCAGGAAGCTGATGGGTCTGTGACAGAATGCTGTAGAGTCTATGATGAAGGCCAGAAAGCCTACACTAGAAGGCTGAAGAATCCCAGGTGGAAGCTGAACAGTCTGCACCAGGAGCCAGGAGATAACTAAGCTGAAGATGAAGACTGGAGCTCCTCCAAAGAACCAGCAACCAGTCCTTTATATATATCTTTTTTTATGTAGTCTACCTGCTCTGGGGGAATGGGGGTGGTCCTCTATATCCACACCCTCTGCATGCCCTCCTCTTGCACAGGCTCAGGATGTATACAAAGTAAGCACCCTGGCTCCCTGCTGAGATACGTTGCCAAACCTCTAGACTCCCCAAGTTGACACAATATATCAACCATAACATAGCCTATGAAATAATTTTCTTTCTATCTTTTAAGTTACATAAATACTTCAGATGGACTGTTAAATAAATCAGCTGTTTTCTATTTGAAAAAATGCAAACTGTAGATGGATGTGAATACAACATTTTTAACAAAATAAATTAGATGAATGATAAAATGAAGAAGAAAAATTGGGGAATTACTTTGGCTTTTATTCAACAAGTTATATATAATTATCAAGGCAAATAATTGATATCCAACCATATAAGATTGTATTTTAGTTTTTATTTCCTTAAGAATCAAGGTTAGAGGCAGCAAGTTTAATTTCAGATGTCAAATTTACTTTTTAAAAAAATCCCCTGGCTTTGTTTTCAATTATTAATGAATCATTTGACCTGAAGGTGACAGCAGCACAAATTCAGTCTTCCTGCAAATTCCATTCCCTGTTACTTTTAATTGCACATGAATATTTTATCTGTGGTGTAGGGTACTTATATTTAAAAAAAATACACAACTAGTTAACATTCAAAATATCTCATTTCTTATAAGAGGTAATATATGTATTTATTTCAAACAACTTATTTAGAGAAACAGTAATCTAGACTTGCCCTGAAGTTTCCAGTGAGGTTCTTAATGCCAATTATATAATAATAATATTTTCAACCTTAAATCATCTGCTCATTTTAGCTAAATTCACCATTTACAGAAAGTTATCCCCTAGACAATTAGCAAAAGTATTACGTCAATGATTTTAGAAACATGGTTTGCTAAAAGGTTAGATTTATTTTCCTTGTTTTTCACATGGTGTCACAGGTAACAATGACTTTAACATAGTCAGTACTGGCCATTCTGAGTCATGGTGATTTGTTCAAAGGGCTTAAAATAGTGTTTTGGCTTCTGTAAATTTTAGAAAGACATTTACAATATATGCACTTGGAGCTAGATTTTGGAAATTATTCCATTTTGCTACAGTTTCTACTATGGAGAAATTTGAAGAAAAATGAAAAAGTTCATTATTTTTCTTTTGTTTCATGTTAGTGGCAGAGAAAAGGGAGAGTGTTGCCTGGACACATCTGCATTTGAAATGAGGCCATCAACAGGAAGCAACTTAAACTGGTCTGAAGACTGCTAAGCATGTTGTACACCTGGGTTAAAAAGTAACTTCGCTCCAAATGGCAGAATTGATTTTAAATCTAGACATCTATTTGCTACATGCCATGTTTTTGAAAAAAGACAAAAGGAGGAAAGAAAGAAAGCAGGAAGCA
>NW_004955407.1:27001655-27090214 GCF_000276665.1 Chinchilla lanigera
ATTTTGCATGCCTGTATCTGGTAATCTGAACAACTACTTTGAAGATAACAATATGCAATGTAACAAATGTTGACTTCTTATCATCTTGTTTTGGAATTCTAAAAAAACTTACATACCTATACTTGTAGTCTGAGCAACTACTTTGAAGATAACAGTATGCAATATAATAACCCTTGTTAATTTCCTGTCATCTTGTTTTGAAATTCTGTATTGTTTTTATTCTTTTTCTATACTCTTTAAAATAAAAAATATTCAGTGAAACAAATGAAAAAAATCCTATAGTCACTACTAATAAGAATCTTGTTACTTCGTACATAATATTTATTTGTTGATATTCATAAAATTTCTCTAAAATCAATGAGGTGTGACTGGGAATTAGAAATGGAAAACAACTCAACACCATTTAAAGAATGTGGTTGAATTTTCTCTGAAGCAAATGAAGTGAATTCTCTCATTCATTCTGTGGTGTCTGGTTATTGGCCAAACAACTCAATTTATAAATGGATTTCACAGAAGGCAAGTTGAAAGTTTTTAAAGGAAATTCATTTTAACGAATTAAAAACCACATGTGTATTAGACTCTTTAATACAATAAAGTCCAAAGTATCATCACAAAGCCTTACTTCTGAAGTTCTGCATGGAGAAAGCCACCAAATATTTCAACCATTAGATCTGTTCAACTCATTTTCAATTGCACAAGAAACAAAGTGATTTCTTAGCCAAAATATACTTTTTTCCCCTACAAAATATAGACTGCTTAATACCAATGCAAGATCATTGAGATACTGTGTATACTTCCCATAAGAAGTACATTTACTGAAATTTTAATCAGTTCCTGACAATATTTTTAAAACCAAAGGTGAATATCACAATATTCTATTACAACACAAAATCACTGATAGAAAAAAAAATGGCAAGGTGAACTATATTACTTAAACATTACCTGTCCAACCAATGATGGAAACATCTGAATACAAAATTAACCAAAATCTAAATCTCACTAGGATACTTTCAGAAGACAAGAAGAATTCTTTTTTATTTTATTTTATTGGTTTTTTTGGTTTTTGGTTTTTTCCAGTACCTGGAATTGAACTCATGACCTTGCGTTTGCTAGGCAGGCGCTGTGCCGCTGAGCTAAATCCCCAGCCCCTGACAAGAAGAATTCTTAAATGTTGCAGTTTGGGAGGGTAGTAATTCTACGAATGGAGTTTTTATTAGTTTCCCTCTCAGTCATATTTGGAGATAATTTAACAAAAAATAGTGTAGAGCACAGTTCTCACTGATAAAAGTTTTCTCCTTTCTTTTAACATTCTTAGAAGTTGATGGCTAAGATGAAGAACTATATATCAGCTATCTATCACCCATATGCTGTATAATTGCTCAATTACCATCCCTCTGGGGGAAAGACAGTTTATATGTCATGATTACAAGGATGGCAAACAAGCTACATGAACTTCTTCCAGTTAATATCAGTGTCTCTGAATTTCTCTGTATTGGATATACCTTACTGGGTCCACTTCAGTTGGCTTAAGAATGTGAAAACTGAAGGTTAGTTCATAGAGTAGTAAAATACCTTATTGTCTAGTTCAAAATAAGATCTAAGGGTATTGAAGAAAAGAATTAAGTAAGCCCTGTTTCAAAAGAAGAAAATAAAAGGTAGTAAGGGACTATTCAATCATTACTGGCAGTTTGTAAGAGTGTAATCAACTCATTTTCATTTGATATATCCTAAAGATTGAAATATTATCTGTAAAATGTTCTGTTGTATTAATGAAGAAAAAGGAGGACAGGCAGAAAGAAAGAAAAGTTGGAAATGCATGACCAAAATGTCACACCTAAGTTTCTTTAAGTACTTGTCTGTTTAACGTAGAAGGAAAAGTAGCATTGGTATCATTTCCTACATCAAATAAAGAGATGTTTTATATATTTTATATTATAAGCTCATCTAAAAATTTAAGCTCCAAATTGTATCTTATTTTTAAATTGTAGAATACATCATTAATGGTGCAGAGAATATGTATGAAAAGTATATTTTTATTTCTCAAATATTAAATTGCTCCACTTGGGGAGTACTAGGAAAGTGAACATAACCACTAGCAAGGTTAAAAAACTGAACATTTCTGGCAGTTTAAAGTCCTGTAAGGCCCTCCCACATTGCCTCCTACTTCTATTTATGAAGGAGAGGAATCCCTTTTATTAGTCAGAGTTCTTGAATGGCGCAGAACCAGTACAGGATGCATACATGAGTTGATGCTGTGAGCTTTAATTTGTAGGTTGAATTCACTCTTCCTCAGAGCATCACAGGCCTTGAAGAAGTGGAAATGTTTGTATAAAGTACATCCACATCTCTGAGGATTATTTGTTATCCTGCAAGTATACCAATTTAAATGTTAATTCTATCTTTAAAATATACCTTTACAGAAACATCTAGACTTGTGTTTGAACAAACAACTGGATACTTTAGTCAAGCTGACATGCAAAGTTTATCATTGTTCCAAGAAAAAAAACCTTAACATTTTAATTATTTTTTCTGTACTGGAGGTCCAGGTGAAGGTCACAAGGGTTCCACTGAGCTACACCCCAGGCATTAGAGGGCAGGTGAAAATAGATAAAATGAACCATATTCCTCTATAACTCATATTTTTAATTTCAAATTTCAGGAGTCTATACTTGTGTGCCCACTTGACTCATTGAATGTAAGTATCTACCTCATAAATAATAATTAGCTTATAAATTCAATATTTACTTTTAGAAATTGGAAAGATCTTGTTTATAGTGCAAAATTGAGGAAGAAAATTTTCAAATCACATAAAATATAGTTTCATGTAAGCTACCCCACAGCTTACATCTTGTAAAAGTTGGATTGCTGATTTTATTTTCACACAATCACACAAATGTGCATTAAGTATAATACTAGTACATGCAGTTCTTTCTGTAGCTGACAATCTGTCTCATCACAGATTTCATCAAGGTTGTCAACTGTCATCATTGTTTAACTCCTCATCTTACTTCTACTCGAAATTTATCATTTCAGAAAAACATGTCTTGCTGAGACAGTGAAATTAATGAGTAGGTTTTCATTGTCATCTTATTCGACCTTTCAGAAACAGTCAGTATCTTTGACTTTGCCATTACCTTGAATAAATCTACTTAGAGACTTCAAATGTAGATTTGGCAGTACAAAGGTAAAACTCAGGCTAGGAATGAATATGATGGGTGAATCATACCATCTTCTCAAGGTCAACAGTAATAGAAGTGGTTATGGAGGGAATAAGGAATGAGAGTGAGGTGCAAAGGCCAAGGTTTAAGATGAAGCTGTGAATCATGATGACACTTGACACCTGAGAAGGACATGGTAGTAAATAGCAAACCATCAGAGCATGACATTTTAGGTGAAAGAGGTGTGTGGAGAAATGCAGTGGTCCACATTTTGATAGCAGGTAATATGTTTAAAAAAGATGAAACCTTAAATATTTACACTGGGAGAGCACTGTGGAACTGGTAGAGGAAAGGACAGGTTGGGGTGAGTTGAAGATTAAGGAAAAATTTGCTAACCAGCTCCACTTGTGTATTGCTTTCTTCTGATAAAACATGGCTTGTTCTGATATTTTTGGCTTTTCACAAGGGGACCCCACTCTATATATCACTATATTTTATTACTTTCTGTTTTGACTTGTAATACATGTCCTCTAATGAAGATACCTATTCTCTTACTTCACCCAGTCAATTCATGACTCTATTAATTTCTTTGATAATACTTCCTGAGTTCTTACTTTATTTTATGATTATGTAGGCTCTAAACACTCAGCATGGAATAAATAGACAATGATGAGGTCTTTGCCATATATAATAAATTTATATAGCTAAATTTTAACAGTAGGGGTTATGTTAGCAAGATTTGCTAAGGGAACTACCAACCATCAAATCTCAGTGCCTTCCAACAATACAGCATTGATTTCTTGTTCAACTTACATGCGGGTTGGTGTCAGTTGTAACTCTCAACTATATATTTCCATTTTTGGATCTCAGTTGAAAATGGAAACAAATGATCTGTGACAGTTTATTAGTACCTCTTAAATGTTATTTATGGGCAGTGTGCATCACATTCCATGGGCTGAGAACAACATATAGTTGACTCAAATATAAACAGAGCAGGGGATATCTAGTCTATCCATCCATGATAGGTTCTTTGAGGCAATGAGCAACAATACGTGATTTACTTATTGTAAAGGAAGAATGCATAACTGTTTGAAATGAAACAGTGATAGCATAAATATTCACTGCTGCATTTTATGTACAAAGTCATTCTATAAATATTTTTAAAAATTTGGCCCTGCTTTTTAGTAAAAACAATAATGCTAGTGATTTTTCCATGTTTTTTATTAGTACACATTGGTTATACAGATCAATGAAGTTTGTTTTGGCTATTTGTATGTACACATACCACTCTTTAATCACCTTTCCACAATAATTCTTAGATAGGCCTTACCATTAGGACTTTGATTATTTAATTTTAATACAATTACTTAATGTGCTAAAAGTTATTGACAGTCTTTCTCACGTATGCTATAATTTAGTGATGTACTTTATTTTTATTTCTACTAGGAAATCATATTGAGGGAAATGTTATTTGTACAGTATACTGAAGTAAATTTGTTATTAAATACTTATGTACTGAGCTTCTACAATGTGTCACAAATGAACACACAAACATAGTCAACAAATTGTCAGAAATGAAATTGTGTGAGGCTGACCCTCTTCCCTCCCCTTCCTTCTGCACTGAGTCTAACATTGGGTCGAGGGTTCATTCCAACCCAGCTGATTCCAGTCTGGCCCAATCAGGGACAAATCTGGTTTACTCTGGGACAAATTCAGTTATGTCATGTCTGCAAACACAAATTGTCTTGTTTTATAAATGACAACTCATAACCTTTAGAAAAGAAAAAAAGTCTCATTTTCATAATAAAATAGTCCTCACTTATCCTTAGGAGATTCTAAGGCACCCAATTGATGCCTGGAATCATAGTAAACATTTAACTCTATGTATGCCTTGTTTTTCTTCTGTACATGTAATCTTATGATAAAACATATAAAATAAGTTACCAATAATGAATATTACATTGAACAATAATAACAATGCATCACAAACTTTGTGCTTGGGGATCATTGTTAAATAAAATAAGGGTTATTTGAACAGCAAAAGCACTTGCAATACTGGGGCAGTCAATCTGATATTTTATTTTTATTTTTATTTTATTTTATTTTATTTTGTTTTGGTTTTTCTCTGGTACCGGAAACCGAACTCACGACCTTGCGCTTGCCAGGCAGGCACTTTTGCCCCTGAGCTAAATCCCAGCCCCCAATCTGATATTTTAAATGGCTACTAAGCAGCTAGCAGGTAGGTAGCATACACAGCATGGATACACTGGACAAAAGTATAATTCACATTTTGGTTATGACAGGAAGATGGAAATGGACTTAATATGCTACATAGAATGCCTCACATTTTAAAATATGTGAATTGGTAGTTTTAGAAATCTGTTATTTTGTACACATTTGCAGGATTAGAGTTTGACATTTGTATTGCTTTCTAAAACAGGACTACTCAGAATGATCTTACAAAATGGTGCCAGTGGGGAAATCTCCATTACCAGCCTAGAAAAATGTAGGGAAAGCCATGAGTCACTTAACAACGAGGATACCCTTTAAGAAATACCTCATTAAGTGATTTTTTGGGTGTTCAAATATTACAGAACCTACCTACACAAGCTAAGATGGCTATGCTAGCATTAGGTGATATAATTTATGGAGTACCCTTCATAACATATGCAATTTGTATATTCCCCAAAATGTTGTTAGCGCATGTCTGTGCAAGTATTGATGGTAAGCATTTTGAAATGCCTACAACAATTTGACATCACCAAACCAACTCAGGAATGTGATCAGTGACATAATTTCTGACCAGTGTACAGGAAAGGGAGGAGTGAGGAATCATATGTGTTTGTTAGTCATCTGCAGGAGCACTGCTTGGCTATGTGGGGCATTTTAAGGTTAGATTCTGTACTATAACCCAACTTGAGTCAAAACTTGAGAAAATATATTTGAGATTTCTATATTTTATATTTTGTAGTAGGTCACCTGTAGAAGTATTTTAAACTTTTAGTAACATCTGTTTTTCATTTTAATTTTATCAGTTGCATTAAGGAATATAATATGTGTTATGTATTTTCACCTTAATTTATATAGGCAGAAGTTTCCCTGAGCTATTTTGAAAGCAAATATACATTTTCTGAATGTTACAGAAGTTGGAGGTCAAATGATTGTAAAGGACGTTCTGATGAAGAGCTCAATACCAAAATTTTATGTTCATTTTATTCAGGAGTGTGAATCCTAGTATACTGAGATCAGTGTTTTAACCATAATCGACAATGACATGGTACATGGTTTATTGTTTGTAGAAATATATGTGAAAATGATGAAATGAAACCACCACCACTTAAGTGGTTACATACATCTAACATATAAATAAATATGTTCAAAATCAAAAAAATCCTTCATTAAAGATGCAGACATTCAACATTCGGTGTTATTGGCTTCTTGTATACTAGCATTTTGTGTTAGGAAGACAAATAATTGCTAAGATGTTAGGGAAATAGGATGCAACAGATATTTGCTGGACATGTAGGATAGCTCTGCAGTGCATAGAGCAATAAAATTACACTTTCCAATATGGTTGTATATTCACAAACTGAATGATGATATAGAAACCTATTCACATGGCAATTAAAACTAGCAAGAGTGTTTTCACTAACTACGCTAAAGTGTAGATCCTACTAATGATAATTCTTCCAGCGTATCCCAATTTCAACATGATATTTATGTTGTAACAATATTTTTAATTGTTAATTTAAAATAATTATGTCTGAACAGCATAAAATTATGAATCCTGAACTAATGTAGTTTGGAGATTAGGTTTCATGTAGGAGTAAGTTCGGATATTCAGTTTTCCTACCTATAGATATCTGGTATAAATGGGGTACGATAGCTGAGCCCACCAAGCTAAGCAAGAAGAGGCTTAATGTGACTCACATTTTAAGAACATTCAGCCAATAGTCAGCTGGCCCCAAGGCAGAGACATCAGGGCAGAAGGGTGTGGTGGACCAAAACTGCTTCTTACTTCAAGGATTCATATCTGGCTGCAAAAAAGAAGGGAATTTCATCACAATAACATGAAAGCACTACAAGGACTTTATGCTGAGTGAAATAAGCCAGGCACAGACAGACAAAAGCCACACGCACTCATATCATTTCCTTGAGATACGTTCAAGTACTTGGAGTTACAACTCTATCATATATTTTTATAGAAAACAATTCAATTCCCAACAAAAATCATAGCTACTATTACTCGGCAGCTTTTTTCTGTAAGATTTTATTCAGCATTTGATATTAAAAGAGCTGGCATCATAAAATATAGTGTAATCCATCTCTTCCATTTTCTGGAAAAGTATACAGAATTTAGCAGTGAAACTACCTCAGCTTGCAACTTCTCTTACAGAAACAAATGTAACCTCATTAATAAAGAATAAGGTTATTCAGAATGTTCTATTCTCTTGTTAATTTTGCTAAGATGTATAAGATAATCTGTCTATTCTATACTGCCAATCTTGTTAAAATATGTTTCTTAACAATATTCTCTACTATTTTATTTTTTAATGTATATGGGGTCTAACTCTTGATTTTACTCTTATTATTAAAGGATTGCTAATCAACTTTTTTCAGCTATGCTGCCATCTGAGTAGAACTTTCCTTCTAAAAATTTCATCATTTATTCTTTTACTATATTTACTAAATATAGTAAATATTTATGTGACACTTTAAAAGTCACATGAATGATAGAACATAGAGGCCAAGACAAGATCCACCCTGCCTTCATAGAGCTTATGGTCTGGGTGAGGGAGTGTGGCTGTTATGAAAGAATTTGGAATCAAGTAGGTTTGGTCTAACAATGAGTGGACAATATTCCTCAAGAAAATCTTCATGTATCTGAATAGCAACTAGAATTTAGTTAAATGTAGGGAAGAAAGAAGCAATTTCTACTCAAAAAGTGTAACTTCAGAAGCAAGAGATAGTGATAAATATTTCTGGAAATTAACTAACTAAGAAACATAAAATAAATTCTGTATTGTTAAATGTTAACGGCAAAAGGGGAAGAGAATAATATAAACAATATACTGGATAAGCATACCTAGCCAACTGAAAGAGAATATGTAAATCATAGTGAGGTAAAGCATTTTCCTACATAAAATGAGATACCATTGAAGCATTTTGTGAAAAATGGAATAATGATCAAACTTGCATTTTTCAAAAGTAGTTCAGGCTTTCCCAGATTGAATGCAGTGGAAAGAAGCAAGATTTGAAACAGGAAAATAAATTGAGAGTCTGTTCCATTGGTCTATACAAAAATGATGGTAGTCTGACCAAATAAGAACGGTGAAATTGTTGAAAAGTACATGAATATCAGTCCAAACTTTTTGTCCGATTAGAACTAGTATGTAAAGGAGACATTTCAATCAAAGGTGAGACCAAGATATTTCGTATAAATGGAGATAGGGTTGATGTAGGTTGACGTAAGAAGCCCAGAGGTAAAAGCGCAGGGGAAAAAAGTCCTTTTGGGGAAAGTCGTATTTATGAATACAGTGAATCTGAGGAGGTTAAGACTACCAAATAGAAAAATACCACGGTCTTGTCAGCCTGCCTGGACTCTGCTGAATTTGGAATAGGTAACTTTACCTGGTACCAGTGCACAATGCTTAGTTTTACAGATGTTGGCAATAAAACCTGATTGCTGAGATCTAAACTGGCTAAAGTTTTGTCAATCTCCTAGAATGCGAAAAATTCTGAGAGACTGAGCATGAGCACAAAAGTAATCGGAAGACTGAACCATAAAATCTAAGCTTGGTAGGATGAACACTAAAGAGAAATGGAGGGATCCAATAGAATTTAAGTTCAAGAGACCTTGAGAAGTAGTTCCCGTGGGAGGAGATTAAGAGAAAAACTTTAAATAAGCAAAGTTGTAGTTAAAATTGGGTTGCATATGGAACATGTGATACCATCGCGGGCTGGTGATTCAATCTGGAAAGTTGAACAAGTAAAAGACGAAAGTACAGAGGGAGAGGAAGAGATACACGAGTTCTGCCTGAGGTCCTCCGTTTTTTCTACATTGCCTTTATAGTGGACTCCCACGCTATTTTCTCTAGGAGATTCTAGGTCTCCCTGCCTACAACTGTAAATCATTGGTGTCTCCTCCCTCAACCCACATTCACACTAGTATGTGTGACCTTGTGTAAAACAAGGACTCCAGAATCAAATCTTGCATTAATTAATGAGTAAATGTGCAATATGGTGATTTGACCCTATGTCAGATTTCAAAATCACTCAGTAACAAGATAGGGCAAAATATTTTCAAAATGAGATCATGCTCAACAGTACATAGAGCCTCACTGATTATCTCATGGTCAGAAAAGTTCCAGATCTTTCGACCCCTTGCCATCTACTTGACTTGACTACTAAGTTCTTTCCACAAGTTTTTCATAGAGGAATGCTTCTATAGTAGAGTTATAGCCAGTTATAAAAGTTTTGAGAATAAAGATTCCTTATAGCAGTAACTTCCAATAAGAATGTTTAAAAACTTAGGAAAGTATTAATGTAGGACTGAGATAAATCTTGTATTTGTATTTTTGTACTGAATAAGAAAAGGCAGTTCTTTCTGGGAAGCTGCTTCAAAGTGTAAGCAATACTCTCTGCTTAGCAAACAGTCTTTTGGGAAAACAGCTTTGAGAGTATCATGCAAAGTGACTTTTTAATGATTTTGGGCAACATATTTACATTTTAAACATTTGAGTTTGCATTTTCTTTTTCTAATGTGTAGTTGAGTCTGTCAATTGGTTGGAATTTGTAATTTATGGCTCTACAGAAATGCAAATTTCTTTATCCTCAAATGCTCTTTTCTTCATGAAAGCTTATATTACATGATAAAAATATTTCAGAAGTACAAATTATATTTTGCTATCATTATGTGATGTTTCTAGACATGCTGTACTATGTGTGATATCCCTTCAAATTTTCTTCCCAAGAGATCTGTGTTAGTAGTAGGAGAAAGAAAGACTGCAGAACTAATGAATAAAATTTCCAGCTCTTACCATGAGTTCAAAGCCAGCCTAGGCTGCATAGTGGGTTCAAAAATGTTCAGTTTTTATTAAATCTTATGGGTTTAGGATATGATCCATGTGTGTACTTTAAATAAATAAATAAAACTTCTTTTGGCCACTCAAGGATTTAGGACAAAAGACTAAACTAAGATAGCATATTCCACAGGAATATCAATTTTTAAACAAATATTTATCACTCAGTTATTATACAACTATTGTATATCTTCAAAGGCACTCTTTTCTTTTGGAAATTCTTATTCAGTAATTCATGTCCAAACAACCATGTTCTTATCTGTCCCTGTGGATTGGTGCCAGGTGTTCCTTTGGTACAGGTTGCCTTGTGAGTCCTTTGTATTTTGTAGGATTAATTAAAAGAAGATATGCCAAAAAAGTTAGGTGAGACTGATTAGATAGATAGATAGATAGATAGATAGATAGATAGATAGATACATGATAGATGATACAAGAGAGGTTGAGGGAGAAGTTATTTTTTTGCTCATACTTTTGGAGTAATACTTTTCTGCTTCTAACTTTTTTTTAAAATTTAACTTCATGAGTTTTGATTCTCTACTACTTAACAGATGTTTCATGCAATGCTAATGTTTAAAAAACTGAAATAATATCAATGAAAATCTCTATCTTTTAGTTTGTATGCCAAGCCTTTTAGTGAAAAAAAATCTAAACAGATAATTCAATCTGAATTTGAGTTTTAGGGCACTTTTATTGTGAATATTTATCAGTCCAATGGCTGGTAGAGTGGAAGACACACACACACACACAAATATACTGTTGCCACTGAGATGTGTTTTGCTTGAGATTTGTCTTTACTTGAATAAGGTAGAAAGCTTTAGTAAATATTTTCTCAATTAATATTTTAATTTTGAGAAATTATTTGCTTAACAAAAACTGGATTTTCTATGTGATTTTTGTTAGTTTACAGTTAAATTTGTTTTTGTTTTTGTTTTTGTTTTTTGTTTTCTGGTACCGGGAATTGAACTCACAATCTTGTGCTTGCCAGGCAGGTGCTGTGCTGCTGAGCAAAATCCCCAGGCCTAAATTTGTTTTTTAAACTTTCCAGGGTTAAATCAAAGTGTGATTTCAGAGTTACAGTTATCAACTAAAAGCACAGAAGCCAAACAAATATTTACCAGAACTGTAGAAAACTCTACCTGTTGAAAATACATTTTATGCAGATTAAATTGGCTTTTATTCACTGACAAATTCATTTTATGTAGAGGAGTTTTTCTAAATTAACACATTTACATGCAAGAATATGTGCGTGCTTTACAGGAAACACTTGCTTAATTCAGATGCACCTTTATACTGACAATTTCAGATCTTGTTGAAGAAAGTATTCCATAGCCTGCTTCTCATTGGGATGAGTGTGTTCCATGGAAGGAGTGTGCTCAGTGGAACATGAAATTGTCTACAGTGCCAAACTATCTGAGCAGCCAGAAACACCACTGTCCCATGATCTAAGCTGACCACATAAAGATAAGCCAGATTTCCTTGACAGCCAGTGCAGAGCATGGGAGTGCCTGAATTCCAGTATTGGTGAAGCAATGGAGCAATCTGGACTTGATTCTTAACTTTTTCTGCGTTACAACTATAGGAGATGAGAATCATTTCCTATACTCACATGCTTTCTCTTTGTCACAATCTTAAATTGGTGATTAATCATGCTCAACTTTCATTTTAATTTTCTGATGTATTGAGAGCTCTGAACAAAAATGAATTGATTGCGTGATCCTTAGAGCTATAACCTCCCATTAACACTCACACAATTAAAGTACTGCTCTCACTGGTGAATTCTATCCTATCAAAGTAATTTTAACAATCCCACTAGTAATTTTCACTGGAGTCTTCCCATGCTTCATCTACTAGCCATTTAACCAAACATACAGATAAAAAAATTTCCCATTTAGATTCTGTTTATTAAGTCTACCCTTGCCATTAAGGTTTATCTTCCTGTGTTTTAGGAATCAGATGCAAAGATGGAGATATGCATGCCCTCAATTCATTAGGGAGTGCACCCAGGAAAAATACGTAGAAGAAAGTGGAGAGAGTAGGATTAGTCAGAGCTGCAACAGAAGGCTTAGCCACTCCATGGGAATTCTGAGCCTTGCAATCATTCTTCAGAGATCTCTTTAGTTGAAAAACAAGCATTGATTTTGTTCTCCTACACTGACTATTCAATGGATTTGTGCTTTCTCCTCCATGAAGGGGAATGAGGTGGCTCTATTTGGCTGAAGACAATCTCTGGAAAATATCTAAACTTTGTACAGTTAGCAGGCAAAACTGCAGGACATGGGGAATTAAGAATCTCAACACTGCAGGCAAAATTTATGACCTGTGGCTTTTATTTATTTTGCCTCTTGTTTTGTAATGAATCTAAGAAACTGCATGTAGCATACATTTGTTGGGCCCTGAAGGAGAGGTGTAAATATAAGCTGATATTCAGAAAATATGACAAAGAATTCTTCCTCCTGGCTGTCCCACTCACCCTTTCATGGCTCCAATTTTGTCTCTACTGAGTTTGACAGTTTGCCACTTTGTATCCCTGCCTCCTGGAGTGCTGTGTGCTCTCCCTGTTTTAGAATTCAGATTTGCGCTGTGGTATCTGACATCCGTTCTTTCTTAGAATTTTACATCCTTTTTTTGTGGCCTAAAAAGAAATGGTTGTTTCTGTTGCCAGGCCACTTGACTGGTAAATGAAAAAAACAGATATATCCTTTCAACAAGAAAGAATATGGACTCATGTCAGCTCTATGAAAAAAATTTGATTTATTTTAAGATTGCTTAAATAGGTTGGGCGTGGTGGCACACAACTGTTATCCCAGCAGGAGGATCATTGTAAGTTTGAAACAAGCCTGGGATACAAAGTGAGCTCAAGGATAGTCTGAACTGCCCAGCAAGCCCCTGTCTCAAAAAGACCCAATAAATAAATAAATAAATAAATAAATAAATAAATAAAATAAAGTTGCTCAATTATCAAAATTACAGGTATTTATTGACTGCTTTGTCTCAGACAGTCATTAGTAATGTCCCCTTGAAAAGAAGTAAGGCTTATCAGCAACTGAATTATTCTTAAAAGTACATCCTGAGAGTCTGAACCTACATTGCACCAGAGAACTACTGAGAAACTTTAACTTGTTGGATTATTTGACTCTGAATACAACAGTGACACCCAATTCCACAGGTATCAGAAGCATTAATTATTATTCATGAGCCTCATTTAAGTTGAAAATTCCTGGTGTTAGCTGCAATTTCACATCTGCTTTTAGTTGGGGAGGCAGCTCTGCTGATCTTGGCTGGGTCTCATCACCTGCTTGGAGATTGGCAGTAATGTTTTCCAGGACTGCACTGACTGGGGCAGTAAAGTGGACTGCTACCGAGTCTCTTATTCTCTGCGATGTTAGCTTTGCCTTTTTAGCATGACACTGGAAGGGCTTTAAAGGCATAAGTAGAATTATACGAACTCCCTTTAGGACTCAATCTGACATTGGTGCAAACTCACCTCTACTTCATCGTTTATGAGGGAATGTGACACAAAGACAGCAGATTTTCAAAGTCTGAGTAAATAGGCTCTACCACTTGCTGGAAAGAATTTTGCAAATTTGCATTGTTAAGTATATGAACATTTTAAAAGAAATGTTTGAGGACAGTTTTTACAAGGAAGCTACCATAATACAGCATTAAGCTTTACTCTGGGTATTTTTATTTTGCTTCTTAAATATCTCATAGCCTATTCATAGCATATTGTGGGTTTACATCAAAAACAATTACTAGTGTTTGGTGTTTTGCAATTTGAATGCCACTTGTAAAAACCAAGCTTAAATAAAAACATCCTAGACCGTTCAAAGAAAAATGTAATAAATCTTTGCAAGAGTCGACAATCCAGTCAATAACACAAAATACACTTTTTAATGTTGCCTGCCAAATTCATTTCTTTTGAAGATTGACCACCAAGTAAACACTGGTACAATTACAGGCTTTGCAGTTCTTTCAAATAAGAACTGAGTCTAGAGCCATACCACCCTGAACGTGTCTGATCTCAAATAAGAACTGGAAGGAGTGGAATAGAATTGAATAGAGGCAAGATCACCTGTGCCATGTCCTCGTAATGCTTTTTGGCCTGTGTCACCACTGCTTCAGACTTGCACCATACTAAGGGCTCAGCTCAGCTGAAATGTGCTACCAACCATCTTTCACTTATTAGTTTTCTTTAAAAAGTGATTTGCATAGCAAATTAAAAAATGAGTTGTGAGAAGTAAAATATTTAGTGTAACCTTAGTATAATTTTGGAAACTAATGTGAAGAACAGAACATGAAAAGTTTGGCCATTTCCCATCTAAACATGTTAGATAAGATCATTTAAAGAGAACGATACCTCATGCGCTTACAAAACTATATGTGTTGCAGGGGTGTGTACATTAATATTTTCCTTAAATACACACCTATGTCATTAGATACAATATCTGTACATCGTGGGTGGTCCCACTGTTGAGTTTGGTGATAAGCATCTGTTTGATTTTCTATTTGTACCTTGTTAATGAACTTATTTGATGTAGTTCATCAGCATTTTGTTGCTCTTACATAGTTGCTAGTATCAGCTGTCTTTTTCACTTTTTAACATTGACATCTTTCACCTTTACCACATCCAGCCTTGTGAGTATGAATGTCAGCTGTTAAACATTCTTGAAATTTCTACTTACTAAAGTCAATTTAAACCAATCCCTACTCTCTTGCTCAAATGGGAGATATTTTGAAAACTTGACAATTTAGTTGTCTAAATTTTATTTTAGGAATCAGTCCACCAGAGTTTCTTCCTGCTGATAGGGTAGCTTGATTATTATTTGTTTGTCCATTTATTTAGTAAAAGTGATGGCACTGAAGGGTACTAGACTTTCTCTGCCTTATCTGTTGGAGATGAGGTTTCCTTATCAGTATGATGGTGATAGTGCAGACCTATTTCTGGAAATGCAGGGGAACAAATTCTTGATTGCCTTATTATTTTACAAAGGTCATGGCTTGCAGAATATCTTGAATCATTCCAACATCATTAAGAGTTATTATTTAAGAGGTGATGGGAAGCAATTACTTACATCAACTGACTATAGGAATGCCAGAAATATTTCATACATCAATATGTACAGAAGTTTAGAGAGGTGAAAAAGTGATGATGTGCACAGACAGTTCTTTAACTCAAAGTTTACTGTAAAACATTCAACAAGGAAAGATTCCTTATGATCTGTAATATTATCCAGCTAGGTCCATATGAAGTAAGTATGCTACTATTTTCACGTAGTGATTTTATGATTCAACATTGTCTCTGTATTTACTACCTGCTTTGATTCACATAAAATAATTTTCCTCATCTTTTATAGGTAAAGAAAATAAGTACAGATTTAAAAAGTATTTCCACTATGTCACATCTTTGGATTGCTACAGTTCTAGAACAAATAGATCATAAGGAAGACAACATGCAATTACTTGTAAAGGGAGACAGAAGATAAACAAATAGATATTTTAATAGTGGTTGATATTATGACAAATATAAATATAGTTTTAATAAATAAAAGATAATCATCAAGGTCCTTTCAAACTGTGTGTACAAAGCAGGTATAATGAAGGGCTCATGTTTAAAATGAAATTTTAGTATAGAGATGAGATTGATCATGTGCAGATGACAAGAGAATGCACCAAGCACAAACTTCCTTAGGGAAAAAAAAATGAACTTATACGCTTAAAACCTCCACGGCAAGGCACAAGGTGGGTGCAGTAAGCAAGGAAGATATGGCATATAACATCTAGTCAGAGAAGTAAGCAAGAATCACATCCTTTAGAGAGTCTGCCCATGGTAAGAGGTGTATATTTATTATAAATCAAGTTGAAAGCTGTGTCATGTTCTAGGTAAGCAAATGCCATAATTCAATCTGAATTTTGGGGAAAATTGTACTCTTTGTGTATGGATAAATTGGTTTTGAAGTAGGAAGTCTGAGGGAGCTATGGTAGCTGTTCGTGAAGCATTAAGGAAGCTTAGAGCAGGTACATTTTAGTCAAAGTGCTTGTGGATTTGCTGGAAGATTAAAATTGAAAGGAAAGAAAAGAATGAATGAGGGCTGACTCCTAAGGTCATCAAGGATTCACCAAGGCAGGAGTAAACGTGCCAGGAGCTTATATGTTAAAGTGGATTTCCCCATTGAAAATAAGTCACATATATTGAAATATTTTTGAAACAATGGGATACATAATTTGGGGAAGTATTTGAACTTCTCCCTACTTCCTATGGCACAAGCATATATTTGAGCTTGTTGCCTGAGTTATTTCACTCAATATTACATTCTCAAACTGCATCTATTAACCTACTGATGTCTTATCTTTCTTTACAGCAGCATAATACTCCACTGTGTTTAACTATCACATTAGGTTATGAAAATGTTTTATTCGTTCATAAAATAAAATGAAAAATGATGAAAAAGACAAAACTCCACATAGGTAAGTGGTGTGCACTTTTCCAGCTCTGGGAAAAGAAATGTGCCAGTTATTTTTAATGTCAGTCTCGCTAGACAGATTGCATTTCAAGCCGCGAGACTTCATGAGATTAGCCAGAGTTAAGCATAGATCAAGAGGTTAGAAGAGGCATAGGAAGACCTCAGGATTTTGAAATTTTAGTAGAAATTTTTGCAAATAAAATTAGACTGACTGCTTCAAATTAAAAAAAAATAAAACTAAGTGTTCTATAACATAAATGTACTATAATGTAATAGTATAGTTATTTCATGCTTCCTATAAAGTCTACATTATTAACTTATTGTTATATTAGATATCTTTTACTAACCTTCAGTTTTCCTCTTTTCTGCTTTTCATAGCACAAAAAATTACTCAGTAAAGAAAAGGCAGAGTCAAAAGTAATGGAATTTGAAGTAACAGGGTAGTTGGCACAAAAGTTTCATTTCACACATGACAGAATTTGCAACTGTCCCAATAAGAAGAAAACACGGTTTAAAATATGAGAAAAATATTTCAACCTATTGTCTACAAAGGAATAATTGTTTCATGAAATAGAGTAACTCCTATGTGAAACTCATTGGGATAATTATTGCTACCAGAATGAAACATATGTAAAAAGTGGCAAATATGTCAAATTATTTCCCCTGTGTGCAGCAACTGAAATATATTTAGAAGACATCATTCTTCCTAACAAAACAACACAGCTATCTCTCACACAGAGGAAAGCAGTACAACATACGCTCATAACGCAAATATTTCATTAAAGCTATGACATAACTGAAGAAGCCAAAACTGAAGTTTTATGCTGGGAGTGCTCAAAAGTTTTCTTACTAAGTAGTATGTGAAATCAATCAACCAATGGATTAGACCAGAACTAGAAAATTTCACGAAATGGAAAATGTAGCTCTACTGTGGAGATACACAATCATGGTAGGATTTTGCTAATTTACAAACTAAGAAGCATTTCAAACTATGAAGCATTTCAAATATGTGGACATCTTTCTGTTAAAAAAATTAATTTGCAGTGCTCTTTGAAGATCAGTAGGCATAGGAACAGGCAAAAAAGTGAGGAAATATTTGTCAAAAACTATCAAAATAAATACAATTTGTTAAACATTAGCCTGGGATCTTAATTCACAAATTTACAGACTCATATTTATCTCTACACAGAAAGTATATAACAGTAAAGTAAGAATGTATAGTATATTCCAAGTTAAACAGTTTTATAGATCTATTCCATGAAGAACATCTTTCTTCACCCTTTCTGACCCACACATCTATGTCTTAAGTTTTTTCCATTTCTGACAAAACAAGAACTTAATAAATCTAACTCCACACAGGCAATGAGGTGGGGCAATTCTGTCAGAGGAGTACTTTGTCTCAGTGTTTATATCCCTTGGAAAGCCTCTACTCTATACTGATGCCACTAATGGTCATGTTTCAGGACATAATTTATTGTGGAAAAGCCAGAGAGGAGCTCAGGGTGGCATCTCTTTGGCCACAATGTGAGTTTCTAACAAACTCAATAAGCGTCTCAATTTAGGAAAGTTGCAAACAAAATCCAGTTGATTTGTTTCATAGAATCCAGCCACAAAATTCTGAGGTTGAACTTGAAGTCAGACAAGGTTAGTAATTTTCTGAATGTCCCCCCACCCCCGCCCGCCCCCTGCCTATTTTCTTAAGCACTTGCCATATAGTGAAACTACCTCCTAGGAACAGAATGTTCTCCATTGCTGAAGAACTGACCTAGCTAAGCAAATAGTCATGTCATCAATTACCATTTTAAAATGTCACAGAAAACATTCTTTGAAGTAATCCTTCCCCAAATCCTTTTTGAAACTTGATTTACACAATGGACAAATGTGTAAACATCTTGTGGAATTAAATGAATGAAGGGGAAAACAAATTTTGTCGTGCATAAAATTGTTATCTTTAAAGGAATGCCTAAGTGGAATTCTTCCTCAACATTCTGGGACATCCAGATTGTTACACTGAGTAATTCCTCATTTGTGGACCCTGATGAGGATTTCTGAGAATTAGGTTTCAGACGGGAGACGAAACAGCAGAGTGGGTATAGCTTACTCTTTTCTCAGGGAATTTCATGTGAAACTTTTTAATCCATCCTTTTATCTAACACTTGTCTTGTCTCCTTCATCATAAGGACCATGCAATAAAGTAATTTTACATTTTATTATGCAGCTTGATAGATATTCATTGATATTCAAAATCTGAATAAATATATTTATGAATTAAATATAAATTACTCAGTACAAGTAGTGGTCAGAAGTATCATCTTTATCTTTGTTGCATGTACTCAGAATCTAGATTACTTAACTTTGAACTTTGATTTTAATGTAATATTAAAGTAATATGTAATATATTCCAAATTATTTGTGTAATGTGTAATATATTTAGACACAGTTTTCTAATCCAACTTTATATCTTAGGAGGAAAATTCAAAATTCCCTCCTATGTTTCTTGCTTTTTTCATTTCTTCCTTTTTTTTGTTGTTGTTTTGTTTTGTTTTGTTTTTCTCCAGTACTGGGAACTGAACTCACGACCTTGCGCTCTCCAGGCAGGCTCTTTTGCCGCTAAGCTAAATCCCCAGCCCCCTTTTTTCATTTCCTTCTACTTTAAATTCTTCCTTTCTCCTTTATTTGTTTTGGAACAATGCTGGCATAAAAAAGAAAACTTATTTCTGATGATTTTTTAAAGGAGCATTATTAATTTACTTGTGCAAGGGATAATATGCTTGTGGTTATGTAGAAGAAAACCTTATTCTTAGGAGATATACATAAACTTCTTAAAGGTACAGTGTGATGTCTACAGTATTTATTCAAATATTTAAAAAATAATGCATGCCCTCATACATATGAAGCAAATTTGCCAATTATACCAAGTTTGGGAACATTTCAAATCTAAGTGTTTAAAATGTGTGTATTTCTTATAATTTTTTGTACCCATTTGTATGTTTGAAATTTTTTTGTTATAAAAAGTTTGGGGAGAAATCATAGGCCTTGTGATGGTTAAATTTATGTCAACTTTACTAGAGTGAACTATACATTTACTTAATCTAACACAAATCTATGTAATGCTGCAAAGATACTACATTCATATAATTAACATCAACACTTAGTTCAGTATATGTAACTGTCATTATCTTAGGACATGTGGATGGGCTTCATTCAGCTAGATAGAAGTTTTACAAAACTGAGGCTTCTCTGAAAAAGAGAAAATTCTACCTGTGGGCTAAAGTTCTAGCCTATACTTTCAGCTTTTAGTCTCCTTTAAGCACAGAGCAGGGACTTCAGACTTTCCTCTGGACTTTAGACTTACCTAGACAGTCTCCAACATCACAAAAGTCAATTTGTTACAATAAATCCTCCTGTGCCTTCTAATGTTTCTAGTCCTACAGTTGAAGCTTGACAGACCTTTCACCCCAGGAGCTTTGACAATGGCTATGGCGACACATATGTAAATATGCTATGTAGGATTAACACAGATTGCTCTGAAAAGCTAACTAAGAACGCTTAGCTCATGATGGGGGCAATTTCCAAGGAAGCTTCACAGACTCCACAACCTTAAAACCATGCTACAATTGATTAAACAGCAAAGGAATTTATTTTCCAATATATTTAAAACTAAATGAGCATGTTAACATAAAAAAATTTAGGTATAAGTTGTAGTTACAGAAAGGGGAGACGTTATTTGAGAAGAGTTGTATGACTTCATTGAATACCATTTTTCAATGGAATTTCCTAACAGTCAATTAAAAGGTGTGAATTATGAGTAGGAAGTCGTTTAAACATTTTTTGAGAAAAATATACCTTCTGATCTGTATATTTTGTGAATGGGTTTACTGTTCAATTAAAAGCAAATGCAGACGATACTTAAATCTGTGTCCCCTAGGTAGATGATGCAAGTACTTGTATAAGATTATTTTTTATGTTCCTAGCACAATTTAAATTTTCCTAGGGTGACAGATTATCTACAAAATCAATAGACTAATTTACTCATAAATTTTTGATTGAGATTGCAGATGTATAACCAAAAGATAAATTGTTTAGAATTTAGAGCACAATCATTGGCAACTTATATTCCCTGGTTTCCTACTTTAGCACCAAACAGCTGAAACAGCAGAGTAGAATAATGTGGAATTACAGAGGGTTGAGGGGAGTTTGAATGAAGTGAAAAGGCTTCTTGTACCTGGAGGGTAGCATCATGAACAAGTTTCACATTTTCCATGAATTATTTAATTTTGCACTATTGTCAATCAGAGTCATAATATCTATTTTCTTCTTGTAAGCATTTATATTTCAATCTATTTCCTCCTACCACTTATTTTAAAACAACTGCTTGTGTGGTTGCAAATTTGTAATTAAGGCATGGTTAGTTTGTTTTAATGGTACAAACTTGAGCTGTGCTCATCAAGGAAGCCTAAAGGTTCAAATGCCTTTTTTTCAAGGAAGTAAGTGAAAACTGAGGGAAAATTATTGATAAAGACTTTGTTTTGTCCAAACTATATGCAAAGGAACTCAAAATTTTGTTTTTATTTGTATGTTGTTCAGTCGTAGGGAATTTTCATGGGAACCACAAACAAAAATTGCTAAAATAAGCATTTGAAAAAACTAGACTTCTGAGATAAATAAAAACAATGTTTTAGGTTTACTGCTATGAACAGAACATTTTCTGAAGGGAAGATACTAAGAAAAGTATAAAATGAGAAGTACAACAAAATCAAAATGATAGGTTCAGCACTCTGAGTTGTTTTCTAGAATATGACTTCTTGAAATCTGTTCCAGTTTAGAGAATGACTAAACTGGAACTTGCTTTTACAATTTCAGATACTTAGAAAAGGCATTTTCAAAATAATACAAAAAACCTATCAGAGCGACAATGATATGCTCCAAATGTTTCTCAAATGATTGGATGATTGATTTAGTAATCTGTGTTTTTAATCTAGGAACTTGGAAAATGGACAAATCTTTCTCCTGAAGACCACAATGAATTAACTATTTAGGGAGCTTCTCATCAACAGCAATAATAATAAAAATTTGGATTGAAGAACACTTTTCCTTATTTCTTGCTTAGGTTTTCAAAATGAAAACTAAGCCATGTTTTTACAGCTTATGAACATCTGATGCATATTTAGTTGTTAAAGAATTCTAAAGACCAAGTGATTCCAAATGCTCCAGTCCCCTGCCATTTTGTTCTCTCACAGTTGCTCAGAGAAACACATCCCATGTGCTGCAGACCATGACTTTATCTACAGAGATTTGTCTCATGGGTGTGAGGCAGAAGGAGGAATTGTAGAAGTTGGGAATCTTCTGAGTTCCCACCCTTGAGATTAACTAAAATAAGAAGGGACGTGGCAAGAGCAGATCCCGGAAAAGTCAAACTTGAGATAGAAAATGTGTTCTTATTTTTTTGAACTGATTATGCGTGAACAGTGCCAAGTGATCCAGCAAGTTGAGAAGGGTGACCAGAAAGACACAGTGGGAAATAGGAGCAAAAGTCAAGCAAAATCTCCATTTCTCAAATACATTTATGTTGTAAATTAGAGTATTAATAATTTGTCATAAAATGAATATTCATTAAGCTTCTTACTTAGTGATGCTTGTCTACTTATAATTATTTCACCCTTCTGGAAAATATATTTTATTAAAGTTTAGTATGCATTTCTAATTAAACAAAACAAAAATGATACTTTTCATGAATTAATTATAAGGTAAGTGAGTAGTTGAGGTTGCCTACTGAAGCATTTTGTTAGCATTTCTGGCTCCTTTTCAATATATGCCAGTGTCACCATCACTCCAGTAGTGATAATAAACATGATTATTTACTGGTCTATGTTTCCTAGGAGATCAAATTTCTCCCTCTATCACCAACCGAGAATTAAGGATAGAAAGCAACAGTAGTATGAATGAACAACAAGACCAAAGTATGGAACTATGTAAGTGTGGAGAAATAGCCCAGAGAAATCAATCTGAGGAGGCGATTTTAGTAATACAAATTTAGTAATACAAAAGGTTTGGAAAGTGTATGTTCATTACTGAAGAGCTAATTTTCCTGAGAGGAGTAAAAGTTGAAGAGTTCTTGTGAGAGTGATTTGATGATATCAGATTTTAGGTTTGATAAAAGCTAGAATTAAATTTTTACAAACAATAACTTTCCAAGTAACATTAAGGCAGCAGCTGAGGTTAAATAACAATCTTAAGTGGTATAATGCCAATAAGAAAGTAGATATTGAGCCTCAGAGGAATTGCTATGTAGAAAAAACATGGTGGGATTGATCAGGATTTGAAGGTTTAACAGGATAGGCATGACCCTAGAATAAGAAGGAAAGCAACTAGATCCCAGGATAGAGTATAAATAAAATGCTTAACAATGAGGTAACCTATTGAACATCAAGAAGCAAATCAGTGAAAATGAGAAACACAGGGGAAAAACAATGGAATAGTAAGAGATTGAAGTGCTGATCAATTATGAAACATGCTCCATGTAAATAATAAAGTGGGACAAGTAAAACTCTAAAAAAATGTAGTATTGACAGGGTTGAGTGTGCATATAACTGTGGAGGGAAGGGAATCTTGCTAATGGAGTTACACAACAGGCACTATACATTAGATATATGCTGAGCTGAATATCCTTCTTGCTAATTACATGTATTTATGTGTAAATACATGAAGTCTCTTCTTTCTTAATGATCTTCATACACCTAGGTATATTATTCAGCTTTTTAATCACTGTATCAAATGCTTGAAGTAATAAAATTGTATGGAGAAAAAGTTTATTTGGGCTCAAAGTTTCAGAGGACCCAGTCCATGGTTAGTTATGCCTGGTGATTTGGACCTGTGGAAAGGCAGCATACTACTGCAGGAAGGTGTGACAGAACAAAACCACTCACTCATGGCCAGAGAACTAAAGAGAGGTTGAGGAAGAAGTTAGGGACATGCAATGTCTTTCAAGAAATGCTCTGAGAAACCTAAAGCTTTCCCTGTACCTCACCACAGCAACACGCTGGGAATCAAGGTTTTACTACACATATCTGAGAGATATTTAAAATCTAAACTGTAACAGTAGGTGATGGAAAAATTTGTTATTTTTTGAAAAAGCGTTGATTTCTCATATCACAGTGAAAAGTAAATACACATGCATCATCTATAAATTAATCCAACTGGATTTATCACATTTAACAGTTACTTTTTGTCCTTTTTGAACATTGTTTTAATTTTAAAGATAAAAGAATGAAAACATTAACAAACACACAGATAGAAACGAAACAACATAAAAACAATAAGAGCAATACAGAATTTCAGACAAGGTGATAGGAAGTTAACAATGGATGTTGTATTACATATTGTTAAGTTCAAGTTGATTACTCAGATAAACAAATATAGGCATGTGAGATTGATCAAATAATTAAACATTCAGTGTTCCTTTCAATGAAGCAATAAATTTAGTAATACAATTATCTTTGCTATCTTGAGTATGCATATATATATATATATATATATATATCCCTTTTTTGTTTCTTTTCTGTTTTCCCTCACCCTAGTTGTTCTATCCTTTTTCAGCAATTTCTTTCCCTTTCACAATGTCTATTATACCTTTTAGATTTCATTTACTCTTTCAGGTTCTTACACTAGGGAGACAGTATAATGTTTGCACATGTGAGTTTGATTTATTTCACTTAAGGTCTCCAGTTGCATCCATTTACCTATAAAAACCTAGAGTTTTTCTTTCTTTATAGCTGAGTAGTACTCCATTGTATAAAAATACCACATCTTTTTTATGCATTCCTCAATTAATGGGCGTTTGTGTTGCTTCCACAATTTAACTATTACAAATTGTACTGCTATAAACGTGGGTGAACATATATCGTTGTGGTATGATGTTCTATTGAACATTTAAACCCATATAGTACGGGAGATTTTCTCTGCTAATGGATGAAAGCATAAGGACCTCATAATTTCTAGTCTTTTAAAGACTGTATAAAATCTATTGTCATTTTAAATTGTAAACACAATATTCTTATTCATCAAATTAAAGTGCCCAGATGAAGAGTGTAATTGGTGTTTTTTAAAATCTACACAAGGTAGTGGGACTTCCTATTACTCTGCCAGCTACAAGCATCCTCAGAAAGGCTTCCAGCTATTATAAAGGAGAACTAGGGTGGGTTTCACACTTTTTAACATTCAATTCTAATCCCACTACTACATGCCATTTGTAATCCCTCTGTGTTTTGGTTATTTTTCTCATTGCTGAGACAAATTACCTGATACCCAAAGTTTAAGGAGAAAGCGTTTACTGTAACTCCCAGTTTGTAGAGTTTCAGTTCACATTTGGCTGGCTCCAAGGCAGAGTGGCATGACAAAGAGAAAACAGTTTATGGCAATGAGAAGGCAGCAAAGCATCAAGCAGCAAAGTAGTGAAGTAGCAAGCAGCAAATAACCCTATTTCTATCCCTTACATCCTATCCAGGCTACCAGCCCTTAGGATGGATACCACTCAAATGCAGGGTGGGGTCGCCTTAATCTTGGTATGGCAGCATGAATCAATCCCAGGATCATATCTTTGGATTTTTTTTTTCTTTTTTGTCTTTTTGTGACAGTGTCTCACTAGGTAGTTCAGACTGGACTTGAGCTCACTTTGTAGTCCAGGTTCTCCTAGAACTCACCACAATCCTCCTGCCTCAGCCTCCCAAGTGCTGGGATTACAGGCGTGTGCCATCACACCTGGCCAGCATCATCTTTGATCCCAGCCTCACACACCCTGTATCAATCCACCTTCAAAAAGCCCCACCTATGAATGTATGAGGCTTTGAAGGGACATCTACACACAAGCCATAATGTTCCGAATGTTGTAAAATTAGAGAAAATGTTAAAAGAAGCAAAGCATATTCCTTCCCCAGTGGTATACTGCTTCCAACCTGCATGCATCCTAAGCCTAGCTGGTATTTAAAGCTGCAGGTTACTTGCAATGTATTTTGTGTGATTCTTGAAGCAATTTATTGACTTACCTAGACTACAGTTTTCATGATATGACAGGTGCCTCTGTCATCCTACCACTAACTTTAGCTTTTCCCTCCAGAGCCATCTACTAATGAAATCATTGTTATATTAGGAGGCTGTCTTGTGCATAACTATCATTTCAGAGACTTCAAGCTAATGTTCTTCTAAACATATCACACCCAGTCTCTACCATCCTTGCACTGCCTTTTTCCAGAGGAACAATGACTTCCCAGCTGAAGGCCCCTCCTCAGCTGCCAAGAATACTTTGCCTGTCTTTCTCAGGCATGAATCTTATCTGTATCTTCCAGTGAAAGGTTATATGTGAAGTTTGCTTCACATACCTGTGGAAACCTCTCCCACTAGGCTGGGCCACAGTTGACCTTTGTGAAAAAGGACAGTGACAGTCCTAGTACAGCAATTCTCTTCACAAATACACGTTTTCCTGATGCTTAAGTTATTCCTATGCTTTACCACCTTCATGACCCTTAGTCTGGTTAGAATGAGCTGAAAAGCCCATGAGTGAAGAACTTCAGTATTATATAATTAATTCTCAGATATTTTCCTTGAACACAATGTAGTGGAATAATTGGTACCTTATATTTTATCAGTTATCTGTCATAACTGGATCTTAAATTGAAACTTTCAGTTTAATATCTTCCTCGTATAACTGCTAAAACATTTAGTGGTGGTTTATCTACATCTCTGACCTGGTGAGCCACTACATTAAGCAGAAACACCATAGCAGAAGGGAGCAAAGTGGTTTATTTAATGGGAATGTAGAACACAGAGCAAAACTCAAAAGCTCAGGTACTAGTGACTGGTTGTAATTCTCAGTATTATGTCCCCGTGACTCATTTCCCCCAACTAAGCTCCATCACAGAATAGCCCATTCAGCTAGAATCATAAGTGAGTTAATCACTGTTGCACATAACTCCCTCCCAACTCCATCACCACTCCAGGAGTCTCTTCATCCAGAGGTCTCTAAGTGCTTTGCATGAACCAGAACTTCTCTATGACCTGCTAAGAATGAGGTCATATATCAGGAAGAAAAGCTGTATTTACAGCGGCTCCCCATTGCTTGTCTTGCTGTCTGAGCTCTGCCTCCTGGCAGATCAACAGTTGCATTAGATTCTCACAGGATCTCAAACCCTAAACTGTACACATGAGGGAATTAGGTTGTGTATGCCTTATGAGAGGACCTGATGTGGAGCTGAGTTAGTGATGCTAGTGCTGAGGAGCAGTTGCAAATACAAATTAACTTCAGGGGACATGTTTCAGTGCACAGAAAAAATAAGAAGCCAATTGGTGTGGACTCATATTAAAATCATACCAGTGAGTAGCAAGTACCAATTAAGCTTCACCTGGTAGAAAGCTCTGCACTGGCAAGTGAGTTGATTTATTTTAATTGTATACTTTTTTCTGGTGGGAGGTTTTAAGTGAGACTCTCACACTTATGTTAGTTCACATTCGGACCACCCATTGTTTTATTTTATTTTTCCCACTCTGCGTAGTCTTAGCCCACAAGCTAACCCTAGCCAAAATGAATAAAATGCAAACATCCCCTGAGAGCTTCTTTGAAAACAGGCAGAGGCTCGGTGATGGGACATCAGAAGAACAAAGACTGCCAACAAAAAGAAAGCTACATGTAAAAGAAAATACCAAGAGCTTACTTGATAGGTTAATGGCAGAAGGTGATTCACATTCCAAAACTCACATTGTATAATAAGCAGTGATAAATAAAGCCATGAAACCTTCAAAACTGCTTAGCTATAGACAGCCTAAACAGCCTGCATTAAGAGAGAAGTCTTCAGAGTTTGAAAACTTGAATACAAAGGACAGAAGCAATTATTGAAGACCACCATTCATCAATATATCTACAGTAGGAGCACCATTCTTATGGCTCATGGCATGCTACAGTTTAGACACTTTACTACTGATGAAGAGCTGATCTTGCCTGCTGCTAAGGACATTTATCACTAATTTTTCAAAAGAGGCTGGCAATGTTCCTCTTTCAGGTAGAAGAACTGGAGAAATAGTTGTGTTGAAGATGTTGAAACTCAGTTGTGAAGAGGATTAATGAGGCACAAGTCTATCAATCCAAGTTAAAAATTCTACCACTTTTGACAACAAAGCAACAGTGCTCATTTTATGTGGTATATTTTTCATGAGCTTGTCCATAAGGATATGTTAAGCACATTTTTTGCCAAACAGTGCCACAGCTACAGAACCATTTGTGCTTTTGAATGACTACATCATTGAGAAAAGTACATTCATCAGTTTTTTGTGGCATATGTGTGGGTGGAGTGGCTTCCATGACTTTCTGCTTTTAGTAGTCCAGTCAAAGGTCACTGTTGAATGTGAGTCTGCGCACTGTGTCATCTGCAGAGAAATGCTGGCCAGCCAAAAAATGTCACCTAAGCTTCATATTTAGAATATGAAATAATTAAAATACGTTCCCTTAACTCAGCTTTGTGAGGAAGTAGACACAGAGCATAAGTCTCCTCTTACAAAAAACGAGATGGCTTTCTCAAGGTAGAACACTGGCCAGAATTCTTGAATTAGGAGAGTCACTCTAGAGATTTCTTTGTAAAAGTAGCATATCTCAGTGCCATAGAAGGAGTTGCAAAAATCACAGTTGTATGACGTATACAAGCTTCTCAATGAATTCAATCTGTCACTTTACAGAAAAATGACAACTGTGTTAAATTTGACATATAAAGTGGCTGTATTCAAAACCAAACTGTGATTATGGGGGTGATGAGTGGACACTGAAATTGATGTATTTCAGCTATTAGTAGAGATTATGAAAGAGACAATCTTGGACATTTTTCTCTCACCTGGTATATGGTCACATATCTGGGCTTTCCAAAGAGTTTGAGCATTACTTCCCAATCACAAAGAATCCTCAAACTGAGAAGGAAAAAACCTGGGACCCATGTGTGAACAAGCAAAGTGAAATAATTTTGTTAATGCTACAAAAGGATCAGTTGCTTACGATCACAAAAGATAATGGTCTTAAAAATATGTTTGAGACTACTTTAAATTTCCATGTATTCTAGATTAATGTCATGGCAGAATATCTTGAATTGCCACAAAAGCACTGAAAAGCCTGCTTTCATTTCCACCACTGTACTTTGCGAAGCACAGTTTTCTGCAGGTACATCAGTCAAAATGAGATTATAGACGAGAATGGACATAAGATATACGCTACAGGTGTCACTGTCTCCAATCACACCTAGAGGGAGCTTCTAGTCGCTGGAATCAAGCTCAGGGTTTGCAGCGAGTTGTGTAATTATTACATGATATTTTGCAATGTGATAATAATAGAAAAAGTGCATGATACATGTGATGCCCTTGAATCATCCTGAAGTCATCAGGAAGCAGGCTCCTTGTGGTAAGAATTTTGGGGACTGTGTTCTAATCGCATCAATTTGAAAAATCAAGCTTAGCCAGAACATCCAACCTCCAGAACTGTGAAAAATTGTATTGTTTAATTATGCAGTCTACAGTAATTTTTCTGAAAGTAGTAGTAAATTAATGCAGGGCTTTTATATATTATTGTGTTTAATGCATCAGTAGTATGACACTGGGGAAACACAAATCTAGAAAGAGAGAAACAGAAAAATAAAGACAAACTTTATTTCCAACACTGTTTTCATTCCTTTATCTCTAATGGCTTCCTAAAGGTACCTTTTTAGCACCTATAAACACAAGTCCAAACATCCATGATCTTTGAGCTCTTTGTTAATAATCACAGGCTTTGCTGTGTAGGTATAAGTATAAATTCATAGCTTTCACAGGACTTCAAGGAATTCTTTTCTGGGAAATTTATCAATTCCAATTTCAATACTGTGTTTGTGTGTGTGTGTGTGTGTGTGTGTGTGTGTGTGTGTGTGTGCATGCCTATGAAAATGATGGCTGAGGAAGTCATGGTGGCAGAGAAAATACAGAGGGACTTGAATATATAATTGGTTCACATTTATTTGCACTATTGAATATTTACATTTCTCCCTTAACTTAAAGGAAGCTTTCACCATTTAAAAAGTCACCTCTTTTTATGATTTCCTACCATGGATAAAATTACTCTAAGATCACACTTTCTATGATGTCAAGAGACTTTTGGAGATATAAAACTGAAAAAACCATTTGAACATTAAATATGACATACCTATCTGCCCAAACATCCATGATATTTCAAACCTGGTGAACAGAGTGGTATTTGCTGTGTAAATTCTTACACGTGCCAAAGTTCCCTGCTTCAGTACTTCAAATTTCTGCTTGTTTATTTTGGCAGTACCAGGCATCTAACTCACAACCTTGCACTTGCCAAGCAAGTGGTTCGGCCGCTGAGCTATATCCCCAGCCCCCAAACTTCTCATTGAACCTGAAATATAAAGCCACTTTGCTTCAAAGCTCTCAATCAACACTGAAATTTGTACACAATTGATGTTTTCTTTCTAAACACTTTTAAATCAAACTTTGTTTTCTACATTAAATAAGTGATGTCCCCACTTTGTTTTTCTTCAGTGAAGGAAGAATAACCTAAGAAAAGTAATTGACCACTAGAAGTGGACTAACTCCTAGTGATAATTGTACCCTAGGAGTGCACTAACTCTTACTGTCCTTCACATGATACGGGGATTTTCATGAGGTTTGGCGTTTTTTTGTTTTTTTGTTTTTTATTTTTATTTTTTTCAGTATCGGTGATGAAACTCAAGACTTTGCACTTGCCAGACAGGCGCTTGTGCCACTAAGCTGTATCCCCAGCCCAAGTTTGGTATTGCAATACTTCCATAAAGAGTACTTAAAGAAAAAAGTCATAGACTATTCAAACTTACATGTGAAACTATATTGTTATAGGTTTCATCCTGATAAAGACATATCATATAGAGCTTATTTGAGTTTGAAATTGATATTTTCTGTAGCTATAATAAGGAGTATCTTGTTCTTACTTTTATTTATTTATTTATTTTTTTTGGTGTTTGGTTTTTCTCCGGTACCAGGAACCGAACTCACGACCTTGCGCTTGCCAGGCAGGCGCTTTTGCCGCTGAGCTAAATCCCCAGCCCCTTGTTCTTACTTTTAAAAAATATTTTCCAATTATTTTTAATCTACCAATAAAAATTACACACATATATATCAGACCTTATCTTGTTTGAAAATATTAATATATTGTGCAATGGTGAAATCAAACTCTGTATCATCTCATGTAATTATCATTTATTTTGTGGTGAAAATATTTGGAATATATTCTCTTGGCAATTTTCAATAATACAATGCATTGTTATTAACTATGGTTACCAGGTGTTAAAAGATGTATTGAACTTATTTATTATATGTAATTTAAATATTATACCTCTGTTTAACATCTCACCAACTTCTATCCATCCCATTCTTTCAGTAATCACCATTTTACTGTTTACATTTTTAGTTCAGATTCTTTAAATTTCACAGATAAGGGAGACCATACAATATTTCCTTTGCTGTGCATGGTTTATTTCAGCTAACATGATGTCCTTCAGGTTTGTCTACATCATTGTAAATGAAAGGATTTTTTTTTCTTTTTAAAGGTTGAGTTACATTGCATAGCATGCTTATGCACCACAATTTATTTCCCCATTTCATTCCAACTTATCTATTATTGATTGATAAGTTTTATGCTAGGACTTGGTTATTATAAATAACGCTGCAATGGATATGACAATATAGATATCTTTTCAACATACTCATTCGATTTCAAATCATTTGGACATATATCTGGGAATAGGATCATATAACAGTTATATTTTTAATTTTTGAAGGCACCTCACATTTTTTCCCATTATCTCTGTATTAATTTACCAGCTGGGCATTCTCACCAATGATAAGCAAGAATTTTTCTGTTTCTAGTAGGTGTGAGGTGATAAACGGTTTTGTTTTAATTTGCATTTTCCTAGCAATTAGTTATCTTTGGCATTTTTTCATGTATCCGTGATTCATTTGTATGTCTTTATTTGAGAAATGTCTATTCAAAACTTTTGCCCACTTTTAACTGTATTTTTTGTTTGTGTGTGTGTTTGTTATTAAAGAAATTGAGTTCCTCAGTTTTGGGATACTAACCCAATAACAGATACAAAAACAGTACAAATATGTTCCCTCCTGTGGTAGGTAGTCTTTTCACTCTGTTTATTTTTCATTTTGAATGTCCAGAAACTTATTTATTTCATGTAATGCTATTTTTCTCTTTTGTTGTCTGTACTTTCAGGTTCACCTTGCTTTTTATTATTCACTAATTTTAAAATTATTTCTGTGTGTTGTGAATTACTGTCAAAGGTAAATCATAAGCAATTCTGGGAGTTACAATGTGGAGCACATTGATGATGAGAACCATAGTGTCTTGTGAGTTTACCACTTAATATGGGATTTTCAAACTTCATAGTTATAAGAAATTGTTTTAAAGAAATCTAGCAGGACCTCAGACGATAGGCCAAATACTTTAAATTTATACCATCACAATTCTATTTCTCCTTATGTACATTGTAAGTATAAAAATAACTTGTAGGAATAAAAATAATACATGTATTAGAAAATTGTAGCATTGTTCATTGTGACAAATTAATAATTTATCATAAGAAACAAAGTAGTAATTATAAAAGAATACTTGAATAACATAATGAACAGAAAGCATGAAGCTATTTAAGAAACATGAATTAAAAATACAAGCATTGAAATTGACATTTTAAAACTACATTTTTAGATGATAAACACATGTTTTAGAAAAATATAGGAAACAATACTGCCTTGGTTTATAAACAGAAAGATCTTTTTGGTTTATTCTTTTTGTCTTTTGGAGAAAAAATCTACTTGGAAATTAAATGCAGAGAAACTACTCCAGTAAAGGCATTTAGATAACCTACAATTAATTTTCCCTTGTGAATTCATATTTCTCATTTTGAATTTTACACCATTAGCTAAATTATATTTGTATCACACATAGCATCAGTTGGATGTTAGTTATCAGTAATTATAGGATGATAATTTTAGTGTGACTCGATGATATTCAAATATACCTAAATATAGAGGTAAGGTTGTTTGCTTTGCTCTCACTTTCAAAAAATGCCTAATCCAGCTTTCTTGTGATTACTGTATATATGAACATAATTGTCTCCATTTCACAATCCACCTTGCATTTGAAATAGCAATTTATTTAATATGTGTCAATATATTTCATTTTAAATCTGTTGTATTATTATTTATTTTTATTTCTTTTTTATGTTACTCATTCCAGTTTTTCCTTTATTATCTATTGTGTTTCATTTGGACTTTACTTTTATTCCATTTAAGTTCTTTATAATGTGTACAATGATATCTCTTTTGTGTTTATTTTTACTGATGGCTGTAGGGAATATAACATAAATGCTTAAACTTTTCATGTCTATTTAAGATAGTTTACTCCTCCAAGTGAAATGCAACAGGCTTACCAGAATTTAGGGCCCTTTACTCTCTACTTTTGTGCTGAGTTTCCTTCTGTATTGTAGCTAAAAATTTCATTAAAATGTTGTAATTTTCCTTCACCTATCAGATTTTAAAACTCAAGTATAAAATAATAATCCCTAATATTACTTAATATTTATCATTTTTGTTGCTCTAGAATTTCACGACTGATACTCAAAATTTCCCTATTATATTGTGTTTAAAGAAATTCTTTAAAAATAGTTTTAGTGGCAATCCACTGAGAATTAATGGTTTAAGTATTTTCCAAATGATTATATCTTAACTTTCATTCCTTGAGAATAATTTCCCTGTTCAGCACTTACAATATCTTTAAAAAAGTAATTCTGTAAAGTGATGAATATATTAATTAACACGATGGTAGTAAAACTTTTATAATGCACATGTACATTGAAACATTAAATATAAATCTTAAATATAAAACATTAAATGTAAATCTTAAATATAAATCATTTTTATGATCAATTGTATATCTCAATCTGGATGGGAAAATATTCTATTTCCTTTTCTTCTCCATATTTTCTGATATGAAACCTGATGCTATCCAAATAACAACTATTTAAAATACAGTTCATAATTATTCAGCAAAAAAGGACTAGGACAATCTCAGCTTGTATAGGGAAAAGCAATCTTTATATACTCTTCACTGTGAAAATCTTGATAATAAGGGATCAAAGAAGATTGAAAATAAATGCTTAGGATAAACAAAGAGACAAAACCTCCTCACATACACCTGAGATGACTCTACAAAGATTAAGCAAAGCAGTGCCTGATGGTGTACGCAAACATGGAAGGGATTCTTATAAACTGATATAGTAGGCTATCACTTTTAGAAGCAAATAGCTCATAGGTTTAAATAAAAAGGTTTACAAGAAAGTTTCTCTTCTATTAAGATCTATGCTCTGATCAAATTTGATCAAATCCTGTCTGTTGTTTGTTTAGCCCAGAATTACTAATCAGCTACAATAAATATCATATCCATGATCCTAAACTCAAAAGTTTTCATTAGTGGTGGGAAATCACTGTGGAAAATTCTCATTTGATGTATAATTTTCTTAGTATGAAAATCAATTTTTTTCAGCTATGCAAAAATATGACTTTTGCTGTTTTGTAGCTAAAAACAAATTATGAAAAGAATAATATTCCATTTACAAATAGTAAAAATTTTCAGATTAGAGTAACATTAATTCAATTTTACTCATTTCTTTGAAGGTGAGAGAGTCTCAAGTGACTCAGTTATGTGCCCCAGCTGCTGCAGTAAATCAGAGCGGGAGAGCAAACCCCTGGTTGGCTTTCCTACAATTAACACAGTGGAGCATTTAGAGGATTAAGAAACAGAAACATTACTTTACTGTATGGGACGTGCATTAATATCTGATGAACATTAAATTAATATTTTTTTTAAAATGCCAGTATTAGAAATAGCTGCAATGATTTCATTGTGTTGAAATTCATCTTCAGAACCAAGGAAAAAGGGTTTAGTGGGAATTAACCATGTACTTGAGGTCTACAGACCGCTGAATTCCAATCAATTCTTTGTTCTTTATTTTCTATGAGCTTTTCAAGAAAATGAATTAAATTTGTTTTAAATGGAGAATTGAGCTTGGAAGTCGGTGCTGTGTCAGACACATATTCAGTAACCATTTTTTTTCTGTTTTCTTTGGCTAAAACAAATTTTTTTAAATTTTATTTTTTATTTTAAAAATAAAAGAAGGAAAACATTAACAGACAGACAACCATTTACAAAATAGCAAAAGAACAAAACAAACAGTACAGAGTTACAAAGTGGTAAGAAATTAACAATGCTTGCTGTATTACATATTGATATCTTCAAAGTAGTTTCTCATGAAAACAGATAGAGACATGCAATACTGATCAATCAAGGACTCATTGACAGTTTCTTTCAGCAAAGAAATAGAAGACAGTAGTTCAACTATGTTAACTATACTGTATATACATAGATACAAAATTTCTCCTTCTTTCCCTTCTCCTTTCCCACATCCCAATTGCCCTTCACCCTTGAGCATTTTTCTTTCGTTTCACAATGTCTATCATACCTCCTAGTTTTTATTCACTCTTTCAGGTTTTACACTAGTGAGACAATGTGGTGCTTGCGCATGTAGTTCTGATTTATTTCACTTATGAGTATGGTCTCTAGTTGTGACCATTTATCTATAAAAGCCTCGAATTTGTCTTTCTTCATAGCTGAGTAATATTCCATTATATAATATAAAAGTACCACTTTGTTTCATCCAATCCTCAGTGGATGGACATTTGGGTTGCTTCCACAATTTAGCAATTACAAATTGTGCTGCTATGAACATAGGTGCACATATATCACTGTGATATGATGTTTTTAGATCTTCTGGGAAAATACCCAGAGGGGAATAGCTGGATTGAATGGGACCTCTAGACCTAGTTGTTTGAGGAATCTCCAAACTGATTTCCACAGTGGTTTCACCAGTCTGCATTCCCACCAGCAGTGGAGAAAGGTTCCTATTTCTCCACAGCCTCGCCAGCATTTGTTATTGGTTGATTTCTTAATGCTAGCCATTCTTACTGGATTGAGATGGAATCTCAATGTTGTTTTGATTTGCATTTCTCGAATGACTAATGATGTTGAACATTTTCCCATGTACTGGCTAAAACAAAATTTAATGAACTGCCTTTGGAGCTTCATAGTTGTATAGCATAATTTACCAATTATTTGTTTGTCCAATTATTAATACACAACTAGGAATAAACCAATCTAAATAATTAATATATTCCTTAAAAACATGTCACATACAATTTACCCCAGGCATCATTACATTTAATAGCTTTTGCTGCTGTGTTCCAAAATTTAATAGGCTGGGGGACATGTCCAACATCAAGACTGATGGCAGAAGTACCCATGGCTTCCAGTTATCATTCCTGAAGGCGTGTCTCCATGCAGAAGGGCATGGAAACGTTTGAGTGAAGTAGAGCATTAGGTGTGAAAACAGTAAAACTGCAAAAAGAAAAACTAAAACTCATGACCCAGCTCTTGGGAAAGGGTTGGTTATGCCTCACTGTGAGATCGGAAGTGGTAGGTGAATTCAGTGATTTTTCTCGAGGCATGGGAAAGTGCGTCTCAGCAGATTTCCCCAGTGATTCACACATTCTGCATTGATGCTTTTCTGCTTTTACAACATAGAAGCAGAAATCCAGTAGCTCAGATATGGGAAGGGAGGAAATATTCATCACATTCTCATTTATTTTTCTCATTTATTTATATTCCCGTTTATTTTTCTGTTAGCCTGTTAATTTATGCCAAAGGCAAAGGTACATGCTTTGCTACACACAGACAACACACAGACAGGGTTTATGCAAATGAAGGGGAGAGAGGGCAAGGAGAGGAGAAGGAAAATTTGGGGGAGCAGAGCTACTCACGGTCTGCGGACAGGGGAGGTCTAGCGTAAGGTTGTGAAGACTTGTCTGTTCTGGGATACATACTGTTCAAACACACACACACACACACACACACACACACACACAGGTTACTATAAAGGCTATGGATACGTGTTGTAGAAATGATCGTCACAAACTATAACTTTTGTGTTCTGCTTTTTTTTTTAATCCTGTTTAGCTTCTCACATATTCTGTGACCTACAAAGTTTCCTCTCATACTTAATCCTCTTTTAGCAGAAAATGAGGGTTTGGTATTTCCTGAATTTCCTGAAATGAGTTATTGTTGACCTTCTCCTGGGCCGCGTGGGACAAGGAGAGGATGAGTCCGGTCCTGGTTCGACATAGCACGTAGGCTATGATGTCGGACACGTTCTTCGTACCCACATCCCATGCCAGTGCCCATAGCATGCCCTCAGCGCCCTCGTATGTTTATGATGGCTCCTTCCTTCTCCAGACACAACACGCCTCAAACCAACATCATCCCTTCCTCGCCACACTCTGCCGCGTGCCCACGGCAGGCCAACAGATGCACAGCAGAGGAGTGCTACTTAGCTCTACTTGTAGGCATCTAAGTTTTGCTAAACACTGTTTGCGGAGCAGGAAATTCAATGCTATCAGCATAGGCCCTTGCCCAGGAGATGGTAGTTTAACATCAAAGTACGAAAAGAAGTGTAGTTAAGAAAACTCAAGCCACACACACAAACCAGAAACAATCTCTGGAAATTGCATAAGCCTTTTAACCCCATTGAAGAAAAAAAAAAAAGTGGAAAGTATCTGAGAGAAACTGAAGTCACTGAAGAGTAAGAAGTATCTGGGAAGAAAGCCTAACTTTGTCAAGGGCCAAAAGTCCCTGTGTTCATTAGGTTCCATCCATTTCTCAGCGGCAGTTACTAATAACCCTGGAGCCCAGCTCAGGGCGCTTAAAGGGAATTATAGAGATGCTGCACCCTGACCTTCCTTGTCTCAGTTGATGATTATGGTCTTCCTCCTGATTTTTCTCTCCTCTGGAAAACAACAATAAGCAGCCCAAATCCTCAAACTAGATTTACATTTTGTATATTCACTGAAAATCAAGTTTCACCTACTACTTCTTCTGATCCAAAGTATCACTCTCAAATTAAGCTGATGTCTCAATTTATACTAAAAATGGTTGGTGTATTAATACGTAGTATTTCATTAACATTTGCAGGGATTTTCTTTTTAATTTTAAGGAAAATAATTTTAACTGAAATAATTTTTGTGGCATGTGAAACTTGTTGAGAACCAATATTTCTGTTATCGTCATTCATTTAAATATGGAATGCTTTCTGTCTGGCCAATGGAAAAGGTAAGAAGAATGAGCTCTGAAGGGCCCATAGGAAGAGATATTTTCTATAGCTCTTCTATTCCTACATTTAGTTGTACTGTATTGTTTCCAGTTCCTGAATTTCTTAGTATGTTTTTCTTCTGTCAAGATTTGATTACATAGAAGTCATATAATGAGATGCAAGATCATAATATCTAAATATACTGTATAACTTATATTCATTATACCAATAAAATGAGTTAAATTACCTTGTACTAAATCCCCCAAATGGAGACAATCTTTCAATCTGTCCAATTCCCATTTCATGTACAGTGTGCCTGAAAACTCTTCCCCTCAAGAGGGGAGCTTGCAGCTTCTGTATTACTCTTGCAACTTGCTGTCATGAGTGGGGTGCAGTACTTCACCGTCAATATGCTTTTGTCAAGTCCAGGTCTCCAGAGGTCTCATGGAATCCCACCTGCTCTCCTGGACCTCCACCTTGCTGGTGTACGTATGCCCGGGTGAGTCCACTGGGGGAAGGCATACTGTGCAGCCTAGGGTTCAACCACTCTCCTGCCTACTTAGAAATAGTGCAGAAGGATAAGGGCCCCAAGGTGCCTGAAGAAATGCCTTCCTGAACCCAGACACTACTGCTTATCAACAAAAATGATGACATCTGAACCACTGGATTGCTTATTGGTTTGCTATGCTGCCAAATATTTGTCATTTTAAGTCACTGTATTTTATAACAATAGAAAGTTCTATAACCTACATGGTCATGGTCAATTTCAAATGCTTGAGCTTTTTAGTCAAGGCCCTTTACCATTTTCTCTAGGCTTGCATTCCTTGTCTCAATCCTATACTTTTCTCCTAGTATATCCTCAGTTCATGTTCTGCTCATCATTTCTTGATCAAATAGTCTTCTGTGTCTCTGCATTTCTCTTTTTTCTATGTACTATTTCCTCTGATATCATACTCTCACTGTCTATTGTCTATGCAAACTTTTACATTTCTCCTGATTTAGTTCAAATAGCAGGGAATCCATGAATATTTTCCCAACTCTGCCAAAGAAAGTGCAACAGGGATTTAGAGGCTGGGACTGCAGGTGGTCAATGGGTAACAAAAATCAGAGGAAGCATGGTGCCTCTGTTTTCATTTTATGGATGTCTTTTGTATTACCTTATGGCTTTGGATGAAATCTTATGGCTTTGGATGAAATGTGTGCTCAGCTCTCAGGATAGGAATGTTAACCACTTAAGGAGTATCTAAACACTACTCATACGAGGTTTGAACCCTAAATTTACCCAGTAGCATCTCATTACCTTATGATTTAGGACACCAAAGTAAGAATAACTAAAGTAATCTTCAAGATTGGCATGTGGGGGTCATCGAATTGTCAGCTTTTATAACATCCAATTCCAGAACCCCTGGAGCAATGCCTAGAGGTCTCCAGTCATTGTCCTAAGCCTGTAGTCACTCCAGGTTCCAGGAAAAACAGAGCCTCCTGGAAAAGCACAACTTCAAAGATGCCCTGTGTCCCAAATGGAGTAATTATCCCATCATAGAAGCCAAACCTTTCTCTCTAAGCAAGAGGGATCGTCTCATGATGGAACAGAATTTGTCCTTCAAGGGATGATGGTCTCCCTGTGAACCTCTCAGAACTAGTCCTAAGATAAAGAACAACTAGACTGCAGCTTGACTAGGACTATCAATCCTACCCATAATGCAAACCCCCAACTTTTGCCTTTGTTCACCTTCTTCTGTAAAACCTTAAAGCCTCTGTTAGCAACTTGAGGACAGGCCTTAAATCTATCCTCAATAGAGCTGTGCTGGTTAAACTGCTTTCCTATCCTTCACTACTGCTTAACTCCCTGACTGACATTTCAAGATGGCTAGCCAAGCTTGACCTGTTGCTCTCCCTCATGGATCCAGGGCTTTCTTTGTAAAACTCCTGTAACAAAAGCAAGTCCTTCACCCTCTATGTGTACAACCATTTTCATCCGAATCTAATACATGGCATTTATCACACAATGCCCCACTGTTTTCTTTCTCTAGCACCTATCATAGTGCAATAAACTGGGTCATTATGGATTATGATTTACTCCCTGCTGTTGAAACTCCTATCCATATGAAGCAGGCACATACTTCTCCACTGCCACCGGCACCAGCTTGCTAGCTCTGTCCCAGGTTTTAAGAAGCATCTTGCTTCTGTCTCTGTATCCAGGAGCTGCAAAACACCCTTACTTAGCTCTTACCAAAAATCAAAACTGTTCTCTATTCTCAGAAGAGGGGAGCTCTGTGGGTTTATCAGAGAATATATGATCAAGGAATTATATGAAACATTTTTGTTTCAGGAATAGCAACAGCTAACAGAGGCAATCATTGAAATAATATCTAAATGGCAAAGTTAAGGGTATTCTAGAATCTTAATATGGTCATAGAAGAAGAAATGAATTGAATCAAAGCCTAGGAAATTTTGGTAAAAAATAAATAAATTTCCTTAAAAGACTATTGAATAATATATGTGTTATCAAAAGAAGCCAGCAATAAATGTATTACATTTCTTTACATTTGAACACATTATCATCAATTTTGCCAGAGATTTTTGTCTTTTAGTATCTCTAATTATATTAAATGCACTTTGTTAATATGTTGTGGGTTAAATGAAACACTTAAACTTAGTCCTTAACTTGAATGTTACAGATTATTCCTAAGTACTCATAATCCAAAATTATAGAATAGAACAAAAACAAGTTTCAAAAGTGACATAGATTTCTTCTGACTCCAGGTTCTAAAACATGTCCAACATAAAGCTTTTTAAAAGTACTGAAGTCAAGTGTGATAAGTTGAAAGCTTACAATTGTGTATCTCAGAGGCATACTATTAGCATATTGATATGTAATGTTTCATTACTTATTTTTATTTTGTGAATATAATCACCCAAGTCTTACTTTGCTTTCCTTTCTAAGAATCATGGATCTATAATCATTACTGAATAATGTTCATGTATGGAGTGATTTTACTAGAATTTTAATGAAAAACTCTATATTACACTTTGCTTTTAATTCTGGTTTTTCTCCGGTACCAGGAACCGAACTCATGACCTTGCGCTTGCCAGGCAGGTGCTTTTGCCGCTGAGCTAGATCCCCAGCCCTGCTTTTAATTCTGAATAAGATCCACAGGGAAGACATTTTGCTTTTCTTTTCCACTGAGAATCTGCCCAAGCCACACGGCTATGATACAGTAGGTGGTGAGCTATGAATTAAAAAATGTAAGTGTAAACACTTGCTTATTTCAGAAATACAAGTGAGATTTTCCTTTAGCTCTTTCATTTTATGAGTTGTGGTTTAACATTCTTACCACACTGCAAACATGTGACCTTACAAAACAGGGATGGAACTGGCACCTTAAATAAGAAGGCTGGTGTCCTGCAACATTTCTGTTAAGTTTTCTTGATGAAAATATTTGTCTCAGGAAAAAAAAGATAGTTATGTTTTAGTTCATTCCAGTGACAAAAAAGAAAAATTTTAAATATTCTTCTATGTGTTCACCAGTTAAATAGTTTGAAGTATAATATCAAATTTTCAGGGGGCTGGGGATTTAGCTCAGCGGCAAAGCGCCTGCCTGGCAAGTGCAAGGTCGTGAGTTCGGTTCCCGGTACCAGAGAAAAACCAAAAAAAAAAAAAAAAAAAAAAAAAAAAAAAAAAAAAAAAATTTTCATGTATGTCTAAGTTTATATGACAGCACAAACTCAGTATTTTGAATATGCATTTTCCGAGCTATCCCAGGATAATATGAAATTTTATTTTTTCTCTTCGGTAAATTAATTTGTTTGTGCCAAAGCCTTCTAACCTGCAGAGCCACGACTTGTTCTTTGCTATGCAAGACTAAGTGTGATTTCCTTTTTGTTTCTAAATTTACTCAAGTTTATTATGAACTACATGAACCATGCCAAGAACACAGCCTACACCCCTGCAGTCAGTCCCTTCAATTCACCAAAACACAGAAAGAAGAATCAATAAATACAGGGTCCTGCATGTACAGTAATAACAACTGATAGGATGCAGTTAGTAGAGTTTAAGAAGAAGTTGACATTCTACACATAGAATGAAAAGAAATAAGCACTAAGATGGTTTGTAAAATGTCAATATAACTATATTTTAAATATTATTGAATATTTGGTTATTGCTATAAATGTGTTAGTTAAATTCTGAGAGAACAGGAACTAAGAGAAGTGCAGAAAAACTATTTATAAATTTAGGTAACCATTGACTGTTGAAGAAAAATCTGGGCAATACGTCTAGTATACAGAAATTGAAATATGAACACAAGAAAAACAGATCAAATTGTTAAATGAGTATTATAAGCCAGGTTAGAGGTATAATCTACCAATCTCATGCCAATATTTTGTTAGACTCACTATATGTAACACAGAGAGAATGAAATCACACACCCTGGTGAGTTGGTGAGCAGGAAAGTTGGAATCCAAATTCAGGTCAAAAATCTCTAGGTTGGGCATATGCATACACCTGTAATCCCAGCACTCAAAAGGCTGAGGCAGGAGGATCACTGTGAGTTTGAGGCCAGCCTCATCTACATAGTTTAGTTCAAGCTAGGCCTCAACTGCATAGTGAGACCCTGTCTCAAAATCTCATACTACTTCCTACTTACCTATTCAGAAATTAAATTGGGATTTCACATGAGCACCTGACTTACACAGGTAGTCCTGACTCACATAATCTGCAGTCTACAAATCTAGTTCCATTCATGGGTTCATACAACTACTCTATCAAGTACTTGCTTGGAGGGGAGGGAAAAACCTCTCATAAAAGGTATTAGCTGGAGAGAGGAACAACCATCATGCAGGGATTTGCAGACAGCCTGTATCTTAGAGACTGAATTCTAGGATTAATATTTATGTAGGCAGACTTTTTTTTTCTCTTTTACTTGAAAAGTGCTTATCCTTTCTGATGCAGCCACAGTGTAAGCTTATAATTATGGACCCTGTAAAGTTCAGAAGCTGACGAAGGAACTTACAAATGGAATATGAAAATCAAGGTTTATTTTATATTCCAAAGAAGCAAAACAATTGAAATGAGGAGAGTTGGAAATGTGCATTTAAAATATGCAGGACTATGAACCTTAGAACAGCAGGTAAAATTTGGGCTACCACACAGAAAATATAAAATTGATGTTTGAGAATTTTAAGGAATAATTCTTGGATCACACTTTTTAAAACTGGGATTCTATGAGTTTGACACATATTGGGAAGTTTATTTTATGTATTCAGAATACAATAAATGGAGGTCAAGAGTTAATAGTCAAAGGAAATACATACCTAATTGAAACAAGGCCACTGTGAATGGAAATATTGCAGTAATTGATTTAAAAATAACACAGTATTATACTTAGACAAATAAATTGGACAATAGCATTCAGGACAGACAGAGGGAAGGCAGATGCTGCATGTGAGCAGACCTGAATTGATGGTCCCTGAAAAAAATTAAAAGGACCTGTATTTTGCTGTATTAGCCCCCCATCTATGAAAAAATATCCAGTGCTTGCAGCTTAGAGGACAGGCTTAGGTTTTTTCTCATTTACATGGGATTTAGTCCAAAGTCAGTTAGTTCCAAAGCAGAAACATCCAGGCAGAAAGGCATGACAGAGCAAACATCATGACCAGGAAACAGAACAGAAAAAAAGTCCCAGAAAGCAAGGACCCACAGACCATGTATGGTGTACAAAATCATACCTTCATGACCCACCAAGACACACTCTAAAGCATAATTCAGGATCCCTTGCTCAGCTCCTGAGCAAATTAACTTAACAAAAGCTGAACCTCCACATTTGACTGATTAATGTGACACCAAAACACATCTCTTTAAACCAAGTCTCCAAATAAAGACAATAGCAAGTTCAACTTTCAGCTCAACAACACATGACTATCCCATGTACACATGAAAATGCATTATTAATCCATTCCCCAAAGTCTCTGTAGGTCCAGCATTTTTCAAAAATTCTAGTTAAATCCTCTTGTGAGACTCAAGGAAAACTCTTAATTGTGAACCTCCTTACAAAAACAAGTGACATAATCCCAAGTTACACTGGCACAGAGTAAACATTCCCATTCCAAATGAAAGGCATAGGGGAATAGAAAAGCACATAACCAAAGCAAGTCCAAAGACCAGCACAGCAAACGCTAAGTCCTTTAGCATATCTGACACCTGGGGCATACTGTGGTGAGCTACTAGTTCAAAAGGGCTTGGGTGGTCCCACCCCTGTAGCCTTGCTGACTTCAGTCCATATGGCCTCTTCTTATGCTGGCTGCATTCACAGCCTGCACCTTTCCTTGGTAGATTTCCCACATTTCTGGCATTGCCAACTTCCTGGGATCTCTATTACACCTTTAGCTTCATTCCCACAGCTTTACACATTGGCCTTGCAAGGGTCTTTGCCTAGACTCCTAGACTTCCTTTGAAATCGGTCTGGAAGCCTGACCCCACAACTATTCAATTCTGCATGCACGTAAAACCAGCATCATGGAGACAACACCAAGATATGCCAGTGGCATGAGCAGTAGACAGTCATCACTGAACCACTGGAGTAACAAACGCTTAGTTCCTAAGTGACTGAGCAAGGTGAAATGAAGCCTGGAGATCTAGTACCCTGGTTTGTCCCTTCTCAAGAAGGAGGGCCAAGGGTTCTCTCCTCAAAGGAAAGGTTGACATTTTACACCCTTGAATCTGCAATGGGTAAGAGCTTGCTGAATTCTGAGATACCCTCAAGACATGTTTCTTCTACTCTTTGTACACATTATTTGGCTTCATTTTAATCATGCTAATATCTTCAGTAATCACATTTTTTTATCACAATTTTACATAGTTCTTTCTGGGCCAAATTTTAGTTTTTCCAATTTTTCAGCTTTTTTACTATTTCAATTGCTTTTTGTCCCAATTTTAGCCATAACTTTGGATAAAAGCAGCAAGTGTTATCCACATCATTGAGTGTGCTGCTGTCTTTAAATTTCTCCTGCTATATTGGTCTGGTACTTCCAAATTCAGCCTCTTACAAAGTCTTAGGGCATGGTCAAAATAAAAACAAGCTTCTTACCAGAATGCAATAAGCATTGTCTCTACCCCATTCCCCAAATAGTCTCTATTCATGTGAAACTTTATGAGGCTGGCCTTTCAGGTCCGCATTGCTTTCAGCATTCTTGTCTTTGAGCTCAGACCAGAATTGTCAGTTAAGTTCTGATTACAGCATTTAAGCCTCTCTTTAGTCTATTTCTCCAAATCGTTCCAAGCACTTTCCGCAAACCAGTGCCAAAGGCTTCTGAACCACAAGGGCAGTTATAGTCACAGCAATGACCTCACTGCTCCAGTACCAATTTTTTGTATTATTCAGCTTTCCTATTGCCAGCACAGAATGTCTGACACCCAAAATTTCTATGAGAGTTTTAATTTGCTCCTGATTTCAGAGAATTCAAGCCATGATCAGCTGTCTGAAAGGCAGAAATAGCATGCAGAAGTGAATGGTGGAGCAAATGTACTTAGCTTGTGTTGGTCAAGAAACAGAACAGGAAGGACCAGAGGTACAGCTCAGTGGCATAGTGCCTGCCTGGAGAGCATGAGGGAGAGAAAGGGGTAGAAGGAGCTGATGACAGGTAGATTAATAAGGAGTGGTAAAGGTGTAAGTAGATGGAGCAATCTGGAAGAGATTGTAGATAGCTATCCACATATTCTGCTTGTGTGGGTGACAGAATATTTTATTTCAGTGAAGATCTTGGAATTGCCTGAGAACATAAAACCCAAATCTTAATAGTTAGAGATATAGAGTTACAGGTTAACAGTATTAATGTAACATAACTAAACTTATGTAAGTGGGTGATGTTAAGAGGAGAGGGAACAAAGACTAGAAGTCCAAGCGCTGACACTGGGAAGTCTTTTCCTATCATGTATCAAGAAGGAAAATAGTTGTGATATGTCAACTTGCCCTAAGAACTGCCTAGGAGATCAGTAAGTTCTGTGTGTGTCCATGGGTAAGTGACATGTCAGCCAGCCTCTGGGGCGAACAAGACCTGCCACTGACGTGGGTGGTACCGACCTATAGAAGTGTACTTTGGATAGAATGAAGAGGGAAACAAGGAGGAAGTGCTGTCCTTCTTGAGAAATGCTCCAATGGTTATCATTGTCTGGGGATGTTGAGCTCCAGTACCTTCATCCTTTCTGCACAGACTCTTCCAAAACAGACTCACACTGATGACTGCAGTCAGCTTCCAGGTCTTAACCTTCAATGGCTACTGGATTCTCTAGCTTCCTACAGCACAGATGGCCACTTTGGATTCTTTGTGTTTGACCCCAAAGCAGCCATTGGAACTCTTTCATTCCTGGCCCTTTAATCCCACCTAATATATCCTTTGTATAATCACACGTATATTTTATATTGAATCTGTTCCTCTATAGAATTCTAATGCCAGTTTCTAGAGAAAGAGAATTGCAAGAATAAACTTTTCTAATTAGTTCAGTGGTTCTGGATTTAGCTCTTTAATTTGATGAGACCTAGAATTACCATGTTTTTTCCTTCTGAGAGTGTAGAGTACTGACATTCTGTGATGAGTTATATGAAGTAATATGCAAGGTCAATCCATTTTGTCACTCTACATAGCCCCTTTTGAGATGCAGGGAATTTAGCCACTCCTTACATAATATTTTGAAAAGTTTTAGAAGTGTAGAATACATAGTGATGATGGATGTTTCCTGCAAGTATCTGAACAAACTGGTAGAAAAAATCATGAGCTCCTTACATGTATAAACAACATAAAGCTTTGTAAACATCCAGACATATTAATAAAGGAAAATTAAGCCTTCAAAGAATCAAGTTCTCAGTTCCAGACATAACAACTAAAGGTTTCTATGTGTGTCCTGAAGAAAAATCTTTTCTCTTTTAGCTACAGAGCTAAAGCTGCTGTAAAGCAAACACAAGCCCTAACATATATGCAGTTATTAAATAATTTTTCTGAGCCAAATCTATGAAAACAATTTTACTTTAATGAATTTAACACTATCTTTGTCAAAAAATATAAGGCCTGCTGAATTCAGGAAATGGTAAATGAATGCATCAGAAATCAAGAGAAGAGATTTTCAGGAAGGTTGTGCTCAAAACACGCTTTAAAAAAATTTCTAGAGTGCCACTTTTGTAAACTGCAAAGCTTACTAAAGAGGAGCAATGACTCCCTAGGGCAGCTTGAGGACCTCCTTGCCATTGGATCATAGAATCCAAAAATATCCCAAGAATTCATGCGAGGGGATGAGGCTTCTTTACTAAGATGTACTTTGTTTTACCACAAAGATTTAGGAGGTTACAGGTGATTCTCTATTTACTGAAGCATTACACCTGTGATTCGAGTCACCTGTATTCGTGTGGTAGAAATGGAATTAATAAGTTGATCATATAAATTTTTCCTAAAAATAAATAGTTAAGAATAACTACCAACTCTCATTAAATAGGGGTTACAATAACTATTAATCTTAATATCAGCAGCACTTTAAAATACAAAGCTTTATATAACTTCAGAATTAATAAAACTGAGATCTGGACTATGACATATTTTGCATAAACCAACCAGCTGTGAAGGTCAGAGCAGGCTTCCTGAACAGAGCTACAGGATTATCTGAGTGCTCCACATTACTTCCTGCAAGGTTTTATTTCTACCTGTCTGCTCCTAAATGCAGGAACAAATGGTCTATCAATAAATTCATAAAACATTGGTATATAATTTTTTTTTTACAATCTTGCTGTTAACCTAAAATACTGAGGAATGGGCTTCCTAATATTGGTTACTTTGATGGGTTTTATCTATAGAAAGGTTTTTCAGGTTATGAAATTGGCAAAGACCATGATTAATACCATTCACTTTATGAAACCTGTGGGTCCAAGGAAAATAAACCAGGAATGGTGCAGATACAAGCTGTGCTCTGGAGTGATGGGAGGATCTCAGTTTAAGATGTGGCAAATGGCAGGTCATTATTATGGCAAACTCTCTGCTGACAGATGGATTTTTAAAAATGTTTTTATAAAATGTGCAAAATTTCCATCGGGGGTCATTTTTAATTTATAACACACATTATCTCTCTTGAGCCACCTTTTTCTCAAGGTATGCTGTGCTTAGGTTTTGTTTTTATTATCCCACCCACATGTGGTTGGCCTGCACAGACACACACACACACACACACACACACACACACACAGCCTAGGTTTTTTTCCAACACAAACACCAATGGCATTCACACTATAGGAAAAAGATTAGCTGCGGTAAAAATTTGTGTGGAGGCTAATTCAAGTTCAAATCCAAGAATATATCACACAGCCAAATAGTAGACAAATGACAGTGTTTAAGAAATAGTGCTTAAAAACTGAGAAGTAAATATATACTTTTCTACTTTTGCCCAACAAATATAACATATACATGGGAAGCAGAAAATGTGTAATGCTATTAAGGAATATCAAAATCTTGCAGGGCATATAGCTTCCCTAAAAACGATGTTTTACCTAAAAATTTCATTAATCAATTATATTAATATAATAAAGTTTTTACAGACATAAACATGACAAACATACTAATGAAAATAAATTAACCATGAGTAAAATACTATTGAATCTGTAAAGCCATGGGATTTATTTTCACCAGTTTTACTGAAGAAAGTAAAGAGGGATACTTATACACATAATAGTAAGGTATACAACCTCAACTAAGGGTAAAGTAGACCAGGGCAAAGGGGTCAGCTTCACATTTAGAGATTATTCGTAATCAAGCAAAAGCCTGAGATAGCCCTCTGACATCAGCGCAGAGCTGAGAGGTGGGAAAATCATATGCGTGGTAAAGTACACAAAATATGTTTTAAAAGGACAAATAATTACCAGCACAAGTTGGCCCCTTAATTCACAGACACATTTAGAAGTGCCAAACGTTAAAACGCTTTCCTTCCAGTTTTGCTGGGCTGATTGTATTATCATGTATATTTTTGCTCAGCAACACCTCTCCAATCTCTGGTTACCCCTATGTGTCAGTATGATACATACACATTTCATTCTGAATCTCTTGTACCCTGGCCACAAGAATTTACTCTGAGTCATTCCAATCAAACATAACTAGAAAAAGATGGAACCAGGAGATAGAGAAGGGAAAGGAAGAAGAAATCAGGAGAAAAAGCTTTGCCAAAATTACAAGAGAGATAAAGAAAGCCCTGTCTTCAGAACCATCTCCCAGGAAGGTGGTTAGACAGTTGTGAAAGGCACTGTTCATGCCAGATGCAACATTCTCCTAGAACAAGGTACCTAAGAACTCAGAGTCACAGCCCTGGATTCTTATCAATCCACAACCAGTGTGGTTACAAATGCCTTCTTTGGTGTGACAGACTGAAAGAGTTAAAAGTAGTTACCTTCAATTTTTATCTATCTTACATGTACAAGTTGCATTTTATCTTCCATAGACTCAAAACCAAAGACATAATTAGAAACACATTAAATACTCAGTTATAAGATCAGATTCCAAGAGAAAGGAAGTCCTCCTTTCCATTGTGTACGCGAACTGTCTGACAAGGAAGAAATGTATAAGAACCCCATTTCCAGCAGGAAAAGGATGAAAACAATACTAAACTGAAGGTAATTATAGTTTATTAATTATTTCTTATAGAAGATGCATGAAATCCATTTTACATTCCCTGTATGCAATATACATCTCTACAATTACATTTTTATGAATACTACCAATTTTAAGCAAACTTTATTAAAGGAATTTATCCTGAAACCTGCCTACCAATCACTCCTAATGCTGAGGCAGGTATTCAAAATTTGGGTACCTTTCTACCAAATCTGTAGCAACCAAGCAATTGATATGAAGTCTTTCAGTTGTAATGCTATAGACAGTAAGAGGTATTGTGATAATTTTTTAATTACATGCCTTGCTTTTTTGTGAGTCAATGTTCTTAGGTCACTTGATACACCAAAGAACTAGGTCAGTGGGCCAGGAAGAGGTTTCTGTCAGCAAATTTTCATCTCTTGATATCATATCCCTCAAATGCACAGCATTCCGCCTTCATTACTGTAGGGAGTGTCACGTGTAGGAAAAATGTACTAAAATGAAAATACGAGCAGTGTAAAACCCTGATTTTAAGAAAATAGATGTTTTTCCCAGACTTGTGGCTTCAAACTTCAATTTTTGATGTTCTTTTCTTTTCTTTTTCTTTCCTTTTTTCAAAAAGAAATGCTGTATTTGATATATGTTGTTACTTCAAAAGGAAACTCATATTGATGCTAGCCACTTTGGGGGGTTTCATCAAAATGACTGCTAAGGAAGCCAGGCATGGGGACCCATGTCTGTAATTCCAGCTGCTTTGGAGGCTGAGGCATCTTTCTTTCTTGTTCCCTTGTCCACTTTGAGTGGCATGAATCTTTTTGTGTAAACACTGCATTCTGATTCTCAGCTCTGGTAGCCTACACAGATAAGCATTTATTTGTTCTGTTACTCAATTTAGTTTAAAAAATTAGAAAGATTAGGCAAAATATCCCATGAATTTGAATATAATAAAATAGTTAAGTGGGTTTTTTTTGAGACAGGGTCTTGCTATGTAGTATGGGTTAGCTTTGAACGCACTATGTAGCCCAGGCTGGCCTTGAAATTGCAACGATCTCCTGCTTCAGGCTCCTGAGAGTGCTGGGATTGCATACGTGTGCCACTATACCTGGTAAAATAGTTATGTTTTAAGTAAAGAGTTTTAGTGAGGTTAGCTGTCACTAAACCACTGAGCTAAGACACTGAATTTAATGCTCATTGGATTTTATAGCCTGTTGATAATAAAATTCTCTGAAGAGGTTACTGAAAATCTTGTCAAATTTGTTCTGTACCATATTGGCAGAAAATATTCTAGCAGCAAAAATGTGATCACAACTTTTTAAAAGACTGTGGAATGGTTCTTGTGATGCAGAATTTTAGTATGGCTTCTAAGAGTTTGATTCCTTGTTGTACACATCCTTTGTATCCCTTCCTCTTAACCATGGGATATGCCTATGAATATGATGAATACCACGGCCATAATTAGTTATATGTGAAATGATAAAAGAGGACGCATTGTGTTATGACTCTCTCTAGGTACTTGACTACAAGTTTCTACAAGTGACATTTTGCCTAAATTCTTGCCCCTGCATGCCAACAACTAGTAGTTCCCCCTTTACTACTTTAAAAAATGTCATTAATTCTTTAGCTCTAGTTAGGTTAGAGAATCAATTATAGAACATTCAAGTTAATTCATGACTTATACTTCAGACTCTGTTCCTCTGGAACCACCTACACTATATTATTCTCTATTTCAATCATGTAAAAGGAGAAAGAAAAATATATAAATAATGGTTAATTGTAGTGTCAACTTGATTAAGGAAAGCCTAGCTGATTGGTTTAACATAGTTGCGGGTATGTCCAGCTGGATGATTTACTGAAGAGAGAAGCCCCACCCTGGATGTGGGTGGCATCCACCAATAAGCTTGCATGTTGGATGGAAAAAAGGGCAAAAAGAAGGAAGAAGGAAAGAGGAAGCAAGAAGAAGGAAGTCTTGCTTCTGCTTTGTTGGAGAAGCCCCAGAGTTTGCCATCACCTTTGGATGTCCATCTTCAGGCTTTAAGTGAAGAATTCTCTGCCTTACAATGCAGATTCTTTGGTTTTCTGGTGCAGAATCACAGTGAGCTCCAGGCCTTGCACTTTTTAGTGGATTCTTTGGCTCTTGAGCATACAGATGGTCCTTTTTCATTCTGCCACACGTGACTCTGCAGGTGTGAAGGCTTACCTTTTAGATTGTAAATATATTAAATCTGTTCTCTGGTGAATCTTGATATCATATATATATATGCATTTGTACATTATTGCCAGGATTTGGCCTTGCACAATTGGAGGAGTGGATTGTGCAATCTACAAAAGTGACATCTTTGCAACTAGAGTTTGAAGTGCACAAAAGAGGAAGTCAGGAAGGAGACATGGATGTAAGTGGGGAAGTGACATGTAGGCTGGAACCCACAGCACTAATTAAAACTACATGGGGTACAACCAAAGCACACAACAGTTCTTGCTACCTGTACCTCTGCCTTCGGTGGCAAAGGCATCCTCAAACAGCTGGGCATTTTGTCATGGAGATGAATACACACATATGCTTTTGCATGTGTGTATACACACATGCACACACACCAGCTTAGGAATTCAATAAGCTGAAGAAGCATGTAGAGCCAGGCTCTGGAACTGTAAACTTAGCTGCTGCCTCAGGCCAATGATCTGAGTCAGTGCAGCAGTGATGGCTTCCAAGAGCTGCAACATGGTTTCTGGTTGTATTTTCCCATACCTGATGGCCCTGCAATTGCCTTTGTGGCCCACAGAATACACACACACACACACACACACACACACGCAGGAAAGGAAGTTCTGGAATTTCTGGTGCAAGCACAGTCTGGCAAGTTATAACATTAGGAAGCCATAAGAAATACCAAGGATTTTTAGGACCTATCCCAGAACAACACAGTAAAGTTAGGGTACTTTGTGGACTAAGTCTGCTACTAATTTCACCATGCTGGGTTCTTGGAATAAAAGACTGCACATCTCATTAGTATAAAATGTCAAGTAACTTATGGCCATGTTTTAAAAGATCCTGTGTGTGTGTGTGTGTGTGTGTGTGTGTGTGTGCGTGTGCACGTGTGTGTTTAAAGAGTGAAATTGAACAGTGAAACAAAGATACCAAAATGTTGAAAATTGAAGAATCTAGGTGCAGGAAAAATGGGATATATTTTATACCAGTCTATGGAGGTAGCAATCTGAGGAAAATCAGATTTCTATGCAAATTTTAAAAAATAATAATTTTCACTAGAATGTTAAATAAATACACTACTTGAAAGTTACAAATGCTAGTGGGGAAAAAATATCTCACAGTGAGAACATATCCGTAGACTGTGTGTCACCTAGCTTCTCTCCCAAAGTGTCACTGGCGTGACACTGCAAACAAGAATTGTGCTGCATGTACATATTGGTAAGGCCAGTAGATTAACACAGATTTTAAACTTGCTATCTCACTTCCTAATGGAAGAAGGACACAGTGTAACATTTTCTAAAATTGAGGACACATTGCAGTACTCTCTGCTCAGCAGATGTTTTTTTGTTTACACATAAAATGGGTCTGTCAAAGTTTTGTAACATTTCATGTTTTCAAATATCCTTGCTCAAATGATTTGAGTAAAATTTGCCAAGATAAATATTTCTCAGAGTGCCAAAAGTTTCAATCTTTCTATAGCTGATTCTTTCTGTCACTCATTTAGATAAACACAAATATCAGGGCCCCAAACTGTTCACAGCCCCGTTCCTCTTTCTCAGATGGTGCAGGCTTGCAGATTTACTCTGTGGTCGAATGTGATCATTTCAATCATTTTTCCATCCTCCAAAGAGACTATTATTCTTTATAAAATGTCTATTAGGGAAGACACTGGGAATTCAGAACAATTTCATTTTCTGCTTATCTTCCAAGGGCCATGAGATCACAATCCAGATGTTCTGACTCAGCCCAGGGCAGGATTGTTCCCTGGCAAAGAAAACTTGCAAATCTGTGTGTGAGGGACTAGAAAGGAAGAGGATGCATATGCCCGAAGATGGATACAGCCACTTGTATTTACTGACAAAGGGAAAAGGAAACATTATTAGAGGACTGAATGTTGTTGGAGTCTAACCACTGTAAGTGCAGTTGGAAAAATAACCAAAGAGTGCATCATTATGTGAAATACGTGTAGTAAGGTCATGGTGAAAGTAGGCTGCCTTATTTCTGGCCGTTGGGAACATTACTTAGAGGAACCAGAGGGGAGGATGTGACTTTCAAAGTGCCACTCCTCTTCCTCTGAGTCATCGTTGGCCTTCCTTCTTCCCTTGTTTTATTGTTCCTGAGACTCCCTCTTCCTGTTCCGGTGATCTTTTTGCCCACATTTTTTAAAATTTTCTTGGAACTGGGAATCAAACTCAGGACCTTGAGCTTGCCAGGTAGGCGCTTTGCCACTGAGCTGTATCCCTGGCCCTTGCCTGCATTTTAACCAAATGAAATAATTTGAAAAGACTCTTGTTTGATCCATTTTAATGTCTTTGTTTCCCTACACTCCTAACTGCACTTGCATAAGGTGAGAAAATATTCCAACAAAAAAATCAGCTTGTTATGATTTTTGAACAATAAAACTATTACTAAGACACCAAGTTTTCTAATTAACTTAATTCTTACTTTTTGCACATTCTATCTCTCCATATTTGTATTTCTTCTCCCAGATGTCTTGTTGGAAAGTCAGTCCTGCACAACACATTACCCAAAGCAAGCTGCAATTTCAGGTTTCAAGGAAACTGTTTTAGAGTGTATACTCATGGAAGTTTCAAACTCTAGTGCCGAAAATGATGAGATTTCAATGGTTTGTGAGAGGAATAATTTTACATAAGTGTAAATACAATAATATCATTTTAAAAACTATTTTATAATTTTCTAATGGAATTTTTTCATCTTTTTATGAGAACAAGTAAACAACAAAGCATTTTTGTCTTTCAATGAGGACAAGTCAACAACAGAACAAGCAATTCTATTGGTGCAACCTGCTGCCACCATTTCCCTTGAAGATTTGTGAGTCACCCTAAAAGTGTCAAGTTTTTGTATCTCTAATGAATTGTGTACATGTTATGACCCCTTACTGATTTCCAAACAAGGAATAGGGTTTTGATTTTGATGCTTTGTTCAGGTGAAGTGTCACAGAACATGAAGATGACAAAACTGCAAGACATGATATGAAGGAAATGAGGCTCTGTTGACTTTCATTTGACAAATGGTAACATATTAACAGTTGGTAAAGTGTTAACAGTTGTCAAACAGATCTATGCCAGGCAGAATATCAAAACACACACACAAAACATACATATACTTTATATGTTCTGAATTTGATTGTTTGTTTGCTTTTTTTTGTTGTTTTTGTTTTGTTTTGTTTTTCCGGTACCAGAAATTGAACTCATGACCTTGCGCTTGCCAGGCAGGCGCTGTGCCGCTGAGCTAAATACCCAGCCCCTATATTTTATATATGTATATCATATATAACAGAATTTGCAATATTTCATTAAATATATAATGCCAGTGATATTATATTCTGCATGTATTCCATATATAACACTAGTGGTATTATTAATCAGTCCTAGAGGCAAAGAGGTGGGGTGTACTTTGAGAAAGTTTTTGTGTTAGCATGAAATTAAACTTAAATCTGTATTCCTCACCAAGTTATAATATTTTATACTTTAAAACAACATCATGAAGTAAAGAAGAACCTTCATGATACTCTTAGTAAGTGATCACCCTATCTCTACTTGTTATTGTCTTTAGAGTCAAAGTTTGTGTATTGTTTTATATTTTAGCTGTGTATGTATTAGTTGTACTCAGTTTGGGATCTGAAAAAAATCTTCTAAGCCTGTTTCCTCATTTAAATGAAGGTAGTATTAGCAATTTCATGGGTCTATGGGACTTTTGTAAAGTAATATACACATTTCCATTGTAGCTGCTTAACATTCCTAGCTCTGGGAAGTCTATTAAGGTTCAAATTAGCCTGTTCTGTTGCTGAACTTCAGTAACTGTTACAGCATTCTTTCTTAAATTGTAATCTGTCTTCAGTTATTCTCATTTGCTCTTTTCAGCTGTGACATTGAGTTTCCCAGAAGTATTTTCTGCCTCCTCCCATAAATTGTCAGGGAATAAATGAAGACAGTAAAATAACTCCATGTTTACCCAGAATATGTGTTCTGAGTGCTCAGTTGATCTGGATTCTGTAAATTTTATCTGATCTAATCATCTACTGAACAGAATTTATAAGGGGATGATACAATTTTCTCTTCTCTAATCCAACATATTCATCAGTCAGAAATTGCAAACACTGTAGCTTCATTCATTTATGATTTATAGATGTTTTTGCCTCACACTGCATTTGCAGTTAACTAAATCAATAGTGATTTTCATGGTGGGAAGTCACCACATTGCATTAGGCAACTTCCTTATCAAATTCACAAAAACACAACTCTAATCCTATATCTGACTATAACATTGATTGTGTAATTAAAATATTCTGTGTGAATTGGATGGAATGATAATGTTAATGGAATATTTTATTTTCCATATTTTTCACTCTGTGCAATAAATTTTATATATATATATATATAATACACTTTCATTGGACATCTTTCTTCAGTCATTGAGCAACTATCTTGTCTTCTTGAGTTTGATGTGAAACTGGCAAGGTTACTAGTTAACCCACTGAAGAAAAAATATTACATAAAAAAGGTAAGAGAAAATAATAGCTTTTTTATTTATCTATGATGTTGCTAAGTATTGATCAATATTAGAACATTAAATTTCTACCATATTTATTGAATGAAGTATAATAAGTAAAAATTAAGTATAGTGACATATCTTTTAAAACAGTTTTAAAAGTAAATAACAGTTTTTCAAAATTAATTTTGGGATTGCATTAAGTATATTTATCTTTTATTTATATTTAATAACTAGGACAAGTGTGATGATTCTCAAATAAAATTTTGAAATAAAGATTGAGATAGGTTTGATAAAGAAAGCTCATCTTTTAAATATATTCAAATAAAAATTCCCTTCATAATGCATGAAAATGAAAACTAAAAACACCAAATAAGGGATATTTGTCTACCTGATCTTAAAATAACTAGCACAGTTTTTAAAAATTATAAGTGAAACAGAATCTACTGTCAACAATGTCACTGCCTCATTCTTTTATTTGTTAACCTGACTATTATGTTCCTTGCTAAAACGTGTAGTGTTTCATCTGCAAGGGGAAATATGCTGACAAATTTGTGCTAATCCTGTTTTATGGATGCTTCTGATGAATCCACATGGTGTGGATGCTGTTATAATGTAATTCTGACACAGACATCAGTACTTTGTGTCTCTTTGGTTACAGGGATTGTCTGTGAAGGAAATGATATCCAACGCAATGCAATAAGGTTCAATTGCCAGGAATTAGAGAATAACAGGAAAAAATACATTTGTGCTTTCTGATAAGGAATGCTAAAGAGATTAAATGTGTTTCTAGATCATTTTGAGAGTGTCTTGTCAAAATAAATTAAAAATATTGAGCTGGGCATGGTGGTGCATGGCTATAATTGCAGAATTTGGGAGGCTGAGGCAGGAGTGTCATTGAGGGTTCAAGACCAACGTGGGCTACAAAGTGAACTCAAGGCCAACCTGAACTGCATAGTGAAACCCTATCTCATAGAAAACAAACAAACAAAAAAACATATTCAGGCAAACTGAGAAAATGGAAAGGGTGCTCAGTGAAGAGCTAAAGCATAGATTAAAATAGAAGCTTGGAAGCTTTGGCAAACACCTCTATCCCCTGGTAGCAGTTATCTTGGAAGATACTACTTTCATTGTCTTGGTTTTATTTCTTCCTTTAAGGTAGTCTGATTTGAATTTTCTATGGCTTCTGACAAAAAACAGGCTTAACTACATTTATATTCAAACTGGCATACTTGGGATCACCTGTCCTAGTGATGCATATGGGACAGTATCACTCCAACTCCAGTCCACGCTCAAAGGCCTTGATCTCCCAGGTGTGACTCCAGTTCTTGCAGAGTGAGAGTTTTTTTAGTATGCATCTACTTATTTTATTGGAATGGGTATCTACACAGCACCTTCTTCTAAATATTAAGCTATTTTATCACTCTCTATATTTAACTTCATTTATTTTAATATTTGCTTTATATATTTAAGTGTTTTATTGTTGGATATACATATATATATATACAAAATAACATGGAAAGATAAAAAAGAAATAAACTAAAAAAATTAGTAATCAATTACCATTATATATATAATATATATCAATTACATATATAATCATATCCTTTTGATAAGTTCATCTCTTAATATTATTTAATGACTTTTTTCAGCCCTTATGATAGTTTTTCATTTAAAATCTGTTGTATTTCATAAAACTCTACCTATCCCCACTGGCATACTCTTTCCACAATTCACTTTTATATTGTATATGTCTTTAAAGCCAAAGTGTTTCACCTCTAAGCAGTGTGCAGACAGGTTGTTTTCTGTTGTTCTTCTGTTTATGGATCCTACCTTGTTTGGCGGGAAAATATAATCCACCCTTCATTTAGAGAAATTATTTTTAGTACAGGACATACTATTGTCATTTTGGTAATTGATTACTACTTTCTGTAGATTCTTTGTTTCTTTTTCTATCTTTCTATGTTATTTTGTATAAAAACCTAATGATTTTTGTTAGTTGTATACTTTTTTCTATCTTTTGTGTATCTACCACAGAAGTTTTTCACTGTGGTTGCCACTAGATTTGTACAAATGTTATCTAATACACATTGTAAAGTAAAAAAGAAAAGTGAGTTTCATATTTTCACGTTGTTAATTAACATTCCTTAGTTTCAAATTGAACACACTTTAATGTTTTAGTATGGCTAGTCTGGTGGTAAAGAACTGCAACTTTTGCTTTTCTGAAAAACTTTCCATCTCCTTAATTTTTTTTTTTTTTTGAGATAAGGTCTCACCATGCAATTCAGACTGGTCTTGAACTCACTTTGTAGCCCAGGTTGGCCTCGAACTCACAATGATCCTCCTGCCTCAGCATCCCAAGTGCTGGGATTACAGGCCTGCACCACCACACTTGGGCATCTGCTTTATTTTTGAAAGGCAGCTTTTCCATATACAGTATTTTAGATGTTTTTTTTTTCCTTTTTCTTTCAGCACTTATATCAATCTATGCTCTTGTAGTCTACAAAGTTTTTACTGAGAAATTTACTGATAAACTGATTGAGATTCCTTTGTATGTAATGAGTACCTATCCTCTAGCTATTTTGAAAATTCTCTGTTGACAATTTGATTACAACATATGTCAGTGAAGATCTTTTTTTGTTCAACTTATCTGAGGCTCTTTGGACTTTATAAATCAGGATATTTATTTTCTTCAGAATTGGAAAGTTTCCTTTCATTTTTTCTTCTCCAGAGTTGGAAAGTTTACTTTCATTTCTTATGCAAACTGTCTATCCCTTTCTTTTTAACTCCTCCTGGAATTTACAGATTGATAGAGTATTATATCCGTTCTCTAGGGCAGCCGTATCATTGTAAAATGTATAAACAAAGGCACTTGGAGGAGTAAGCATGCCAGTTTGGGTGCCCTGGAATCTGGATCTGTAGAAGTCATCTGTCTTAGCTACTTTTCTCATTGCTGAGACAAAACACCCAATCCCCAAAGTTAAGGGACAGAGAGATCTATTCAGCTTATAGCTGACAGAGGTTTCAGTCCATAATCATGTGGCTCCAAGGCCAAGTGGCACACGGCAGAGGGGCAACAGCTCATAGCAGGGCAAAGCAGCAAAAGCAACAAGCAAACTCAAGACAAGTCTCTTTCTGTCCTTTTATAGTATCGCACTTGGAAAGTGTGTCTAAAGGTTGGATACAAAAGGGTGTAATGTTTGGGTCTGTGTTTAAGTCAGGTACTCTCTTTTCTCTGCTTGTGCATTTAGAGGGTATATCTCTCACTGCTATACTCTGCTATGGAGGCTTGGGTGAAAGTGTTAGAGATTATGTGAAACTGTTCTTTTGTTCAATACAAATTTACTTCTTTTTTGCAATGCTCAGGTGTTGCAATATTTCACTTGGATTCCTTAGCTTTTGCAAAAGTATTTTTGCACATAGATTGTTTTTCAAATTGATTTTTCTATGAGATGAATATTTCTATGAGATGAACTCTATGACCTTGCTAACAACATCCCTTTAACATTATTTTTTAACAGTATAACAAACAGACACCAAAATATAGATACTTTGTAGTACAAATAATGGATATGTAGGAGATTACTGTGCTTCTTTGTCTTATCTGATTTTGTATTTTTTAATGTGCTAAGGAATCATCTCTGGGAGAACCATTAACTTTTTGAGGGAAAAACTCATTCATGATCAAAGTAGCTGTCAGCAAGTTTCAAAGTTACAATTCATGAGAATTATGAAGGAACAATTATCATGAAGGAGTAGATAGATTTGGTGTTTGTTAATAGAATGGTGAGTAACTTTATAACATTGGACTCAGCTGATAAAAAAAGAAATAAAAAAATAAAAATACATAAGAAGATCTTTTCCATTGGAAATATAAAAAGCTGATGACTAGGAAAGAAAATGTCATGTAACATTCTTGTATGTTCATCATGTGACTTAGAAATCTGTACACTAATTTTTATAAATGACACAGATATACTCTATTAAGTAAGAAATACAGTGTTAAACTGTGCATGGATCAATTTGCATCTAAATATCACCTTAAGATATTGCCTCCATTGTTTCTTTAAATCTAGAGAATTATAACTGTATTTTAAAATTTACATGGCTGATTTGGAAATATTTTGAAATTTTAACACTAATATTTACCAAAATTACTTTTCAACTGCAATTTGAGAAAAGTTGTTATTCACCCTTCTTTGAACCTCCAGTCTATATTAAAATGGTAGAATTCCTTCTTTCCCAGTGTTCCTGAATAAACTATGATCGCATTTAAATTTTCTTTTCCTTTAGTAGTATTGTAAATGTAGACTTGTACTTAAATTTGTAGTGTGCCTATTTTAAGAATGTACTAGGGGGCCATGGATATAGCTCAGTGGCACAATTGCCTGCTTGGCAAGTGTAAGGTCCTGAGTTCGATTCCAGGTACCCCGCCCACAAAAAAACACCCAGCAAAGAATGTATTATATTTTGTTCAATCTCCCTATAAAATTTAAAATTAATTATTATAATGGTCAATTTTTGTAGATAATAATGATACTATGTGTCAGATCTCTAATTGAAATTAATGACCTTCTTTTAAAATATATCAAAGAACAAGTACTTTAAGAATTATGATCTTCCTTTAATAACTCAATACATCTATTTTTTTAAAAAATAATGGACTTAGGATCAAAAATCCCACCTTTACTTCACCAACAGGGAAATGGATTCCCAAAATGGTTAACAGGCTTGTCTAAGTTCTACAAACATCCTCAAGTTCAGTGCTGTTCAAATTTTAATAAACACACTCAGATTTCAAGAAGTCTTTTTCAGATTATGATCCAAATCAAATTTGGCATGTTTTCTATGAGTAAAATGCAAAGACCATAAATGTTTGTTGAATTGATGATATATCCAGCTCTTTCTTTTTTCAGAAATTTTTGTACATTAAGAAAACATGTTATATTATTAGTATTTTATTTTTATTTGAAGATCGTATACGTGAATACCTCACATGGTAATTGTGATGACACACATGTAAAAATACAGCTTTGAAAATTTTCTCAAGACAGTACACAGTGGGAAATTAAAGATAGATAATGGCATATTTATGTGGTGAAAAGCAAAACATTTGTAGGAAATGATCAACAAAATCAAATTTAAATAACATGGGGTGATTTTGATTCTTCTACATTTAAGGAGGCTTTATAGAATAATATGAAATCTGTTTTGGAGAAAATAATATATGCTGCAGAGAATAATGTGTATTTTGTAGAGATGTAGTAAATCTATATGTTCAAGGGTGTGGTTTGGCTCTGGTATTTTTTATTGATTTTTTTTGCTTAATCGATCTCTCTTTGTGAATGTGGGGTATTAAGAATACACTATGTCTGTGTTAGTACTTATTTGACCTTTTATGTTCAGTAGTACTTGTTTTAAGAAGATATGTGCTCCAGTGTTTGGTGCATGAATCACAACTTGTCAGATTGTTCCCTTAACTAATATGCGATGACCTTCTTTTTGGTCTGTAATCAGTTTTTGCTTGAAGTTTACAATCTCTGAGATTAAAATTGCTGCTACTCGTGCTTGTTTTGGGGATCCTGGTGCATGAAATATTGTTTTCCACCCTTTAAATTTAAGTCTATGACTAGCTTTTTGAATTGGATGAGTTTCCTGAATGCAACAGCCTGTTGAATTCTGTTGTTTTATTCAGCCTCCCAATCTGTGTCATTTAATTGGACAGTGAGGCCCTTAATATTGAGAGATATCACTGAAAGGTGATTATTTATTTGTACTGTTGCACCCTTTCTCTATTGGTGAGTCTTGTGTTTTTCTTTGCCTGTCTTTTAAAAAAAATATTACTATTGTTTTGCTTGCTTGGTGTTTCCAGTCCATCTTGGTTTTTAGCCTCATTAACCAAAAAATTGTCGATTCTGTCTGTGATGCTCTTGAATATTTTCTGGAATGATGGTTTAGTATTTATAAATGTCCTGAACTGCTCTTTGTCATGAAATGTCCTTATTTCTCCCTTATTTTGAAGGAAAGTTTTGGTGGGCCTGTTAATATGGGTTGGAAGTTGTTTGCTCTTAGAGCTTAAAATACTTGAAATACAAAGTTCCTTCTGGCCTTAAGGTTTGTGTTGATAAGTCTGCAGTAACTCTCATGAATTTACCTTTCTATGTGATTTGTTTTACTCTGACTGCTTTTAAAATTCTGTTTTTTTTAAATTACCGGACATCTGAAAATTTAATTATGCTATGTGGGTGAAATTCTTTTTGTATCATAGCTGTTTTCCAAGCTTCCCCTAATTCTTTTCTCATATTTGGAAAATTTTATAATAAGATTTCTATAACAAATTAGTAATTCCATCTGTGCTATCGTCTAGCTCTCTGCTAACACCTGCTAGCCCTAGGCTATACTTCTTAGTGTCATCTAGTGACGGGTTGGATAATTTTTTTCATGTTACCTTATTTCTTTGGTGGCTTCTCTGAGCCCTTCATCATAATTTTCCATTCTGTCTTCAATTTCAGACACTCTGTCTTCACACTGGTCATTTCTGCAATTTAAATTCTGCACAGAGTTTTACTCCTGTTTTTTTCAGTCTGATACTTTTTCATGAATTCTGTATCTTGGGTGAATTTTTCATTCATACTTTGAACCGTTTTGATCAGCTCTCTCAATTTTTAACTTGTTTCCCCCATATGAACTTTGGGCATTTTACGTAATAATTCCATCAACTCTGGATCCTATGTGCTGTGGACTTGATGTGTTTCTCCATCTCTTCTTTAAACCCTGGTTAGAGCAATACAAGCTGGTGTTATTGTCTTGCTCATTTGTGCCTGAGTTTGAATCCCAGTACCAAAAAACAGCAACAACAAAACAAATGCTACAGAGGCTGTGGTGAAAAAGGAATACTTGGTATAAAAGAGAAATGAAGCAATAATTTATCAAAGTTCGTACTTCAGAGGAAGTGGCAATTTTGTGACATGTTCCATTTTTTTCTGTCTCCAGATAAGAATATTTTGACATGATAATGTAATTTGGATCACCCCAAATACGTATTTTGATATTAAAATGAGATAATTAACTGGCTCTGGAAGTGAATTGGCCTAGATTCCACATAACCCATGCATAATAACAGGAAAACTGTACAAATGAAGACGTAGATGAGAAGAAAGAAAACAAATATAGTTTAGATAAAGTTAATATAAAAAAGTGAAGGTGATGAAGATTTGTGGAGTGAACTACAGATGTTTAAAATAAATGAAATCTATTTCTTTATAAGTGGTTTTTATGTATGAAAAAGTAAACGAGAGAAAAAAAAGGTGATTGCGATTTCCATAATGTGTATATTTATTTGTGAACTGTGATATCATCTCTTTTTTAGGCAAATATGAAAACTTCATAATCTAAAAGCACCATGCTGGATGATTGTTTTAAGGAGATCTACCCTTTATCTTTGTGAAAGACAGGGTGGCTTTCAGGTTCTACTGTCTGCAGTCCTGAAATAGGAAATTTCTCTTTTGTCTCAACACGAATGGAAGAGCTGGGAGAAGTTTTTCAGAACTATGAATTTGCAATATATTTATCATATAAAGAAAATTTAATTTAAGACAATAATTAGGTCGATTTTCCATTTAGCAAACTTTCTTTCCTAATCAAAATAATTCATTAGTTACTTTAAGTTTCATGTCAAGGCAGTATTTGAAGTCTCCCTCTGCTGTCACCGCTTAACGCTCTCTGTGCTTTTCTTGATCATCAATTTAATATTCTGTTTCTCTGTCATATAGAATAGCAGTCCTGTGATCAAAGACATGAAATCTTGCACAATCACCTGGCTCTATACACCAGAACTCCTTATGGTGATAAGTATTACATAAGTAGAACACATCCCACAGTATCATATGAAGTATGACATAAAATGTTCCCATTAAAGCTGTCAACTATAGGGTCTCAAAGCAGTCAGTAGTGCTGAGGCTGACACTTTTGTGGATTACTATATATTCGTCTACTTTAAATCAATTTATTTATTTTTACTAGCTAAGTAAAATTGTTCATGTTTATAGTATATGATACTTTGATATACGTATATGTTGTGGAATGGCTTGATCATGCTAATTAATATATCCCATTACTTTTCATACTTGTCATTAATTTTTAGTGTTAACATCACAATGTGTACTTTTTTATTTTTTTTTTTAATTTTTTTTTTATTGTTTTGGTTTTTCTCCGGTACCAGGAACCGAACTCACGACTTTGCGCTTGCCAGGCAAGGGCTTTTGCCGCTGAGCTAAATCCCCAGCCCCACAATGTGTACTTTTTAAGTAATGTGCAAGTACACTATATATCTTCATCTACTATCAGGATAAAAATGTACTGTAGATCTCCTAATGTACTATAGATCTCCTGCACTTATTTCTCATGTCTAACTGAAATTTTAAAATCAACTTCTTAAAATAAAAGATAGATAACAGGAAATAAGGGAGTAGATCTTTTGCAGAGGAGAAAGCAAGCAAGTGATGGGATAAGAAAAGGGGATGAGCAAAGAATGAAGATGCTTGTACATACGTATACCAACTCCCCCAGGAGGAACACAATCTTTATGTACTTCAAACTTGGACTAGTAAAAAAATAAAAAATAGGAAAAAAGAATTTAAATAATGTGTGGCATGTGAATTTGAGAGCCATTTCACAAGTTCTTAAAAACAAATTACTCAAGAAAGAACTACTACAGTCCCCAGAGTCGTATGACATAACCAATGGTATCGTACTATTGGGAGAAGGAGAGAAAAGTGAAAACTTATTTTTGGGATTCTGCTCATGCAATTTTGTTTTGGGGTGGGGATCTCTGAGGCTTGTCTGTCCAGTTTTACAGTGCGTATCCTTCTATATATGAGGAAGTCATAGAAAAACCAAGGTTTGGGGATCTTTTTGTAACACTAGATCCTCTATTCTCTCCACATGGGCGAGAAACTTTATCTTAGCACAAGTTGAGGAGAGAGATGAATTTGCTTTGCTGTTCAATTTGGAGAGAATTGCAAGGTCACACACTTTTGATGGACACATGACCTCTTTCGTAGTAGAAATTAGCTTTAGTTGTTGATGGAAAGTCACAAGCCAAGTTTCTGCTTATCTGGAATTAGCAAGAGAATGTTTCATGAGTTTCCTACGGGCACAATGAATCAGCTTTGCCTCAAAATACAGTCTAGCTTTACCCCAAGATACACTGCTGAGTTCACATATATGCATACCCACATAGAGTCTGTCAGTCTCAGAAAACAGCATTGTGTTTACATCCTTCCAGTTGTCCCTAAGTCACTAAGTTACTTGAGACTGATTATATCCTCGGGGTTTTCCATAACAGGGGGATAAAGTGCTTATGATATTTATGGTTATTTCAGTGCTGAGATAACTTGGCTTTTATGTTTATTTCTCTTAACTAGGCTAGGTGGTGCCACACTATGTTGTTTCATTTGTTACTTGAAGCACCTGCTTCCCAATAATTTAAACCTTTCAAGTATTTATTGATAATTTTCATATTCCTATTTCATGTTTGTACAGCCAAAAAACACATGTAAATTTCCTTTAATCTCCCCTTATAAAATCAATGCTTCATTGCCTGATTTATTCTTTGTAGTGCTTCCTGAACTTTACCAGCCTCATGTGGCAGAATCATGGGAAGAAAGCTGGATCCAGATGGCCAGTAGCAAAGTGTTTGCCTTGCCTTTTCCCTTGGAGGTTGCAGACCTCCTCCAGGCTACAAAACAGCCCAGTGCGCATCCTCTCTTCCCCACTTTCTGCCAACCTGCAAATTCCAGACGCAGTCAGCTGGTGAGCTCTGAGTTGCGGGGACTGCGTGGCATGTTTTGGGTCTGATTCAGGGCTCATGTCATGTTGAGACAATAAATTCACAGAAGAAACTCAACAACACCCTTGGATGTCTCCACTTTTCAAGCAAAATGTCTCAATGAATTCAATCATCCTGACATCAGGGAAGAACTCTTCATCAGAAACAAAATAAAATAATTTCCAAAATGTTTTCTTTCCTATTGCACATTTCCAGAACTTCGATTTTCTGATGAAATGCTCCTTCTATGTGCTCAGATTTAACTACAGCAGCAGAAGATGATTATCGAGCAAAGAAGAGGTCCAAAGACACATAACTATATCATAACACTGTGGTAATGCTTTTAAAAAGGAATGATGTTTTGTGTTATGATTTTGAAACTGACTGTATTCTTTTTTTTTTTTTTTTTTTTTTTGCTTCCCCTTAAAATATTTACAAATAAAAAAGCAGAAATAGTACTTTCTTTCATTTAGGTACCCCCACTATTACCATTGGGAGCATGAGGAGAGGGATGGGGCACACAGAAGGTTGAATGAAGGTTGAAGGTTTATCTAAGCTACCAGTTCTGTGTCACTTAAAAACAGGGACGTGTTCGAAAATAACATGATGTCAGTCAGTTTGGTCCTTGTGCAAACATCAGGCTTATAGAAAATTGTCTGCAGTGTCACCAGGGAATATAATCTTACGGGTCCGTTTTTAGGTATGTAGCCTGTCGACTAAAATGGTGTTATGCGACACACCATCTTATTTGTTAATTTTAAGATGTAGATTTTGAATTTAAGAGTTCCTGATTTGTCTGGTTTTAGCAGGTTAGGTAACTGCTACCATTACACAACACTATTTTTTAGACTGAGGTGCTGAAAGCTGTGTGTGTGTGTGTGTGTGTGTGTGTGTGTGTTCACAAGCTTTTTGTCCTTATTTTTAAAATTCTACTCTGGCACATCAATTCAGATTTAGTGGTTTAAAACACTTTGGTCTTAATTCCAACACAGGTCTGTTTGGACTAAATCCAAGTGTTAGGAGGGTGAGACATCTTACCTACTGAGGCAGTAGGAAAAATTCAGACTGTTTCCTGAATTCTGCCCCTTGCACCGTGCGGGTCTGAAGCTACTGAAGCTAATTCCTCCTCTTTGTCAGCTGGGGACTGGCCATATCCACTAGATCCCCTTCCCAGGTCTTGCTTGTGGCCTCCTACAATTTAGAACCAGCAAAACATGTAAAAGTTGAATTATCATGTTTGGATGATCTCTAACTTTACCATCTGATTTTTTTTACTATATTCCTCTGATATCAGCCAGGGAAGATTTTCTGCTTAACACCTCATGTGATCAAATGCAGTCTCTTTAGATAATTCTGGATAATTTTCCTATTTAAGACTAAAATCTTAGAGAAAATCTAACATGCCCCATGTTGCCATGTACCATAAGTAGTTCATACGTTTGTTGATTCAGTCATAGATATTTTGCATATATTTCATATATAATACTTGGCCTAATCTCTGTCTCTGTCTCTCTCTCTCTCTCTCTCATCAAGAAATGGGAAGAAAATAAGGTGCTACGGTAACAAAAACTTCAAAATTCTTTCCCTTACTAGCTGTTCATTAATGTGATTCCAACAGATAATCTGTTCTTGAGAAGTTTCTTCATCCTGACAAAGCATTGTTTCATTTCTTCTTGTATTTACCTAATTTGAGTAATTGTAAAATGGATGGTGTAATCATGTGCATGCTTCTCCTCCTAGGCCGAGATGGGAAGGGATGGTGCGTTTCTAATCCAATTTTGTTTCAGAGGAACTGCTGCGCATCCTGTCTCTTATCAAAACCTTCTCACGGCAGTTGCCCCAGGTCAGTGAGACCAAGCCAGGGCTGTCACTCTGAGGGAGGGGTTGGCGGGAAGAGAGATAAGAGCACAGGGGAGGGACCAGCAGGGGAAGGAAGCTGGACTCTGTCCTCTGTGAGCCCCGCATGTGGGAAACAGCTGGGAGCAGTAATTTAACCTTTGTCATCACTGGCACTGGAAAAGCACAACCAGTTTACACAGAAAGGATTCCCAAATGGAGCTTTCACAAGGTTGAGCTGAAAAACATTTGAAAAGGGCTCTAAAGTGAAGTACAGCACTGATTAATATCCAGCTGATTCCTTCTCCTGGAATCTTGTATGCTAAGTAAGCAGGAATTAGAAATGTTAGGTACCTTTCAGGAAAAAGCAAGACAAACAAAATATAATCACTCCAAAAAGAGAGAAAAACTTTTACATAATAGGAGAAAAACTCATTATTCTCTTCAAATATTCTTTATAGGTGAAAGAGAAAACTATTTGAGTATATAGTATTCCCTTAAGAAAGTATTCCTTGAAGAAAAGATAGGATATATTGAGACCCTCTGGAAGTCAGTTGCCTACCTTCTCATTACAGAATGTTTACAAAAATTTGTCTAATTAGATGTATCATACCATATGGCTAAAATTCAACATTTCCATAATTATAAATGAACTGATAGGTGTGAGGAATCCTATAAGTAGTGCAGTAGAATGATTCTTGTGTTTATTTCATCTTTTCTTAGTCAGTGTCAGAGAAAAATGTTCACCTACCTACAAGATTCATCTTTCCTTTACATGCCTTACTAAGAGTAAAAAGAGGACATCATTACAATTAGTTTTGCATGTCTTTTACGTTCTAAAGTTGTGCTCCTGTTTGCCAAAGCAAGATTTCAATTTTTTCGGTAAGGCTTCTTAATTTATGTGAAGTAGATTTACTGTAAAATCTTAAGAATGAAAGTACTAAATTCAGATAGTAGGAAAATTAAAATGTATGAAAACAACTCAACAGAAAAAACATAGCATCCTTGTTTCATAAGTCTGGAAAGCTACATTTAACAGAGTCTCATGTTGTGCTGTAAGATATTTAGTTTACCATTAAAATTTAAAACTTTTTCAGTAAAGATTATTTGATTTCCTTTAAACGTCTTCTTTTGAAATCTGGTACACTGAAAAATCACCATTTCTATCTAATTCATAATAAAATGTGTTTGTTTTCCTCCTGTAAATTTTCACATGTGGAATATTTATGTTTAATTATTTTCCATTTTTTTTAACAAATTTACTGAATGCTAATGTTATTTTCATAACTGTTTGGGAGACATCACATTTTCCAAAGGTACTATATTCATTTCTAACTAATGTTTCAGTGATAGGACTTATAATACTAATTTTATTTGTTAACCTGTGAACTATTTTGTAAACCTGTGCTATTTAAAAATGATATAATGTGGCTATTTGTATTTCCATCTATCTGTTCATCCATTCATTAACGCCTTATTTATACATCAATGACCATTGTTCTGTCTATCTCTATAATTTTTCTCCTGAGTATTTTGTCATTTACCTCTTATTTGCCTGTATTTACTTAGAAAGTATAACATGTAGCATTACTATCTAAGAGAAGCGTGGCATTTCTTCAGTTGTCATTACAGACTTGTGAGACACAACTTTTAAAAAATAACTTGGTTTCAGCTTGAGGTAATAGTTGTGCCATTCCAATCATTTACTTTTGTGCTTATTGTATCTTTTATATGATTCCTACTCCTCATCACAAGATGTCATGACTATGTCATTACACACAATGCAGTACTATTCTGCCATCTAGAAAGATAAACTTGAGCCATATGTAGGAAAATGGGTGCACCTCAGGAACATAATGCTAAGTGAAATAAATCAGACACACAATCTCAAGCATCACATGGTTTCTCTTATGTGAGAAATACTGACCAAAAATAAAGAACACATTAAAAGATAGATAGGAAGTAGGGTGCTATAGATCATTCTCAAAGAGGAAGGGAATCAAGAAATGGAGGAAAGGGAATGAAAAATGCATCAAAATTTGTAGTGTGTGTGCACCAACTTCTCACAAGAAATGGAAGCACTAGGTACTACACAAAAGTACTCATAGTTAAGATAATAAATTAAAATATTTTTAAAAAGTCACCATCGTTTCTTATAAAATGTTGTGATCCTCCTATATTTTACTAAATACTAATTTTTCCATAATTCTTGTATTTGTATTTATACTTGTTTCAGGTAACTGTTCATCCTTCTGTGTCTAATTGTTCCTTTTAATGTTCTTCTAATTTTCTTTTTAAAGCACAATTTTAAAATTCAATTTAAATTTCTTAGAATAATGGAATCAATCACACACAAGTTAATGGTGTGTACATTTATTGGATTATTATTTCCATACTATTTTATAGTCCAACCTATTCTTATATTTTTTCTTCTGCCATTTTTCTCATATTTGTTGGCAGAAATTTTAAAATGTACCTCTTTACTCATTATTTGGAGTTTATCTTTGCTAGCTTTTGCATTTATAATTTTAAAATCCTATTTAATTAATGTTTCTTGATCAGTATTATAAGCTGAACTGTTTCTATTTGCATTCTCCTTTTTTCCACCAAATCTGCATAATTGCAGAAATAATTTAGAATACTAATATGAATGATCAATCTGTAAGTGATGTTTCCTCCCATTCTTATATATAAGTATTAATATGCTATCTTACTAGTTTTGGGATTTATAATCACATATTTATCACTTGTTGCTATTCATCTATACATTTGTATGTGCATTTCCTTCCATAATTTTTTCTCTATTTTGAAATTTTTGGGTAACTTTTTTTGTATGTATTACTTCTGTAAATAATACTGTGAAGCGCTATTGTTGTATCTTTTGCCCTTGTATGCAAAAAAATTTAGAAATCACTGTTTCACTCTGCCAAAATATAGTAAATTCTCTACTACAGAATTGGGATTTCAACTTTGAAAGAACCAGAAACTTTTGTAAACTTAATTTTTTTTTCTTTATTAAAAAGTTATTTAGCTGCCAAGATACCCGAAAATTTCTTTTTAATCCTTAAAACCCAAAACTCTTACTAAGTTAAATACAGTGTGTGTATTTTTATTAGTTTTTATGACCTTCAATGAGTTCATTTGTTCTAGAATCTTAAGTCCGACTTCAGTTTCAAGAAAGAGTTGTAGGCTACGAATTTGATGGCTGATTTTCACTACTTTGTTCATGTGATTACGCCTGATCTCCTGTTATTTCTATCTAAAGTCCTTGCAACAAATATTGATCTGTTCCCAGATGGCTCTAGTTCTGATAACAAGAAGCTGTGCTTCAGTCTGAATGGGATACAGATTTATAAGATTTCTCTTTTGCCACAAGTGTAAGAGAAAATGCTAGCTATAGGTAGGATAGCTCAAGTTCATCATTGTAAAAAATAACCACTTTGCAATAACTACTCGGTCTGCATCCAGATAAGATTCTTATACTTAAAAGAACTGCTCGGCTTTATCTCTCTGAACTATTCCCCAAAGGCAAGCTGATGGCCCCTGGGACCGTGGCTGACTCCCAAGAGAGCTGACGTCATGAAGGATGAGTCCGCAGTGGAATGGGTAGGAGAAGGCAGGGTCCATTTGAAAGGAGGAAAACAGAGGTCTGACCTGGGGACTGACTCTATCTTGCCCGCCCCTTCCATTTGGTCCTTCTCTGCGCTTCGTGGTTGCCCTGCAGAGAGTAACTTTTCCTGTCACAACCTTGATATTCCACTGCACCGCAGGCCCAGAGCGGTGAGACCAGACAGCTGCAAGCTGAAACCACTGAAACTCCAGCCAAAATAAATCTTCCACCCAGATATTTCTCTTAGGTATTTGGTCCCATCCAGGGAACCTGACTATCAAAAGAACTTACCACAATTTCCTGTAAAGTTAGAACTAAACATAAACAGAAAAATATGTAAGATATATATTTATATATACAAGTACATGATATATTTATATATTTTTCTGTATGTACACATATATGTATAGTTGTCTATATATAAAATAATATTTGTTTGCCATTTTAATATTTTTTTAAAAACATTGGGCCAGTTTACTGAGGAACTCCAGACTGGCCCAAATAGTTAAAAAAAATATTCAATGCCAAACAAAGCAGGGTGATTTGTAATACTTAAATCTTGCAAACAACCCAAATGTCCATCAGCTGAGGAATGGATAAAAAAGATGGGGTATTTTTATACAATGGAGTATTACTCAGCTATAAAAGAAGATAAAGTGGAGGCTTTTATAGGTAAATGGATGCAACTAGAGACCATACTCATAAGTGAAATAAATCAGATTCACATGTGCAAACACTATATTTCCTCCCTACTAAGAACCTGAAAGAGTAAATAAAATCTGAATAGTACAACAGATACTGTGAAAGGGAAAATGAAACTGCTCAAATAGGAAGGTGCAACTGGGATGAAGGAGGGGAGAGGAAAAAGAAAGAGGGAAGAGGAAAAAAGTATGTATGTATACACAGGATAGCCAGGATAATTGTGTTACTAATATCTGTTGGTTTATTGAAAGGAACTGTTAATGTGTAATTGTTTGATCAATCTTGCATGCTTCTGTCTGGTTATATGTACAACCATTTTGCAGATGACACAATGTAATATAACAACCATTGTTAATATCCTATCACCATGTTTTGAAATTCTGTATAATTTTTACTGTTCTCTATATTGTTTTGTTCATGTGTTGCTTTTGTTAATTTGTTTTTTTTTTCTTTTCTCTTTAAAATGAAAAACAAAATTTATATGTATATAGAAGGATAATGAGGATAGGTTTATTGATGATGTCTGTGGTTTATTGAAAGGAACAGTTAATGCTTCAAATTTTCTTTCCTCTTGATCAATTTTGCATACTTGAATCTGTAAATCAGAACGACTGATCTGAAAACAGTAATATGCAGTATAAGAACCTATGTTGAACTCTTACCATCTTGTATGGTGAAGCTCTGCATCATTTCCAATGGTTTTTTTTTTATTACTTGTTACTGTCTTTGATTGTTTGATCAGTCTCCCATTCTTATGTCTGGTGGACTGAACAACTTTGAAGATGACAGTATGTCATGTAGCAATCACTGATAATTCCTATCATTTTGTTTTGAGGTCACATATCATTTTTGTTGTTTTTTTGTTTTGATTTTGTCTTTGTTGTTGTTCTGTTGGTTTTTTTAATTTTTAAAATAAAAAAAAATTTAAAAATATTGGGCCAATAGCAAGTAAATCAAACTAAAGTCCAGCTTCTTAACACAGGTCCCAAAATTAAATTTTGGACTCTTGTAAAGTGACTTGATATCTTGATTCATAATTTTCCAGTTTTCCTAAGTAAAGGTGAGTTTAAAAACTGAACTTATTTAAATTTACATTTCTTACCACAGGTAGTTATTTTTCTTGTTTTCTTCCACTCATTATTGCATATTTCATATTGCTTACTAAAGAAAATTGCATGTGATATGTAGGGTAATGTATACAATGATCTTTGAGTCCTTCCAAACAAAGCCTGCAAGTAAAAGCAGATTCTATTAGCCCTTAGGTATATCTTGCAAGAAATGCATTCTATAAGGAATGTTTTATAACATACATAAGTTTTGCCAACTTATGTATCTTGTCTATGCTTTTATTTTTTTGAAAAAGAATCTACTGAGTGCTTATGATTTGTCAGTATTTTCTTGTCTAGGTTTTAATTTCCATTAAAATACTTCAGTTCTTGATATTTATGTCCTGCCATTGAAATAATTTGCCTCATATTACACCTTTGTTGCCAGATTCTTGGCAAGAGGGTCAGCGTGAACAGGTGGACAAAAAGGGGGCAGACTTAGGCTGCACTGCTTGCTAGGAAATGCCCATGATGTGACAGTAGTTATGAATTGTTACTTATACCGTGTAACTAGCATTAAGGTAACAGAAAAAGTCAGCTCCTATGTTTCTCTGATAACTGGAAGCTTCAGATATTTGCCTAAAGAACATGAATATGCTATACGGCTAAGTGATTTTGCTGCAACCAGAAATACGGATGATAAAATAACTTTCCTAAATATAGTAAGACATGTCAATGAAAGCTGCTAATTCACACTGAAATTTATTAACTTTAACTCATTTCTAGTCTGAGTATTTTGTTACATCAGCATCAATGGACTGAAACACTCATATTTAGCCTTTTTTCTAGAGAGGATCTCAAGGAATAGATTGTAAACTCAAGAAGGCCTTACAAGTAGACATGGGCCCACCATGATTCAATAGAATGTGTCAGACTGATTGTGGGTCAAATATACATCATTTTTACAAAGGTAAAGTCAGCTACAAGGTCACAAAATGTAGGTCAAATCTCAGCTCATAGCACACTCCTTCTTCAGTAACACTGGGAGAAAGGAAAAAAAATGTAAACAACACACACATATTTTCAAACATTTTACACATGATTTCCCATTTCCCTTTACTTTCCACATCTGTTCATTTTTCTAGCCAAATTACTTGCCAAAAATAAAATAAAACAGCAGGCACCCTTATTAGCCACCGAGCTGCATATTTAAAGTTCATCTATGAGTTGGGATTCCTCTGTCACCCAGACTGGAGCTTTCATAGACTTTCTAAACATGCTAGATATTGAGTCTAAGGCTGTGTTCTTTAGGAATGCAAATATGGGAAAATGTATGCACTGTTCCCCATTTTAGGGAAAACTGATCAGAAATAAAAAGCAAGCAGTAACAACTCAAAGCAAATTAACTTAGGTATTGTTTTACATCAGTAACTTGGTTAGAAGTTACATTGTCTGACACTACTGTTATTTCCTCTAAGGATATAGCAACAAATGTATACATATGTGTGTATAAACACACATACAGACACACACACACACAGAGATAATGGTTTATTTTATGTGTCAACTTGACTGGAATTAGTGATGTCTGGGCTTGTGGTAAAGTATTTCTGGTGTATGTTATGGCATTTCAATAAGTGGACTCAGTAAAGTCCTCTCTTCACATCCAATCCACAGAGGGTCAACCTAAATAAAATGAAAAGAAGGAGCAGTTTCTCCCTCTCTATGTCTCTGTCTCTTTCTCCCTCCCTCTGTCCATCTCTACCTCCTCCCTCCCTTTGTCTGTCTCTCTCTCTCTTTGATGTGTGCTATCCTTTATCTTGTAACCTTGATCATCTGTTTTGATTCTTTGGCTTTTATACTCAAGGGTGGAGACCATTAATCCCCTGCTTCTCATTTCAGCCTTTGACTGGGAATCAGATAACTGGCATCTATGGTTCATAGGATTTTGAACTCTAATAGAATTATTTATTATCAGATTTTACAGTTTTATAGCTACATACAATAGATCATGGGACTTTTAGATTTCTATAATTGTGTAAGCTAATTCTTATAATAATCACTTCATCTGTCTACATCCATCTATTATCTATCTATCATCTGTCAATTATCTGTCTTATCCTATTGTTTCTGGAGAACTCTTACTAATATTGGTGTTGGCCAAAATCTTGCATCATATTTATTCACTTTGCATTGTTCACAGTGAAAAGAGCTCTTAAAACTGTGTTGTGGAAAAATTTCAAGAGACTTAACAATTTACAAAAATGCATTCTGTTGACATTACAGTGACCAAAATTACACCCAGTTCTAATAGATTCACAGCCAAGAAAATCTCACTGGTGAGACTAGAAATGAAAGAAATTTATTAGGATCGCTGAGTAGCTGAAAAACTAATTTCAGAGAAGCATTGCACAATGACACTGTCTGTGGAAGCTATTAGTAACTTTTAAATAAGTAGAGAAAAGGCAATGTGCTCCACACACAGTGGTTGGAAAATAGTCTCTTCTCAATTCCAAACTCATCAGCAGTCTCTCTATCTGCATTTACCTTTCCTCAAATTCCATTTCATGTAATCCAAATGATATCATGAGACTTTAGGAGCCCTGGACTTAGTACAGGTTCAAACTTCAAGCTATAGATACCATGGCAATAGTCATGTGTCTCCACTGTGTACCTAGCATGTAGGACAATGCTGGCGTACAGTAAGTGCTCAAACATTTCACAAACTTATGTCTGCTGTTCTTGTCAGTTGGGTTAGAAACTTCTGTTCCCTTCTTCCAGCCAGGACCTGTTTGTTGAGGTATAACTGACTAACCCAGAAGGGCGGCAAAATAGGGTTAATATTTGTGGGAGATGAAGTCTAGGAACTTTGATGGAATTTAAAGACTGAAACCTTCTGTGGTATGTGAATGGGACATAGATAAGCAATGAAAACCACGTTGGTTGAATTTAACCTTGGGCAGCCGCATATCTTGTATGTAGGGCTGTGCCCATTGATTTCTGAGGCTGGTCTTGCTTCTCAAATTCCAGGTCAATACAGCAGTTTATAGAAGAGTGAAAGCCTCATAATCCTCTACCATTAGGAAGAATTACATAGGTAAGCATAAGCCGCATTGAGTGAAGTATTTCAAATCCCCACACTTTACTACCAGATATTTTAAACATTGAGCATTTTATGCAATTGTAATGCTTTGTTGTAGTTTTAGCGTTTCCTAATGACACTATTTAATTCATTTTCCATCCCCTGCATTTCTGAAACTGAAACCACACCCAAGATTGCCTATGTCCCCACCCTTCATTATAGGAGAGGTCAGAGAAAAGTAAGGCATAACAGTTAATTTAAAGGAAACTTTTAGCTACTTCCTATGTAAGTAGTCAATTAGGAAAAAAAAAAAAGCTTTAACGTCACCATTTGTGCCTTGACCTAGTGACTGTCCATTAACTAGAGGAAGAGCAAAGCCTATCAGTAGCTTAGCAACCAGCACATTTTCCTTCCCACTTAAGGTGAGTATCTATTCAACAGCAGTTCCGGCTCCATTGACGTCCATCTGGCTGAGCAGTTTCCTTCCTCTATTGAAATAGAAGATCCTACAATTATGTGCTTACCCATGGTCAGGGATTATACTCTTAAAAAGCAAAAATTGTGTCCAATTTTTGGAAAGTTGGAAAGATTTCAAGAACAGAGCCCAATTCCCGAATTACAGAGCCTATAAAATGCTGAGTGTTCACTACCATTTTTTTTTTTTTTTTTGTCTTCTCTACCGTGCGAATAGCCTATTTGCCTCTTTTTCTATAGACTTCTTAAGTCATAACTTGCTGGGAGGATTGAGGAAGAAAGATGAAAGTTTAACAATAAAAGGGAATTAATGTCACAAAATGGTGTTTTATCCTTCAAAGCAGAAAAGCTTCCCTGAGGAATAATTTTTATTAGTAATATTATGGGTGAAGTAAATTTCAAGACAACACTTGGGGATAAATAAATTGTATCAAGTGGTTTTTACTTTATTATTATTTTACAAAGTGTTTGAAATAACATTCATTACAAGAGAGTTCTAAAAAAAAGGTACAGAATATGTACTAATTTTCATTTTGCTGAAAAATAAATTTTGAAAAACATAATATAAAGAAATATAATGTAATTTGGAGTTGGAAAGTGTTATTTTATACTCAAGATTTTTTTTTCCTGTTGGTCGTAAAATACTACCATGTTCCTGGAACCATGCTGGAAATTTTTATGAGATAATAAATTTAAAATAGCAGTTTATAAAACTGTGCTATCATCTCAAATATATTTAAAACTTCAAAAATAAAAATAATTTATTTTGACAATGGGTAGTAAAAATTTCTGTTCAATAGTGATTTGCATGCATGCAAATAGAGATAAATTTGATCAAATTTCCATACATAGCATTACCAAAGTTTTCTAATACTTCTAATATTCCCAGATACTGAGTCTAGAGAAAACAATTGCTTACCAATAAGATATTTGGGACATACAAACAGTAGAAACTGTTGTTGGTATGTTGCTGTTCAAATGGTGACTTCTGGGGACTCAATTAATTTCTAAATATTTCATTTTATTTTTCCACTCAAAAAACAGATTTCTTTTTTTTTTTTTATTCCAGTACCAGTACTCAAACTCACGAAGTCACACTTGCCAGGCAGGCAGTGTGCTGCTGAGCTAAATCCCCAGACCCAAAATGGAGTTCTTTAATGATGTTTTGTTCTTTCTTACAGACATGGGTGGTACTTCAGTTTGTATTCAGTACATGGTAGGATTGTTTCACCTCAAATTGCTTCTTTGTTTCAAATCAAGATCTCAGAAAACAAAAGTGGTAGAAAGTAAAAGAAGAAAAGATTCCAGGTAACTGAGAAACAATCACCAGATGACTTAAAATTATTATTTAAGGAGGAAATGAGGCATTCTCATCCATGGCTCTCGAATGCATTAATTAAGTACCTATCATGAAAAGGCGCTGAAATTTGCCTAAGGTCCAGTACCAGGCAGATTCTCCTCACTAAATCAGACAACTTGGACAAGAAGCTAAGAGAGGCTTGGCAGAGCAGATGCAAGATGCTGTCTGGGATGGCTCTGTGGGGCTGATTCCTACAGCTGGAGTAAAGAGGATTTTATCACAAGCACAAATGGTGTCCTATAGCTTCCATTCCTTTTCTGCTCAGATACCAGTAATGAACTCCAGGAAGTCAAATCCATCCCAGAATTTTAAAGGATACAAACTGATTCCAAGCTTTTCTAAAGCTTTAATGTTAAAGCGTGGGTTGAGTAAACGCAGTCTCCTGTGCATCAGCTTGTACTGACAGTGGTTTCCATTGTCCTCTTCCTCCACTGCCCCCGAGTTCTCCCTCACCGGACATGGACAGTAGAATGTGGTGTGGAAGCACTGGTTACTTCCTTCTTCAGCTAATTCAAACCCTCCTCTCAAATGATCTAAGGTCCTAGTTATTTTATTATTGTTAACCTGTGGTTACTACAATTGACCTCTTACAATTAGCAGAGGGAATAGAAGCAGCATCATACACCCTAGTAAATTGCTGAGGTCCAGAAAATAGACCTGCATGCTTTAATTTGTAGCAACAATCCTAGTTCCTTAAAACCTTCAGGCTAGTTTATACCTGAATGGTAGGAGAACTCTTTTCTTTGCCTCAGTGCTGTGAAGCACCAAGTGACTAGCTTATCTCTTTGATCCTGTGGCTCCCCTTCTGTGGGAAAGGAGGGCTCCTACAAAGGCCAAATTTGTTTTCTAATCAGTCAGTGTGGCTAAGTTGTCATCCCCAGTTGTCTTAGTTATTTTTCTTATTGCTAAAGTAAAATACCCAACACCCAGAAAGTTAAGGGAGGAAAGGGTTATTTAGCTCGAAGTTTGTGGAGGTTTCAGTCCATAATGGCTGGCCCCAAGGCAGAGTGGCACATGGCAGAGGGCAACAGTTCATGGCAGTGGAAGACACCAAAAGTAGAAAGGGCAGAAATGGGGAAACAAACTTCTTTCTGTCCGTTATATTGTATGCAGGCTTTGTGACCCAGGTGAAGGGGGAGTGTGTGGTGCTCACACCCCTAATCCCAGCATTGGACCTTGAATCAATCACAAACTCTAGATTCAGCCACCTCTAGAAAAAGCTTAAGACTGCATGTGGTTTGGGGGAACATCAAGACACAAATCATAACACCAGACATTCAGTTAAGCACCAATCCGAGTATATCTGAGGTGCTATTTTAGAGGTATGATTCAAGTACATAATTAAAGGGGATGACCTCAGACAAACTGGGTGGACTGTGTCAATCCATTCCAGAGGTTCAGAGCAAGGCTAAAGTCTTCCTTTAGATGAAGAAATTCTGCTTGTGGACCGCAGCTTCTGACCGTGCTTGAGAGTTCTAGCCTGCTTCCCCTGATGGCCAGCCCGATGGATTTTGGACATGTTGGAATCACATAACATAGTCCACTCTGCAAGAAACGTCTCTCTCTGTCTGTCTTTCTGTCTCTCTGTCTCTCTGTCTTTCTCTCTGCCTCTCTCTGTCTCTGTGTCTCTGTCTCTTGTCTCTGTCTCTCTCTCCTCTCTCCTCTCTCCTCTCTCCCCTCTCCACATACATACACTAGCTCTGTTTCTCTGGCTGAGTCATTTTGACTGAGTCTTTCTCTGTCTTTTCCTGTCTCTGCTCTACCTACTGCCTGGAACATTTTTTCAAGTTTCAGTGTTCAGCATGTTTGTGATTTGTCACCATTTTCACTTAGAGTTATTTTGTTTGCCCTATAAAAACCACCAATTTGAACAGAGCTTCACCATACAAGATGGTAGGAGTTCAACAATGGTTCTTATACTGCATATTGCTTTCAGATCAGTCCTTTTAATTACCAGATGCAAGCATGCAAAATTCGTCCAGAGAAAAGAAAATTTTAAGCATTGACTGTTCCTTTCCATAAACCACAGACATCAGTAATACACCTATCCCAGATATCCTTGTATATACAAACTCTGCATCATTTCCAATAGTTTTTTAAATTACTTATTACTGTCCTTGATTACTTGATCAATCTTACATTCTTACATCTGGTGGACTGAGCAACTTCTTTGAAGATAACAGTATGTAATGTAGCGACCGTTAATTCCTATCATTTTGTTTTGAGGTCATGTATCATCTTTGTTGTTTCTGTGTTGTTTTGATTTTGTCTTCATTGTTCTTGTTTTGTTGGGTTTCTTCAATTTGTAAAGTAAAATTTTTAAAAAACATGAATTTTTATTCCCACTGGCTCATACTTTGTGACTTATAGTACAACATAGTTGCAGAAGTCCTTACTAAAATTGTATGTAGACACATAACAGACAGAATGATAGCTAAAATAACTTCAACTGCAATAAAACTCTTTTAACTGTACAAGAGCCAAATTTCTAAGGATTGTAACTAAAATGATAGAATGACAGGTAGCACATTTGATATTAGCTATTTCTTTTGCATGATGCAATACAGAATTAATGAAATACTCTTTTGGAGCCAAAGACATTACATTGAATAACACCAGTTGGAACAAAAGTTTAATAGTTTTACATTGAAGGGCACCATGAGAAAAATACTCTTTACAGAAATACAATCTCCTGTTACTATGAACAACTAATGATTTCCTTTTCAAGACTTATAACTAAAAAATAGGTCTCAGACAAATAGTATTGAAAGGAGTAAATAATATATTTGTAAATTCTGTGGGAATTTAAGTTACTGAAGGACAGAAGACAGACTATCTTAAGTTTAGCTAATTAATTTAATATGATAAAGCAATTTGTAAACTGTAAACAAGATTAATGGATATCTTTAAAATCTAATACTGCTCTTAGTTAACAGAAATTATATTATTATGAATTATTTTAAAATTTATATTATTATGCATTATTTTAAATGTATATTAAATGCATTTAGATACAATTAGTATGTATATATTTATATACCATATACATATTTCTTTATAAATTATGTATCTATCTATGTATATATCTCAGGAAATTGAATTAATCACAAACAACTGAGACAATGTTTATGCTTGCCAATAAGGACTTCTACATTTTGGAACAACTAGCAGTATCCCGCATACTAGTGGCTAAATGGATAGAAGTTAATATTTTTCTCCTACTGTACAAGCCATGAACCTTAGTAGCCAGTTTTGCCCATCTCGGGATCTGACCGATAGTGGCTGCTGACCTGGAGCACGTGGTGGCACTGTAGCTTACCATTTTGTAACTCAGTATTGTGTAAATGTATTGTCTTCAGCATGTCCTTTCAGTCATCTCTGGAGAGACAAGGAGAGAAAGTGGAAATATACGAACTTCATTACCTCATCTCTACTGTAGCACACATCACTCTCACATTTCATTAGCTAGGGGAAAAAAACAGTTATCTATCCCCATAGAAGATGTCTACTCCTGGTGACAGGCAGTGGGATTGCTGGTTGAACCTAATTATCTCCACTACAGTCCAGTTGGTGCCCAAGATTTATTGCTCACTTCTTTTACATATATGACTCATGCATGTTATTTCAAAGGAATGCAACGGAAAATCTTATCTGTTCATTATTTCTTTCTCATGTGTGGAAATTCTAGGTGATAGGTGTAAAGATGAATTAAAAGATGAATGAAAGTTCATTGAAAAGCACAAATAATCTATCATGTTATTCTTATGTCTCTAAAGACAGAAAATAAACAGCAGCGAGAAAAACCCAATATATGTAATGAATACATGTAAATATTTGAAGTCACATAGATTTCATCAAAGGAACTTGTATGTGTAGACAATGTCAATTTGATTTGTACAATCATTCTTTTTAAATTTATGATTAATGAAAAGCAAAACACATACCTAATAATAGGATATAGGAACAAAATATTAACAAAGGGAGGAAATTTAAATAAGCTGGTATAAATTCAGCAATCTCTTCTTATCCATGGTTTTACATTCTGCATTTACACTTTCTGCAGTTTCAGATATCAGTGATCAATAATTCTAAAATGTTGGGGCTGGTGATTTAGCTCAGTGGCACAGTGCTTGCCTGGCAAGCTCAAGGTCATGAGTTCAATTCCCAATAACAGAAAAAAAGAAAAACCTTAATTCTAAAATGTTAAATGGAAAACTTTTGAAATAATTCATAAATTTTAAATTGCAGATCTTTTTAAGGAGCAGTATGTGACTTTCAGTTTTTCAACTTATTGATGGTTTATATACTGTCGATTGTAATTTGGAGCTAGAACATCCTGTAAAATCTCATACGTTCAGAGGCAGGGCTTTTTGGAAGGGAATCACATCATGAGGGATGCTAAACTCATCAGTACACTGAAATATTGATGACTGTACTGCTAAATGTGCTGCTAGGAGATGGGGATTGTTTGGAAGGGTTGTGTAAATGAGGATGTACTTTTAAAGGGTATAATTCCTCCGTGGTTCCTCTCCTCTCTCTCTGCTTCCTAGGTGGCAGGAAGGTGAACAGCTTTTGCTTACCATGCCATTTCTGCCCCAGAGCCAACTGAGCATGGACGGAAATCCCAAAACAGGGAACCATTTAAATCTCTCCTCCCACAAGTGGTGGGTGTCAGATGTTTTGTCCAAGCAATGGAAAAACTGACTCATGCACCAATTAGTCATGTAGCAGCTGGCTTGGCTACCAGACCCATTGTAGAAGGAGCAGAGATATCGCAACCCATATGTTGAAGTAGCACAGTATTTCCTCACAATGCCAGGGTTGTGCACCCCACCTCTTCCCATCAGGTAGGCAGTGTGTCACTTCCTGTCCTTACAAGAAAGATATGGGTGATGTAATAAGATATTCTTCAGAGAGAGAGAGACAGACAGACAGACAGAGACCGAGACAGAGAATCAGAGACAGAGACAATGAGACTAGGGTCATATTCACGTTTTTATTAGGGTATATCTGAGGTTTGAAGCATAGGACATATAACATACCCACTTCAGATAAGGCACAAGGGGAGACTGTTATAGAAAGGCCCTCCAAGTTCCTCAGAATTTACTATTTTATGACTAGATGCAAGATAATATAGGACTCTATTTACATAATTTGAATTTCTTTTCTTCCACCACTTATTGACCTTCATGTAATATCTAATTTTTAGCACATTTGTTTTATACATATATGGCCTGAATCCATTCAAAACATTTACTTTCACAGTTATTTTGACTTGAGGGAAGAGTTACATGTCACATGGTGGTAGATCCAGTGAATTAAGTGAATGTGGACATATTCTGATATTGTTACTAGCCTGGTTTTCCTTTGGATGGGACTTGGGAGCAACATTCACCACAATTTTCACCAGTTTTAATCACCAAAGAGGACTTTCAGAACTGTTTTAGATATAGATAGAGCTATTTCCTCCAGATATATATATATAATTGATAATTTAATAATTATTTAATAATTTAATGATTTAGTAAATATATATAGAGAGATAATCAAAATGTATAGTGATATTTAATTTTAAAAGTTTATTATAATAAAAGACACATTGCCATTAGGTCCACCTCAAAATACTTCTGCTCACATGGAACACATGTTCCCTATTTTTCCTGACACTTTCCTGAGCAGTTCTGGAATTCCTTTCTTGTGAGTATCTCTAGTTACATTACCATGGCTGCCTTGATGTCCTGAATCAATTAAAAATATTTACCTTTCATGGTCATTTTGACTATGGTAAAGAATCAGAAATTGCATGGCATCAGGTGGCGCTAGATCTAATGCATAAGGTGAAAGAGCAGGGAGTATAAAATTTTTACAGATCTACTATTCTACTGGCTGAGCCTTACAACAACACTCACTGTTGTTTTGTTTTCTTTGTTTTGTTTTGTCATGGACAGTATCTTGAGAGGGATTAATAGCAATATGTATTTTACTGTCATTTCAAAAAATGTTACCATTTACTGTATAGTTTAGTCATCCCTTTTACACTGTTACAACATTTCATAAATTCTAATTATGCCTCAATGATGATTCAAGGATAGCTTCACATAATAAATTTATTTGTGTTTCACATGCTTTGTTGATGATCAATTCATTTATTTGACTTTGATTAAGAAATATATAAAACGACACTTCTCTTACATCTTATATTTAATGTCTTGAAAGTGCTAGTGTAGCTTTCATTTGTGTTTTCTCAGTTGTTCCTAATTTCTGCTTATTGAGAAATTTATTTAACCATTTTCAACTTCAATAAGAAATCAAATAATCTACTATGTGCTTTTCTTCTGCATAGTACTAATGAGGGCTCATAAGAGTAACAAAAAGAATCAATATTTCCTATAATGATTTCATTAATTTAAGAAATGTAGTCACTGCTTATCCTGCTATTCTTTCCACTTTCAAGTTTAAGGAAACCCCTTAAAGAAAACTGACTGGAATAGCTCATGGACAGTATCAAGTACATAAGAAACAATAGTTAATTTAATCATGATTTCACTTCAGTGGTTGAGATACTTAGATAATGGCAGTTGTCAACTTGATGACCTAGATGGCTGAGAAAGCAGTGTATCCGCCTGTGTCTGTGAGGATGATTTCAGAAAAGACTGACCAGTGTGTTGATACAATCAGTGAGAAATATTTGGCCCCAGTGTGAACGGCAGCACCCAAAAGCCTGGGAGCCCTGATACAAGGAGAAGGAAAGGGCAAGGTTAATTCTTCCTCTCTCTGCTTGAGAACTTGGGCACTCCTCTTCTGTATTTAGATAGATTCCAAAACCTCCAGTTTTTGGACTACAGAATGGTAGCAGCACACTTAGTGCTGTCATCTTCAGTCTCAGATTGAAAGTGATGTCATTAGCTTCAATGGTATTCAAAGTCTTTAGTTTGGACTGAGCCAAGCTACCTGATTCCTTTGTTCTCCACATTGCAGATAACCTAGCATGGGACTTCATATCTTTAACCAGTATATGACCCAAATGCCCTAATAAACCTGACATGCTAGAATCTAAGTTCCAAGGGTAACAGATCTCCTGTTGTATCACTGTCCCAGCATCTAACACTGTTGAGATCCATGGGAGGTGATAAATCATACACTGAATAATTCATCAGTTCCATTGTAAGTGTGTTGGCCTTGCTAATCAGCTATAGCTGAACTTCTGAGGGATTGTAGCAGGGTATAAATCACACATGAGTTTTCAGTCCAACAAGGTTTTGGAGCAATTATACCAATGACAATTTTTCCCGTAGGGGCTGGTGTAAACTTCCAGGAATCAACAAGAATGCAAAGGCAATTCTCTGAAGAGGTACAAGCATGCTGCCTGCCATCCCTTCCCGAGAATTCACTAGAAAGAAGACCTACGGGAAGGACCTGGACAAAATGGACTTCCCTCCATTCAGCTGAGTCGTTCATGTCACTGAAAACAGCAATATTCTTTATAATTTTCTCCTTAAGTGTGTATCAATCAGTGTGCTGTTGAAAGTGAGAATTTATGAAATTTCTGCTAAAACACTAGTAGTACTCATAGCTGTAAAATAGAAAGCAATAAGGTTCTGACACTAAATAACAAAAATGAATTTGGCTTTAATTTCACAAGCCATTTTGGAAAAAATGCCAGATTATTGGTCAAGAAACATAATTCTGAAAGCCTGAAAATATAGCCAGTCATGCTCAAATATTGAGTGATATTTCTGTTGAAAATACAGAATAGGATACTTGGAGAATTCTAGCCTTGCTAATGTCAAGAGAGCCCCTTCTCATTTTAAGTAATTCAGATTTGGATATTGTCACCATAAAAAGATAGTGACTTCTCCAACTTTTCTCTCTGAAGAAGATTGTACTTTTGAACAGTGTTCCATTTTTTGAAGGAACATACTATAAATGATGGAAAAGAAATGGCTGTTCCAGATTTGTTTTGAAACTTTTTAATATTTTGTTTAATTTCTTTGTAAGATGATTCACTGTCAATAGAACATTAGGGCTGGGGCCAGTGATAAATCTGCTGACTTGGAAATAGCAAAATGTCAGATTTGCCTTTCATCTCTTCTAGAATAAAACACAATTTGCTGAAATTTAGGAATGTTTTAAATTGTGCTCAGTATAAGGACAATAATTTTCCTAAACACATGCATTTTTGGATAAGAAATATTTTTGAAGCCCATTTATCCTTTTGATTAAACTCACCTGGCAACTTTCAGTGATAGGTGCCACAGAGGGAAAAAGATAACAAATATTCTTGCAAATATCTTCCGAAATTTTAGAAAACCATGATTTTCTAAATCATGGTTTAACCATCTTAAGAAATAGGAAGATCTTGCCACATAGTGATTGTATTAACCTCCCAAAGCAGGAAATCCCTATTGGGTTACACTATCTTCCAAAGTGGCAGGATTTCATGCCTTTTTTTCTGAAGGCCAATTTGCAGGCTCAAAAATTTTAAAACACACAAATGCACAAGCAGTATGCTCTTTTATGAAACGGTATTTTGAGAGTGTTGTAGATCATATCACACATAGGAAGCTCCACTATGCACTTATAGGAGGGTGAAAATAAAGAAGACAAATGCTGTCTTACTAGTATTAATGTGACACTTTTGTCCTTGTAGACCCACTTAAAGAGCCATGACTATTCTAGTGTCATATTAATTTAGTAAAGAAAGTCTAAGGGATGAATCCTAAGACAGGAATTTACATTCTTCACTTAATTTATTGCAATAAAACTGTAGTAGTAATAGCACAGAATAAGAAGCATTGTGTTTGACAAATAATTTAATAATAATATAAATAAGAATCATATTGAATGCAATTAGTCACCTACTGCCAACATTAATATATGTTAACTTGCTATATTATTTCTATATTTGTAAGGTTAGTACTAAAGTTACTAACAATGCATTTTTTAAGTTAAAGATGGGTAATTACACAAGGTATTTGAATATCTAATTCAAATTTCCTAGTATACAATATGAATTCTTAGCAATGTACTTAAATATGTCCTATCTGAAGGTCTAAATTGAGAAACACACTTTGCCTGTCAAAGGCTTTCCAATCTGCTAGGGAGACCAAGAAGGCATGAATAACTATAAATATAAATAACAATAATGAAGCACAGAAAACGTTCAGTCAGTACGCATCAGCTTGTACTATCAGAACTTCTCGGAAGACGTGGATTTCTTTGTTTTTTAATTTTTTTTTTTTTTTTCCGGGACCCGGGAATCGAACTCAAACCTTGCGCTTGACAGGCAGGCGCTGTGCCTCTGAGCTAAAGACCCATCCTCAAGATGTGAATTTTAAACTTGAATTTTGCTAATCTTGAAAGAGTTGCACACTTAGTAGTTCTTGTAAAAATATACATCCTAATTAATGATCTGATGACTCAGATTTTAATTTCCATCCTAAAATATTCATTTATACAAGTTTAATTACAAATATGAAAATAAATTTCCTACTGAAATTTAATATCTTTTTATCTGTAGGTGATTAAGATAGGAAACTGTGAAAAATTAAAATGTTTTCTTCCTAAGGTGTAAGTGACTAATTTAGGGATAGGAGTGAAAGTCTGAATTCAGACAATACTCACTCTTACTCAGTATATTATTCAGAAAATCCAGTTAGCAGGATAAAAGAAAGTACCATTGGCAGAGATTTCAAAGAATATTTGTCCAAGTCACGCCAAGAAGCAATGCAGTAACTAGTTTCTGGAGAATCTTTTGAGAAAGAAGTAACTGGTGTTTCCACCAAAAATGTAAACTAAAATATTGTCTTAATATCCTGGCAAAAACTATCACATATTGAATTTCAGTCACACCCAACTACAAAAGGTTAGTATTTGGATACCCAATAGTTATTTTTTTTAAAATAAAACTAATATCCATTTAGGAAATGATCTAAAGGAAACTTTATTCTTTGATATGTCTTTAATGAGAAAATCAATTTAAATTTACAGAAAATGTGACGCAGTTGAATCTCTAATGTAACATAATTATTTAGAAAGAAATTTAGCCTTTACTATTGCCTACCTATACTCATAATGGCTATCAATGGAGATCCGGGCTGCACTCGTATATTTGAGTTTATAAATATTTTTGTTGAACATTTTTATTGAGTTTCATAGCTTTCCTGAAATATAGTTATTATTACCAGCTCTATTTGTTTTTTTTAAATTTTTATTTTAAAAATAAAAGGAGGAAAACATTAACAGACAGACAACATTTTACAACATATCAAAAGAACAGTACAGACAATACAGAGTTACAAACAAAGTGGTAGGGAATTAACAATGGT
>NW_004955407.1:27090804-27139158 GCF_000276665.1 Chinchilla lanigera
TTGAATTTTGAAGAAACTCAGCTTAGAATACTAGAGTGACCAGCCACAGGTAACAGAAAGAGAACTCAGAATCTCTGATTCCTATCAGTTCATCAGTTCCACCACATGATTGCTTTGCCTAGGTGGGTGATCAGTATAGTTTTCTGGTTTTCTTATGTTCTTGGGAAATTAAAGATTAAATTTTAACTTGATGAGTATCCTTCTCAAGCCTATAATCTAAGCACTTTAAGAAGACCTCGCCATCTTTCCACCATCTGGAAATCTGTCTATTGGCTGGTGAGCAGTATAATTTGTGGCAAGGATTTTTATTCTACAACTCAGATCAAAAGTTAAAATTATAAATGTAGTAGAGAAGCAAAATCAGATACATTTGCATTATAACATAAATGAATATACAACCAATGGGAATAAAACTCTGATCACAAGACAATGGTAGAACTGTAATTTCAGTTAGGACACCACACCCTTCCATTGTCCCAAAGTATCCTAGCTGAGTTAGAAGATTCGCTCCTCCTCAGGTAAGAAGCTGTCTGGACTAGTTTAAGAATGTTATCAATGAAGAAAACTACATTTGGAAATCAAACTAGCTACATAACTCTGAGACAGAGATTATAAATTATCTTTCAGTTTAGACAAAGCTTCAGTAGCTTTGATAAACTACTCTTATTAGTATTAATTACCTGAAATTGCCATTACTTCTAAGTCAGTATCAGTTACAATATTTTACATGATTTCAGTTGACTTTATTTGTGTAAGAAATGCTAAGATATGTTCATTAAAAGCATGATCTTTAAAATCCAAAGATGTTTATTTATATCTAAACATACGCTCATGCTAATAGGAACAAATTAACTCTGAAATAGACATAATTTTAATAAAGGTCAGCCTCGTATACTTGTTATGAAAGTTAAGTGAAATGAATTGTCCACCAGGTTAGTGTTCAACAAATATAGATACTGTAGGGGTAACATTGTTGCTGAAGTCCTGCAGTTTAACCTTGAACCCAAGCAGTTGTCTTATTCAGAAATACTTACTATTTGCTTTTAATAAAACAGAGATGTTTCTCCATTTGTGAGTTTAAGCCTTCTGTGACTGGTCAGATCTCTTCCAAGTATGGCTTTTTGAGGTTGACTACCTTAGTGAGTCCAGTAAATGCCACTACTAGAATGTGCCCATTAAGCATGTATCTGTTAAGGCCAAAAATATTTGATTCACATGTGATTTACATGAAGCATAGAACATCTTTAATACACAGAATTTTTGTAGACTTTCATGAAAAATTTCACCTTTAATTCATACATGAGGTAGATATTCATAGTTCTGTAATTAAGTGCAATATGTATGTATGCCTTTCTTTACTTTGCTATTTGCTCTTGGCTGTGGGCAGTCAGACCCTGTGATTAGTTCTCTCCTCATCTTTCAGACATTCACTGGAAAGCATTCCTTCAAACTCAGAAACTTACTTGTCTAGGTCATCACTCTTCACTCTAGTTGATCATGGTACAGCACAGATTTTAAATTCCTTCAGGAATTTTAACAGTGAAGCACATATTCTTGTCATATGCTAAAGTATGTATTTGTGGCAAAGCAACCATGACTGCCCACTGACCCACACTATAGCTGAAATAGTCCTACTAGGTAAAAAATTCAGTCTACAAATCCCAGTGCCATTTCAATGGTCCTGCTGACTGAATCTCTTGCCTCCAATTCATAATCCTTTTGAAGTGCAGGGATGCGGATGACTGCTTTAGTTGCTGATGAAGAAGTTTCCAACGACCAAGGAGACTTGGTTGCACCAGGAAAAGATTTTTACAAGGGAGGAATTTTTCAATTTTTTGTGTCTATGTGCATTTTTACAGGGGGCTGTATAATATAGTAACCAGTAACCGCATATAATTATTTACACTGAAATTTCAATTAAAATTGTTTCTCACCTATACTAAACATACTTCAGCTCTTACTAGCCACATAAGTCTAGTCTGTAGCAAGTTAGGTAACACAAAGTTAGAACAGCTATTTAATCTCAGAAAGTTCTGCTGGACAGCATTCGTCCAAACAGATGATGGAAGATCGCTTGGATGTAGGGGGTAATGTATAGGAGTAATGTACAGCTCACATTCCTGAAAAGGATTGGTCCCTACCCTATCATGTTCTCAGAACTGCCTCAGCAGTTCTCAATGTGTCCATGATTAGCAAACTGAACCCAGAATTCTGGCTTTATATATTTCATTGTTATACATTTTATCATTAAAAAGCACACATTTCTAAAGTTAACAAATAACTATTTTTTTAATAAATATCTTTCACAATGTATTCTCTATGTTCATTCTCCCACATCAGGCTGGTCAAATTATCACATTTCTAATATATGCAAAAGTATTTTTGTGGTTTTATCAATCAGCCAGCCACAAATAAAAAAATCTAAGACAGTTTCAAAATAAAATTCATACCTTTAAGTGATGTTTTTATTTAAAAGCCTGTTCAATCTGAAAATATTGCATAACTTAGCATTATCTTGGCTTTCCAAATGCAAGTATAAATTTTGAATTGTAGCAAATTCCTTCTGCTGCTATTAGCAAGACCATATGAGGAAAAGTACCTGAGAATTTATTAATAACAGTGAAATCAGAAAAACAGAAAGTTCACCACCAAAAAAGAAGATGTAGTACTGATTTTATCTTCTCTTTTCTTTTTTTTTTTTTTTTTGGTTTTTCTCTGGTACCGGAAACCGAACTCACGACCTTGCGCTTGCCAGGCAGGCACTTTGCCACTGAGCTAAATCCCCAGCCCCTGATTTTATCTTTTCAAGGAAATCATTTGTCAGTTTTAGATCCTTACCACTGACATATTTAAAAATAAAGACAACAAAAAATTCCCTTTCCACTTTTAGTTGACTTATACTTTTCATCTGTATATAGTAACTTTCCAATAAGAAATTGTGTCCTATGGGTGACCTCAGTGTTTGACTAAATGTCTTTCTATGTGAACTCTAAAACATGCATGTAAATAAGAATGTGCAAGATCTTGCAAAGATTTTACTGGCACTCTGCATTTTTCAAATAAAATCATGTATGCCTGGGGCTAAACACCTAGCTGTATTACATACTAAGGCTAATAAAGTTTCTTGAAATATTTAGACTTTCATGGTATGACTTTTAAATGTTTCAGAACAATAGAAGCTTACTGATCATTTCAATATTTTTACCTGAAAGAGAGCAATCATCTAGAATTTAATTTGGAGATGAATCCTGTCTTTGCCCAGACGTTTTTGAATGCCTGCCATTCTTGGATGATTAGACCATACTTTTCAGATCTGAGCCAGGATAACATCTATGTTTAATAATCTCATCCCTCTGAAACTGTGTTTTGATCATTCATCTTTAAAAACTATTGGTGCAATTGTGTCCTGATAATGTAGGCACACAGCAAAAAGTAACTGAACCAAAGGCTCAGTTCCTAGTTTGCTTTTGTTCATGGTAGTAATGATGGTGCTGAGATTCCATATACAGTAGAGAGAGAGAGAGAGAGAGAGAGAGAGAGAGAGAGATTCAAGTTGCCACATTATTATTACCTATCTTATAATTGCTGTATTATAGTAATCTATAACATAAGATTTTTCTAAATGTTAGTACTTATGTTAGAAAATTATCTTTAGTTGGTATGACCTACATATTTGGGAGAAAGTAAGACCAAATATTTTTGTTGAACTACAATGAAAATTTCTCCAGGACGTTAGTAGCATTAAACAAAACATATATTATTATATTTCATTTCCAAGGGATGCTATAAACTTTTTTACTCCTTGTTCAATCAAGAATTCCTTCATCACATATGAATCAGATAGACAAAGTCAACATTTGAATGGAATGTATCATTACAAAAGTTCAACAGCTTACAAAGCATATCTTTCATTCCTCTTGCTCTTTCATCTATCTTTTCATTTTTTTTTTCATCTATCTTTTCTTCTTCCTTTTCCCCCATATGTTAAAAAATTAATACTTAGAATCTAATATGTTTTCTTCATCCAGAATCAACCTTACACCTATTTTTTACACACTATTCCTAAATCAATCTTCAGGAGCTGAATGTCATATTTTCATGTACCTATTTTTAAAATATCTGCCTATAATATTTTATATGTATAATATTCATATTTAATAATTATATTTTATTTTGTGTAAACATATACACATGCTTCAGGCCTTTCCCTAAACACCATTCCTCACCTCAGAGAATTAATTTGAAAAGTTCATCACCAACAGTACTGTGTTGGTTACTTTTCTCTCACTGCTGAGATAAAATACCCAACACCTAGAATTAAGGAAGGAAAGGTTTATTCATAGTTTGTGGAAGTTTCAGTCTGTAATCAGCTGGCTCCAAGGCAGGGTGGCATGACAGGGGCAACAGTTCATGGTCGCAGAAGACAGCAAAGTGGCAAGAGCAAAAGGGAGAAAGCAAGCATCTTTTCCTCCCTTATATTGTAAGCAGGCTACTCCCACCCTAGAGAAGGTATCGCCCTCACACCATCTTTATGCCCTCTTCTTACACAGGCTCAGGATGTTTACAAAGGGAGCACCCTGGCCCCCTGCTAGGTCACTTAGATAAACTTCTACACTTGTCAAATTGACACAATGTATCAGCCATTACACTGACATTGCACCACGTGCCACTAGAGCAATGAGTTTCTCACGTTAAATACTAAATTTAAGCAAATATTACATTTCAATAACTTTGAGACTACGAGGTTTTAAGTCTCACATTAGTTTCAACTACATGCTCCTTACACTTAATTTAAATCCTGAATTTCAATAATTCTATACCATAAAGTAAAAGATGCATAAACTCTCTCTGTAACTAGATAGAAATGTATTGTAACTCTTAGTATATAGAACAGCATTTGCTCTGCAGTTCCATTTCAAGAAATATATGGAATAATATGTGTAGAACACATAAACACATTATGTGTTATATCATAAGTGGTTTGTATTATTACCATTATTTTATTTCTTCTTGTGTTATTATATATAAATTAATCTCTAAGGAGTAGAGAGCTCTATAACCCTTCTAATTTATCAGTGTATCTTTAACTTACGTTATTATAATTTTGGGCTTCTATATTTATTCTTGATGATAGTTGAATAAAATGTACATAGAAGAAGTTACTTTATAGTGTGAAGAAAATTTTTGGAACTTCATTTGCGGACAGCAGGTAAATCATCTACTTAATGAAATGATCAGCCAGACCAGGAAATGCCAGTCACTCCCATGGTAGCTTATGTATTCATCTGTTTATGGCTGTGTCTTGGTTGCTGGAAGCAGTGCATACATTCTTATGGAAGCCACTTTATCATAGAAAATACCATTATTGACTAGACAGTGTAATCCTTCTTGACAAATATGCTGGAGCTAAAACCATGGGTAAAATGATCTAAAATGTAGTAAGCAGTAATTTTGAGTGAAAGGAGCAGTCACAGAAATGCTTTTCAGGATAGTATCTATTAATATAAAGCATTGTTATCATGTTATTCTTTCATAAGGTAGCTTATTTCTCTAAGTCACATATTTTAGTTATAAATTTTAAAATATGTAGGGCATTAATTTATGTAGCAGAAACATCCATTTGAGCATATGTATTAACTTTGTGTTTGTGTAACACTGAATAGCATAAACAATAACTTTTTCACAGAAACATCACACACATCTTAAAATTACAGTGTTTTAAATGACTATCCTTATAGACATTAGCTTATTGAAAATAGCATGACAGGAGTTAATAATAATGTTAGTTATAGCTAACGTTCACCAACTAGACGTCAGGCAATATGCCATGTGTTTCATATGGATTGTTTCTTATTTCCCTGAAAATATTCCATAAGATAAATGTTGATTGCATTGGCAGCATCATTAATTTTTTCCTAATTACTTTTGGTCATCATTCTCTTAATTGATACTATTACAGTTACTGAAAACATGATTTAAATAAAATGTGAACATCACCTACTAAATCCTTATTACCAAATTGAACCTTCTATACATTGTTAATGCTATTGTTCAAATTTATTATTCAGGCAGGGAGAACTCATGGCCTCAAAGTGGTCCACTCCATTTCTAAACAGTTGTGCTACTAGAAAACTCTACCTTAAATTACAACAAAATATTGCTTCTCTTCATTTTATTCCAGATACCTGTTTTATAGACACAGGACAAAACCAATTATTAATTATTTCAAGAGACAAACATTATACTCTCCCACACTCTCAATGACTTTCTCCCAGAGAAAACTCTGCAGTATCTTTTAATTGTTCTGCATGTATTTTTTTGTTCTGGTGTGATGTATATGATTTAATGTACATATGCACATATAGTTCATACCCCAGTTCCAGAACATAAGTAAAATCATTTTTAAATACATTGTGCTGGAGCTCCAGTGGTACAATCGGTTAGTGTGTAGTACTCACATAAATATACTGCATGGTATGTTTGCCTCACCTCTGAGTTTTAAAAAGAGTACAAATTAATTTACATAGATTATATATATATTTTTAAATTAAGTGACTTAATTATAAAACAGTATGTTTCACCAGTCAGAAACTATTTCCTATTCTATACTTTGTGTCTTTGCCACATTTTTATATTTTCACATTGGTCAACATTTCCTCTCCCACTTCATCTTCAACTATTAAGAACCTTGTAAGTCTCAAATCAAACCCACCTTATCCATAAGATAGATGTCTGCGACTGCCCCCAATAAGAATACGTGAGACACTGCAGCCTAGACACTTTGAACTTATTTTATGGCACTTCACATATACAGTCTTGTCTCATAGTCATTTTTTATTTGGCTTATCCCTCTATTGCATTACAAGTTCCTTGAACACAGACATTGGGTTCTGCTGTTTTTAGTAGCTTTTGTAAGTTTTAGGTAAGTTCTTTGAGAATTAATGCAATAAATTTTTGTTAAGGGGCCTGGGGATTTAGCTCAGCGGCAAAAGCGCCTGCCTGGCAAGTGCAAGGTCGTGAGTTCGGTTCCCGGTACCGGAGAAAAACCCGAAAAACCCAAATTTTTGTTAAGATAGAACTTTCACACACCCTATAGGTGTGTTTTTTAATCTTATTTGCTCCAGCAAAATAGATTTTACTATAGTTTATTATAGAGACAGAACAAAATACCGGATACTCTTGCACAGTTTTAAAGAATAAAGAGAAACCCGAAGAGTGAATAAGGAGCATAATGGAGGGTAGATACTGAGAAGCAGGAAGAACATGTTCGAATGGGAAGGGAAACGAGGTAGTGGGAAGTGAGGAGGGAAGGAAGAGAATAGAAGGGAAAATGGAAATGAAATTTGCATAAATGGAAGGAACAAAAAGGGTCAAAGCAAGGGGAAGGGAATGGGGAAAAATTAAGATATATTATGCACAGTTACAAGATCCCTATGATGAAGGTGGGAATGTGATCATTATGTATGGCAGATATGTACTAATAAAAAATAATGAAACAAGAACATAGAAGAGTTAACAGAAAACCTTTCAAATATCAAACAACTTTGTAATATAAAATGACTGAAATATTTTACTTTTTATATCTTACTGACATATTGAAATATTCAAAATATTACTTCATCCATTTTCTTTAATAAACATTCAAAACACAATAAAAAAACATGTTTAAAAATGCGATGAAAATTACTGGTTGGCATTGCTTGGAAGAACCACAAAATTTATCCAGTCTTTATTCTTACAAAGTTAATGTTGCCAGCCAAGAAAGCACAGAATTGAACACATGGCAAATACAATAAATGTGGGAGCAAGAGAAACCCTTGGGGGCCTACACACTGTCACAGCTAGGTCAGGTGACAGGAGATCTGAGGACAGTGGATGGCTACCATCCTTACAGGGATGCTCCCTCACCTGACCTTCCAGATGCAGAAGCATATGTTGTCTTAGGGCTGGGAAAAAATAGGGAAATTGTGATTTTTTTTTCTCAGGTCTTTAAGAAACCTGTAGTTCTCTAGTCTTCTTGTGTTCAAAGAATAGCACTGATGAGAACTTACTGAGACAACAGATTTCTTAAAAAAGCTTTTTTTGTCCATTGAAAGAGACAGACCTTCAAAGGTTTTCTCTATGGTGAAGGAATGATTTACTACCCTGTTAATCTTTGTTTTTTCTTTTTCTATACCAGGAAAGCATGGTCTTTGTTTATTGCTGAGTTGGTAAAGGTTGGCAACTTAACATATCAATGCTGTAATTTGAATTGGGTAACACCACTGGCATGGATTAATGATTATTATACAGATGGTCATAAAGCAGTCAATTGTTTCCAAGAAGAGGGACCAGAAGCAGAGCTTAAAGTCCCATGTACCTTTTCTGCATGACCTACAAAGAAGGTACATTTGGCAATGTCTGGAGACACTTTTAGTACCTATAACTAGGGCAAAGTGAATGATATTTAGAGGGCAGAAACAAGAGAGGATGCTAACATCCTACAATGCTCAGACACGCAGCACACAGAAAAATTAGATGCCATCTACATCAAGAATTCCATACAGAACTTTATTGAAGGGCAGACTGTTAAAGTCAGACAGCTTAAGGTCCACCATACCTAAACCTTCAGGGTTATCATGTTATAAATGTGCAACTTTGGACAATTAATTTAACCACACAAAATTTTATTTTCTGTATTTAGAAAAGGAGGATCTCAATATCCAAAATTCTGTTGTAATTAAAATTTCAGGAATTATTTTAGCGTTTTAAAACACTTAATGTAGTTCCTGCAACATAGTTCATGTTCGGCAACACTATTTTAAAGTTGTTATGTGCTATGGTGTGAATGTTCATGTTTAATTCACCTATTGAATCCTGATAGCCACAGTGGTTGTGCTAGGTACAGGGGCTTTCTGGAGGTCACTAGGTGATCTCCACAAAAGGGTCTGTGCCATTACAAAAGAAGCCCCAGAAGGATTACTCACTCCTTCAGCCATGTGAGGACACAGCAGAAAGAATCTATCTCTGAACCAGAAAGTGGATTCTTATCAGACACTGAATTAGCTGTGTCTTGACCTTGGAATTCCCAGCCTCCAGAAAGCTGGGAAATGTGTTGATTTTATTTATAAGCCACAGACTTTTAGTATTTTCTTATAGGGTATGGAATGGACCAAGACAGGCTTTCCCATGATTTAACATTAAGGGGAGTATTTCTGTAAATGGCCAGCTTGGTATTACATCTCCTAAATAACTGTGTATACTATAAAAATCATAATATTGCCACTATCCTTCAAGTGATAAATTTGCTAAGACACTTCAAAAATTATTTTCAGGAAAAATACCTTTTTTATTTTTCTACCTACTCAACTTTGTGACAAGTTCTGGTCCCATCTATTCATGGTATTGGTATTGATTTCTGATCAGTTTTATGGCAAGTGGCACAGGGAAATCAAGTGTCACCAACACTGACAGTGAGAGTACCCACATAGAACTCATATTTCTTGACCTTAAAAACTGAAAGTTATAATAGATTTTAGCTCTTCCAAACTCCAAATCAGATTATTTTCTTAACCTTAAACTCAGATTATTGATTTTTGTATAATTATAAAACACCATATATCATTACTTTAAACACACCAAGACTTGGTTATACTTTAGATCACTGTGACTACTGTATGATTCTTGGTTTCTCAAGTAGAATTTTTAAAAATTGTGGATTTATCTTCTTCATTCTTGTCAATAAATCTGTGAAATATACCTTCTGAATTTCAATAATTGAAGACATAAATGTAAACAAAAGGAAATTGAAGGAATGCACGTAACAATGTAGCTGGGCTTTTGAAACCAATCCCATTAAATACATACACTGTCTGACATTTCATATTTAACTTCACCCAGTGCTATCAAATTCCAATAGTCAATGGATGCTCCTTCACTAAAAGATCACAACTGTTGCCAAAGTCCTTTCTTGTCTCCTAGGACAGAAGATTCATTAGAACCTTAAGATGCCCAGGGTACATTTGTATAATCTCTTCTGTGGTATAATTCTCTTATCTTGGCTAATTCAGGCAATGATTTCTCAGTGTGTGCTATTGCTGCTTTTGCAATTAACATAGAAGGTAGCAATGTTTGATCTGAAGTCTTATCATATTCCTAAACCAAGATATAATTAGTAAAACTCTCTTTCCTAATTATCAATAAATAACTAAATCTTGACACTGAAGGGAATGAAATTCTTATGTGAACTCATGTGAAAATTACATCATGTTTCTAAATTCTACTAAAAAGGAAATTCTTCAATTGTTCATCTTGATGTCAACAATGTGGAAAGAACACTTAATCTATAATGTGAGTAGATGGTTAAAAAAATGAAATGCAATCCTACACCTTGTTTTTGAGATCTAAAGATTTGAATTAATGTTATAGGAATTATACGAATTCAAACTAGCCCCTGATATATGATTTGCCTTTGTGACCATTTACAAATCATTATTCCAAATTGCATGTAAAAGTGGTAGAAAGACAACAACTTAGACTATTTTGGAATCTCTTCAAAAATGTTCAAAACATCAATTGTATTTTAGTTCTGTACCACTTTATGCCAATTGTACTAATGGAGCTGTAACAGAAGAATTATATATAGGTACAATGTGAAAAGAATAAATGTTGACTCAAAACTTTGAAGGATATTTCTTTAGTATGTAATAATGTAATATTTTGACATATTTTTCTAGCACCTGCAGAGTGCATTCTACTCTCCTAAAATTTGATGGATCTTTATGTGAAACCCTGATCCTGGCAAATAAATTCACATGAAATCAACTCTATTTTTCTGATTAAGGAGGATTCATGACCAAAAAGCAATCTTCAACTCTCTCATGCTGAGCACTTTTCCTTCACTGAATAAAAGGTTGACCATGTAAGAGGCACAGTGAGGGGACTTGAGGTGCCTGGATTCATGAGCAAGCAAAGCTAAAATGCAAAAAAGAGCAACTTCCATTTTAAAAATCTTGCTTGATCATGAGGGTTAGCCACAATAAGGCAAAAACCAAGAGAAAAGTAAATTATGCAGTAACTTAGAAAATGATAAGTACTGTGGAAAAATAAAAATGGCAAAGGAGATTGTGTAAGGGGAATGAGCAGAGGGTTAAGATTTCAAACAGACCATTCTTGGTAGATGGTGCAAGCCCTTGAACAAAACCTAATGTATTCTGGACAAAAAAGTATATTTTAGCTGTTGAGAATATACGGTGAATGAAAGAGTGTGGAAATGTACTGTTTACATTCTAGTGGCAGGGAGCAAGCAATAATGAAAAAAATAGGCAATGTATCAGTATGGTGAATGGATGACAAGAGGGGAAAATGATCAGAATGGGGTGTTTTTTGATAATCCAGACTGGGAGTCTTTTTTATAAGGTGGTATTTGAGCAACAGAAGCTAATTCATACACCCAGCACAGGACCTGCAGAAAGTATAGTTCCAGCAATTCATATGTTCTAACATTTCATTAGAGAAAGATATCCCAGGGAAAGGGGTTGAAAGAGAACTGGAAGGAGGACAAGGGAGAAAGAGAAGCTGTTTGTGATCTGGTGACCACAGGGAATCTGGAACATCGAGGTCTCATTCTCCCAGAATCATCATCTTTGGATGCTTCACTGGGGCCAAAGTGAAAGCAATTACTTGCTAGGTCAGTTTTGCCTTATGAAAGCTCCAACATGCAGTGTAATTACTTCTCAGCAAATTTTGAGCTGTTCTTGTATAGATACTAAGCTGGTGCAGCTTCACCGGAGAAACTACAGGTGAGGGGGAGATGCATGAAGCACAAGCATGAAGCATCTCACTGTGGCCTGTGTCTCTGTGAAGCTGAGAATATAACCTGCAGCATCTGTGACCTCAGACACAGCAAAAGTCCCCGGCAAAGATGAAACTTAGCTGACCCGGCGCCGTGCACAAAGGGAAGGGAGATGTATACATACTCTTATGATTTAGATCGAAAGTATCCCCCCAAATTCTCATGTTAGGGAGGAGGCTGGGTTGGAAGGGGTGGCTCGTTTTTCCCGTTCCTCCTTTCTCTCTGTCTGACTGCCATAGAATGAGCACCTTTCCGGCACTACATCCTTTTGCAATATTCTTCCACCGTGGACCCAACAAATCACAGACTAAATCTTCCAAAACTTTTGAGCCAAAATAAATGTCTCTTCCTCTGTTTTGTAGTTGGGAATTTTGCCTGGGATCTGGGAAAGTGAACTGTACAGAATTAAAGTGAATACAAACAACAATCTTGTGCTATAAATGTGATTTCTATTCTCATTTAACATAAGAGCAAGAAATTATGGAGAACTCCACTTGCTTTCCTTAAGTCATATAAGCAGCAAATGTGAAAACTGACAGTCCAGAGACACACTCCAAATTGTGTGAACACTGAAATCACTCCATGACCAAAAATTATTTTCACTGATAGAAAATCTTAATTTCTTTAACAATTTTTTGCATAAATTCTGATTTACAGTATTGCTCAAAAATCAGTCTAAATCAATCATCACTAAATTTATATATTTTACCATTGATAGAATCGATTGGAAAGTGATGTAGCAGTTGAAGGAAAAGTGTATAAATGAAAATATCTAGAAGGGAACATTTGTATTTTATACACTACTTGAGAAAAAAAGAAAAATTTCATCCCAAAACATTTTTATACATTATTTTGCTTCTATTTGATGAAAAAGAGAGAATTAAAAACCAGATTATTAAAGCGGCATCTCTTTACTGTCAAATATATGTATTCCAACATGTTAGGTGAAGGAAGGAAATGAATGCAAGAATACTAAGTATCTGGTATCTATCATGAACAATTTGAACTCAGTCTACTCTATATTTCATTCGTAAGCACCAGTTATTTTAACCAAGATAGAGAAGACAAACTTAGTGAACAAGTCAGTATTCATACTGAAATTCCACAACCCTGCTAAAGTGGATAGGAAAACAATGGGTAACATTCTATAATCTTTATCTCCTTCTCTGTTCTGTAATAGGAAATAGCCAATTTGACAGAGGCCACTGCAAAGCACTACAAAATAGAGTGTCTTTAATTTCACTTATTTTTTTTTTCTTTTTTTTTTTTTTGGTTTTTCTCCGGTACCGGGAACCGAACTCACAACCTTGAGCTTGCCAAGCAGATGCTTTGCCGCTGAGCTAAATCCCCAGCCCCAATTTCACTTATTTTTGATACTACCTTACTAACATTTTATACTGGCATTTGTATACATGTAATTACATTATATATACACATATATGTATATCAAGAGAGAGAAGTGGAGAGAGAGAGAGAAAGAGAAGAGAGAGAGAGAGAGAGAGACAGAGAGAGAGGGGGCCTTTAATTCCAAAATATGTATAAAGCTTAGTGAATCTCTCAATACTAGTGTGGTCTGAAAACTCAGCAATTTTTTTCTTTTAGATTGGAAGAGCATATTTTAATAATGTTTTCTTCATAATGGAGAAGTAGACTAGACAAAGTAATTGCAAAGTTTTCCACTTTTCTTGATGAAGTGTCTATGACAGTACTCGTTGAATTTTCCTCTTTGACTCAGTCTTGAAGTGGTTTGCCATTTGTTTGCACTCAGCACTTTCAGCAAAGACAAATCAACACATTTTTGAAAGCAGCCAGAAATGGGGGTTACAACATTTTGACTTTCATTTTTGTTTCATATTAAACAGGATTACCATTTCTTTCTTACGGAAGAAACTAAATTTTGTCTTGCAAAGAGAACAGAATACAGTTTTCAGCATAATAACATTTTTTGGATTAATAAACATTATTTATATTATGTGTTCCATTCAGAGAAATGAGAAATACATTATCTTTGGAAGGGTTTTATTTTTCATTCCACAGAACTGATGTTTATCAGGGCAGGCATGCAGTTAACAAGGGCAAAATCTAAGAGAAGTTTTAGAGAGACACTCTCCTGAAGGTCATATTTATCTCTGCTTTTAAAACATCTAAGACACTGGTCGTTCATGTAGATATTTCATGAAAGGAACTATCAAGAAGGTATTGATTTTACTTAATCAGCAAGGTCCACATAACAGTTAATAGAAATGTGGAGAGATTTTTTGGTAAACATTCATTTTAATTCCTGTTCTGTTTCATAAAACTTTATAATAAAACTCAGTAAATTACTACTAGTGTAGTTAAAAACTATGTTAGAGTCACAAAATATTGGAAGATTCATCCAGAAGTTCTAGCCACTGAGATTTTTTAATATTTTAATGTTGATTGCAAGCAATTTTAAAATAATTTTAATCTTAAAATTTTAAACTTAATTTATTTAATCATAATTTTAGCAATTATAAGTTATTGACATAACTTATATTTGATAATACCTCCCACAAGAGCAATCATATCTGGTAGGTTCTGTTTTACACGTATCTCACACTACTCTCTTTCATATAATCGATGACCCTTTACATTCACACATTCACTTACAGTCTCAAAACAATCGATTCTCCCCAACATTGCAAAAGTTTATTTATCAATTTCAATGGTTCATTGTTGTGAAATGTAGTGGCCAGAATGCACTTACACACCTTAACCTTTCTCCTGTGTACCTAGCACCCAGCGACACACATACTCAGTACTTTCTGAACACTTCATACATTTTATCCTCTGGGCCTTAGCTGTCCTGCCTTCTCTTGCAAATATTCTTCTCATGTTTTTTGTCTCTTAATCTTGTCTTTGGTTGTGTATATCATCGACTGCTGTGAATGTTTTCTGGTATGGATAATGTGTCAATCATGGGCTTTTCTGTGCTTCTGTAGAATCTGCTCTACTTTCCTCTGGTGTGTGGATTATGTAAACAACTTAAGGCTATCAACAAGTCAGTCATTTACTCAGCTTATAATTAACAAGCTCCCACTTGGCGGCAGACACTCTCCTTCATGCTGAGCATAGTGGTGAATACAGCAAACACAGTCTCTTTATTATTCAGGACTGGTGTGTCCCCACCCTCAGTAGGATCGCATCCACATGGGGCACTTTACATAAATGCAAATCTCTGAGGTACCTCATCAGAGAGCCTGACCCAAAGTTTGGGTTACAGCCCAGGAATGTGCTCACTGTTAATAGCTCTGTTAACAACTCTGCAGGCTGTTGATCATGTATCTCACTTACATAATGAAAGAGACACCAAGGTGGACTTCAGGCACTATTGGATGTACTAAGGGCTTTGGTTCCATTTCTTTACATTTTTACTGTTGAGTTCCAAGGTAGGAAGCTAATGTCTGGCACTTTATATGTGCACAGTAATACTTGAATGAACAAATAAAATTATGTGCAAATAAAATTTGAGTGAACAAAAATCTTATGAAAGTTACACTCCAATGAAGCATGTAGATGATTGCATAAGTGATCATAACACTGTAAGCAATAGTTCAGGATTGAAGGAGCTGTCTTAGAAGACCTATTTAACTATGATTGTTTAATTAAAGAAATCTGCTCAGAGGACATATTGAAACTACCACCCAGGGGATAAATAAGAGTTATCAAAGAAACAACCCAAATAGTGGAAGCTACCCAAATGCTCATCAACTGAGGAATGGATTAAAAACTTGTTGTATTTTTATACAGTGGAATATTACTCAGCTATAAAGAAAGGTAAACTCAGGGCTTTTATAGGTAAATGGACATGATTAGAGATCATACTTCACATAAGTGAAATAAATCAGACCCACATGTGTAAACACTGTATTGTCTCCCTAGTGAAAGAACCTGAAAGAGTGAATAAAATCTAGGAGGTACAATAGATATTATGAACGGGAAAGAAACTGCTCAAAAGGCCAGAACAACTGGGATGAGGAAAAAGGAAAAGAAAGAAAGAAGGGAAAAATATGTATAGATGTATGCATAGGATAGTGAAGGTAGCTGTACTACTGATTTCTATTGCTTTATGGAAAGGAACTGTTAATATTAAATTGTTTGATCCATCTTATGTGCCTATATTTGTCTATATGAGTAACCAATTTGGAGATATTGGTATGTAATACAATCAGCATTGTTAATTTCCTATCACCTTGTCTGAAATTCTGTATTGCTAGTATTGTTTTTGTGCTATTTTATAAAGTCTGCGTATCTGTTAATATGTTTTTGTTCTTTTACTTTTAAATTAAAAAAAGAGCATTAGAAAATGTACCAGACAAAGGAACTCACCTGCTCAATACCTGGTGGTTAGAGACATTATTGTGTAGTGAAAGATAACAGGTAAGGTGTCTGGCATATCACATCGTGATAAATGAGTGTCGAATAGACAAGTATACTGTAAACTGTTAGACAGTGTGCTAAATGCTTAACATAATTGTTAGCATATGGGAAATGCTAAGTGGAGCTAAATAAGTATTTATTAAATAAATACAATTACATATTTGTTACTACACTTAAATTGGAATGTCATCCCTATTCCATAAAAAATAAAAGTGCAAAACAAAGCAGAAATTTCTTCATTTTACTTTTTGGAATAGAGTAAACTTGAAGTGCTGTGATATTTATTTGAAAACCTTCAAGAGTGGTCATTTCTACAAGGCAATTTTTGCAGTTAAAAAACACTTAATATTTCATCCCTTCTCAACATATTTTTGCCATCTTTGTGGAAAAAGAAGTTTTTCTATTCACTAGCTCTTCATGAAGTTTGTTATAATTATAATGCTTTTAATAAGAAAAGGAAGGGTTTTGGATTTTTATGAATTAAATATTTGGAAGTAGATGTTCTGCTTGAGACAACAGGATTTTTATTGCTTTCACGTGGTATGAGGAACTTTCTAGAACTGCTTTTAGTCAAATGCTTTTAAAATTGAACACACATACACCAATATTTACCACAATACAAATTCAGAATCCACTTTCAAGAGCTGGATATTCTACTGGATAGAAATCAGTTTTAGCTGACTTGTTTCTCATAAATAAATTCCTATGTTACTGCCCAACAATACAAAGCACTTACTTCCTCTAGTGGCTGATCCTATGGATTGCAAAAGAAAAACTTATCTTTCTCCTGGAATATTAGATATTAGCTAATAAAAAAATTACCAAAAGAATCTGCTCATTTAAAGGAAATTTTGACAATCAGTAGAAGTTTCTAGTGATTTTACAACAGAATGCTCTACATAAAATTATGAAAGAGAAATTATTATTGTTTTGTCAAAAGTAATATAAGATGCTAAAGCCATTTTATTTCCCTATACTTCGTGAAACATGGTATATATTATATATGACATATATAATATATAGATATATAATATACAGGTATATGTAATATACAAATATATATATATAAAATTTACTTCTTTAGTGGTTTGAGTAGAGTTTGGGTTTTAAATAATTTATTTAAATTATATTTGTTAAGGAGACAATCATCTTACCAGATTTAATCATAGTGAAAAATACAATATTACACTAAAACATGGATTTCAAACAGATAAAAAAAAATTCAGTGAAGTCTTCAGTGAAGTACAGCTACATATGTCAAAATTACTGAATTACCAAAATGGCATTTCAAAAATGAGAAAAACATGAATTGGTCAACGAATAGTGTGATGAATGTTAACCACACACTTGAGAGGAGTTGACAGCAAAGATATATCCTTATTTCACAACTTTTAGAAAAAAATAAATTCCAATCAGATTAAAGATCTAAACATAAAAAACTGAAACCATATGGCAACTTGCAAGCTTTCCCTAATATGATACCAAAGACTGAACTGAGACAGGACTGCACTCCCACAGATGTAAATGTTTAAAAACTTCTGCCTGTTATAGTATAATCAAATAAAGTAAGAAGGCAAAAGTCAGGAATGGAAGGTTTTGCAATATGTACAAACAAAGTGTTACTGCCCTTAACACATACAAAATCTTTGTATAAATTGTTAAGCAACATGCAAATAGTCTAGTAAAATACTAAAGAGCAGAAGTAGTAAATCAAAGACTAAATAAAAGTAATCAACATGTTCTGGTAAATTATCTCTAATAATCCTAGTATATTGCATTATGTATGAGATTTAGTTTCAATACTAACACCAGCAGGGGACATTTTTCCTTGTGAATAAATTTGAGGACAAAAGGTACTCTAAGGACAACTGAAGTTAATGAGGGTATAAATTATTTTAGTTTTCAAGTTAATATGGGATAAATGGCTTCAATATTTGAGTTAATGAGAAAATAACTGTTCCAAACATGTATACATACCATATGTTTATCTTATATGGTCCAAATAAAGAATCTTGTATTATGTATTTGTATTATTTTGTATTACTTTCAGAGTTCTATGTAGATTATGAGTAAAACCATATGAGTTGTTCCGGTCTGAATAGTTTCCTCCAAACGCATGTGTTGCAAACTTCATCTACAAACAAGAGTATTAGAGGTGGTACTCTTAGAGAAGAGTTTAGTTGCTGATGGCACGGCTTCATCAATATATTAATGCCTATATCAAAGGTTTTATCTAAAGAGGATGCCTCTTCACTCTTCCACTTTTTGCCATGCTCAGAAACAGTGTTTCTCGCTTTTAAAGGACACAGCAAATTACCATCTTAGAAGCAGACACATAAGACAACTACACTTCTGTCTTGGTTACTTTTCTCTCATTGCTGGGCCAAAATACCTGACACCCAAAATTGAGGAAGGAAAGGTTCATTTCGCTTACAGTTTGTGGAGGTTTCAGTCCATACTTGGCAGGTTACAAGGCAGAGTGGCACATGGCAGAGGACTATAGCTCATCGCAGCAGAACACAGCAAAAGCAACAAGCACACAAGGGGGGAATGGCCTCAAGCAGCCTCTTCCTCTCCCTTACATATGCAAACTATCCACCCCAGGGAGGGTGTAGCTCTCACACCCATTATCAAGCAAACTCCAAAAGCCTGCCCCATGACCGCATGAGGCTTTGGGGGGACACCCAGACACAAACCATAATAACTTGTTAGCACCTGACCTCAGATTTCACTGCTTCCATGACTGTGAGAAAATAATTTTTTGCTATTAATAAGTAACTCAGTCTCTGGCATTGTTATTACAGCACAAAGCCAAAATAAGACAATAGTTATAGTAACTGTAGTAGTTACCTCATATTTATTTTATCATAAAATATGTATGGGACATTATCCCATGCTGTTATCTTTTAAGAACTACTATCCCACTGACTACAATATTGTGTGATTGAGGACTACTAAAATTTTATTTTCTCATTAACTTGAATTTTTTTTTTTTTTTTTTTTTTTTTTTTTTTTTTTGGTTTTTCTCCGGTACCAGGAACCAAACTCACGACCTTGCGCTTGCCAGGCAGGCGCTTTGCCGCTGAGCTAAATCCCCAGCCCGTAACTTGAATATTGAAACCATTTATCTTGCCCACAAAGATAAATAAAAGGTGATTTAATTCCTGAGCTGTACTAGTTTATAGAAAACTGTAAAGCCTGGGCTGGGAATACAGCCCAAAGGGGGAAGGGAGGGGAAGAGAAGAGAGGAGACAGAGAGAAAAATGGAGGAAGGAAGGCAAACCTGTAAGTTAATGCAGGAGATGAAAATCAGATGACAAGCAGATTATCTACAGACTGGCATATGTCACATTATTAACAAATCGGAATGTAGAAAATGGTGCGGTAATGCTGGTGAATTCCAAAGGGAAGCATGCTGGACATTTCCAGGCAAATTGTAACTTGTGAGGATGAAATAAAGACATATATGTACAGTATCTATTACTATACATTTTTTCAAGAAAACCAAAAACTCACCAAATAAGGTTTAAACAAAATGTAATGGTTGTGCTCTCATGCTTGACATATCTAGGTGAAACGTTCCTTGGAGAGGCATTGAATGGAATCATAATGGTAGGGACCCTCGCTTCTTGGCCCTGGGCCCCCCTGCATTGCAGTCTGCTTCACCTTCCTTGATTGTCAGCCACACCATCTGGCTGACTCCTGTGGAAGTCGCATTGGCCGGTAACATAAGGTTCACCTGGAAGAGGGAGGACGGACATTCCAATCTACAATGTTTTCCAAAGATTCTAAAACTGGTTAGCAGCATCATGCTTATCTATAAATTCTCACTAATGTCAGGACGTATACGTACTTCATCCCTAGGATGAAAAGTACAGTTGGTTTCTTTAAAAGAAATCATCAAAAATTGAATAATATGTAAAGAATAGATGCTAAGGAGATATAAGACTCCATTAGAAGGAGTAAGATATACGGCTCCTTCGATTCCTTCTTGAAAGTACTTAGAAGAAACCCAAGGAAAGAAGTAGCACTCACAGTACAGAAAAGTCCACCTAATAGTATAATATAAATAAATCTCAATATGACAGCAATGAAGCAAACATTTCAAAGGAAAACCAATCAAATTATGAAATTATAAGAAATAGAGGATATATGAACAAGTTAATGAAAAAAACACTGTGACAAAGTTTACATCATTACTCACTTTATGACAATATTGAGGCATACATTCTTCATTTATAATGCTAAAATCATTAGATGTCAATTGTGGAAAACCAGGCTGAGTAATAAAGTCATGATCAAAAGACGAAGAAAAGATATACCATATATTTTTTATTCTCTTTAAAATAAAAAATATATATACCATGTATAGCGTTAGGTTTGGCACCAAATAAAACCAACCAACAAACAAAAAAAAACCACCAGAGGTAGATAAAACAAGCCTTTATTGCCAGTGTGAGAGGGTTGCAGGAAATTACAAGGACCCTGGGAGGAGGGAGCCGGGAAACAGGTTTTTGTTAGATTGGACTAGAAGTGGAATTAATATGGGCAGGTGATGTATCCTATCTCCAGGGAATTGGGAGTTAGTTGGCGTGTGTGCAGAAAGGCTTAGAAAGTTTATCTTGATGTCTGAAGAAGAACAAGGAAGTGGGTATCTTGGCCAGCGCCATTTTTGGGATTCTGGATGTCTATCATATAGTACTGTGGCTTTGGGCAAAGGATAAAACACAAAATTACTTACTTAATAAAACCAAACATTAACTGGTCAATCAATTGGGGGCCTTAAAAAGCCAACTACTATTCTTATTTTATGTAAAATCTATTTCATGAAAATAAATAAATATAATAATTTCCATAAAATATTTTAATTATAAATTAGATGGGGTCTCTACACATATCTGTGGGGTGTTACATACAGATCAATATATCTCTGGTAATATCTCTTGGAAAATTATTCTAAAATTAATTTTGAGTTTGTTACTTGCTATTTTAATTTAATTTGAAAGTTATGTACTTCTGAGCTCAACATCATGGCACAGATTACTAAACAGAGCATATTATGAGGATGAGTCAGAAGGATCAGCAGGCAGGCTTAATCCCAGGTTGGGTAACTTAGTGAGATCGTCTTTCAAAACAAAAAATAAAATCAAGATAGGATGCATCTTGGTACAAAGATTCTAGGTTCAACCCCCTATAATATAAAGTTATAGTAAAAAAAAGAAAGAAAGAAGTACACAAAAAGAAAAATGCAATCACAACAGAAACTACAGGTGCAGATATCCCCTCAAGTGCCAGATTAAATTACACATGTGACACAAAGTTATCTTCTAAACAATTTTCATTTATAAAAAAGTGAACAAACCAAGAACAATCATGGTCATATACATGGTATTGTAGCCAGGAATGCAAGGGAATATACTTATACAAGACACATAATTTATAGGGTTATTTTATAATATTCACCCAAAAAGTGAAATGCAGAAGAGCGGAAGAGATTTGTCTGCATGCTAGAGAATGAAAGAATAAAGCCAAGGCCCTAGATCCCATGCCAGTGTCCCACACAGAGTCCAGCAGGAGGCCTAGACCCCATGGCAATGTCTCATGTAAATCCATATCAAGGATCAGCACCAGGAAAGCCCAAAGGGCAGTGGTGGAAGCTAGAAAGTCTGCACTGGTGGGGTTAAGGGCGTGTGCCAGAAGGCACTGGAGGCAAGAACAATCAAGGCGAAGACCAGAGCCCTCCCAAAGAGAACAGCAGCCATCGCAGGTGACAGCAAAGACCCCAGCTCCTCTTCCAATCAAAACAGCCAAGTACGTATCAGGAAAACCAGCAGTGGCAAGCTTCTCCAGGAAATCCAGCGTCATTCCCTCTTTTCCTCCCGTTCTCATTTTTGTGATTTTTGGCAACAGTCCTCAGGGGGTCTTCACTGCCCAGAACCACACTGGCTCAGTTCAACTGGGCATTCCAAGTTGACCGTTAGTTAATCCCCCTCACATAGTAAGACTAAGGATCAAAGCAAGAGGCATTTCTTACATTTTATTTGACCATATTTTCCACTTCTTGCAATTTCTGCAAAGCAAATTGATTTTATAACTTTTGTTTTATACATTGTCTATCTCATAATTGGACTTAAAACAGCATCAAAGTTATTAGTTTTTCAAAAGATATAGTGTTTCAGGACAGTGATACACTGAGGGGGAAATGGCAGGAATGTGTACAGAACTGATAAAGTTGTAAAATGATTTTTTAAATTTACTAGCTACAGTATCCCATACTGAAAATCTAATATGTATAAAATACAGGCACTGAAATAAGACACTTCCAATGTAGATTGGAAGACTTTAAACAAATAAAATAATTTCTACAATTGATATATGGTATGCTCTAAATCTATAATATTATGAACAATATATGTTGGGAAAGTGGGAGCCTTTATTTCTGAGTACTCAAACATGAAATAACATTTACTTGGAGATGGAGAAAAACACTGTGTAGTGTTTAGTCGTATGTTAATTTGGGACAGAGGCAAAATTTTGGGAATAGGGGATAAGAAGGAGAGAAAGGAGAATAGTAAGTGTTCAAGTTGTGTGCAAAAATGTGTTGAAAATTTTAAGGACATACTAAGTGCAATAAGCCAGAAACAGAAAGATAAACACCACCTGATCCCACACTTGTGGGATCTAAAAAGTTAAATTCATGAAAGCAGAGAGAATACATGAATCTAGATGTAGGGAGAATTAGGAAACATCCATCAAAGGGGACAAAATTTCACTTATGGAGGATAAATTCTGGAGATCTAATGTTCAAATATGTTGTGCACTTTAATTTCCTGGGAAAATCTTTAATGTTCTCAACTTATACCTGTGTACACAAAATGTAACTATGAGGTGATGGGTATGTTAATTACTCCATGAAGGTAAACATTTCAGAATACATCAAAATATCATTTTGTATACTTTAAGAGTACATTTTTTTTATTTGTCAATTGTACCTTAATAAACTTGGGGGAAAAGTTTTCAGAAAACGTTACTATGGTGGTTACAGGTGAATGCAGGGCAAGGTGAGGGAAATCAGGATGAAGTATTAGTCTAATAGTCCTTAAAAGCAGACTTGACCCTTTTTCTTGGTAGAATAAAATTTGAAATGTTTCTGAAAAAGATTTCTATGTTTCTGCCACTGTTTGAAATTTTCTTTGCCATTTGTCTGCTACCTTTAATCTCAATCTCCTGCACAGTCCCAGGACAGGAGCATATGTAGACAAATATCCTGCCAGAGCATCACACACGTGGCCTGAACTCCAACTGCCAATGGAAGCCTTGTTTTCAGTTCAAACCTCCTGAGCCTGGACTTTCCTGTCTGTATAGAAAATGGCAAGTATGATTTGCTCTTTGTCTTGGTCTCTTCTTTTATTGCTGGAACAAAATATCCAAGGTCAAAAATTAAAGGAGATGTTTATTTTGGCTCATAGTTTGTAGAAGTTTAAGTCCATAGTCCCCAAGGCTGGGCAGTGTGACAGAAGAGAAACAGCTGAAGGCATGGTGGATGGGAAGCAGAGAGAGAGACATCAAGCAGGAAAGGAGGGGGAGACACTCTTCCACCCAACACCCCAAGTGACTCACCTCCTCTGGACTAGACTACATTTCTCAACATCACATTTAGCTATAAATTCATCAGTGGATTAATCTACTAATGAATATTAAACCTCACGATCCCATCACCTCTGGCAAGCCCCATGTATGAAGTTTTTGAAAGACATCTAGATATAAACAATAACATCCCATCCCAGACCCCACAATACTTGCATGCATCTCTTCACAAAATGCATTTAGCTCATCTCTAAGAGTTGCCAGAGTCCTAACAGTTTCACCATTGCTGAAAAATCATAGTCTAAAATTTCCTGTAACATTTAAAGCAAACTCTTAGCTGTGAGCCCCTGTAAAAATGCAAAAAGTGAAATACATCCAGCATACGATGACAAAGAATCAGCATCCCTATTTCATAAGGAAGGATTGGAACAAATGAATTCCAAGCAAGCCCAACAGGACAAACATTAAGTTCTGTAGTTATATATCCAGCACCTTGAGCAAATTTTGCTGGGATGTGAACTCCAAAGGATTTGGTGACCTGCCCCTACCACATCGCCAGGGTATATAGACCTCATGTTTTCTCTCTTCAGCCAGCTTTGCTTACTCTTTGTAGCTTTGCTCAGATAGTCCACATTCCTGGCTTTTCTACCATCCTCGCTGCACTTTTGGCATCATTCCTACAGCTTCATGACACTGCCTTCTCAGAAGCACATTGCCCGGCTTTCTAGACAGTCTTATGAAACGTGGAGGGAAACCTTCCTTGCTCTACAACTCTTGAATTCTGCACATTTGCAAAATCCACACCATGTGGACGACCAAAGTCTGCGACCACCTGGAGTAGTAACTGAGCCATTTTACATCTTGTGGGTAGTTACACAGGTCTCTATCTCCTGGATGGATGAGCATGGTAAACTGAATCCCAGGGGATTCCCTAGGTTGTCCTTTTCCTAGAGACTCTGGGGCTCTTTTCTCAAAGCAAAGTCCTTCTGCCTTAGACCCTTGAGCCTATGAAGGGTGGAGTCTTATACATGTTCTCAAAGCAGTTTTCTTTTGTCATGTAATGAAGTACTTGGTTTTTCAATGCTAATTTTTTCAGTAACCAAACTCTCCCCTGCTTCCTATTTGTAGGGCCTAACCTTACTGGAGCTCCTTTCTGGCCAAACTCAAAACTAATTACATCATCCACCTGTGATTTTTGCTCTTGATTCTCAAGGTAGAGCTGGCTATGTGCCTCCAACAGTACCCATGCTACAGCCTCACCATTATATTGCTTGAAATTTTCTCTGTCAAATTAATTAGTATGCCTGCCTTTAATCTCAGTCTCCTGCAAAGTCTCAGGTCAGGAGCAAAACATAGACAAATTTTCTGCTGAAGGATCACACTAGTGGCCTGAGTCTAACTGCCAGTAGAGGCCTCCTGAGCCTGATCTTTTTTGTCTGTATTTCTGTGAATGTTCTGGTTTTTGAGCTGTGACCAGCATGTCTGTCAGGTTCAGCTTATAGCATTTGAGGGCTGTTTCTCTAGGCATCACAAAGTCTTTCCAAACTCTACCCAGGAACAGCTTCCAAAGAGTTCTGAACCACATGACCAGGCACAGCCATAGCCACAGCAATGACCCCACTTATCTGGTACAAAATCTGTCTTAAGCTCTTCATTGTTAGAACAAAATAACCAACACTCACAAAGCAAAGAAGAAGTTTATTTTGGCTGACAGTTTGTAGAGGCTTTAGTCTACAGCGGGCTGACTTTCAAGACAGAGTGGTACGAGAGAGAAGCATGGCAGATGAGCATGGTAAGGAGAACCAGGGCATGGCGTGGTGGTGGCAAGCAGAAAGAGATCAAGGGAGAGAGATATGCCACTCCAGGCCATGACCCAATAACTCACCTCTTCAGACCAGGCTTACTCATCTAGCATCACATTTGACCATAAACACATCATTGCACTAACGTAAGGATGAGCACCATACCATGATCTGATCAATTCCCAAAAGGCACACCTATGAGTGCTTGAGGCTTTGGGGGACATCTAGAAATGAAGCCTAACACCTCTGTTTGTGAAATGAGGAAACTAAGGCTTGATGCTCATGATGCTTTGTGTGATGAGGGAAAGGAGAAAAAGGAACTATGGAGGTACACTATGTGAAGCTGTCACAAAGTTGAAACTAATATATTCAATATTTGTGTACTTGAAGCAATGACATAAAGAAATGCAGGAAATTATATTTCCACAATATATGACCTCCTTAGGATGAAAGATATTGTGATAGAACACTAATGAATGCAAATTAAGTGCTGTGTTATTTTTCCATTACTGTTACAAAAGATCTGAAGTAACCAACTCTTGAAGAGAAAAGGTTATTTTGGCTCACAGTCTTGGAGTTTCTGGACCTTATGGCTGGTTTGGCCTCATGGCTTTGGGATTATGGCAAAGTATCCCATTATGATGGGAGTGTCACAGATCAAAATTCTTTACACAATTATCCAAGGAGAAAAGAAGAGGAAAAGAAGCTTAGGGGCTGCAATATCCCTCAAGTGTTCATCCCTAATGACCTAAGGGCATCATCTTAGCCTATCCAACATTTGAAGTCTCCACAACTTTAAACAGTTAGCTTTAAGGGACATTTAACATTCACATAATAACTAGTTTCATGTGCTTAACTTTTCAGCAATAAAATGCGATTATTCTGAGAAGCATACATAGGTCTTAAGAAAAGTATTTTAAAATGAAGAAATGAACTATTTATTGGTTTGCAGTATTAAAGTTCATTTCTAAAATTAGTAAGAGATTCCAGGAAAAATTTAATATCTGAAAGAATAAAGAAATAAAAAGGAAGGAAAAGAATAAAAAATAAACCATAAAAATAGTCATGCATAAGGACCAACATAGTATGGAAGTGTTAAATTTAGAAGTGAAGATAATTTGTAGGTATACTTTCTATGATTTTTTTCCATTAGATTTTCTATATTAAGATATTTGTTCTGCAATATGAAAAGAGAAATATACCACAAATTATTACTTTTTCATTAATTACTTGAAACATTTGCTTTCTGCTTCTAATTTCACTTTTTTGTGCATCTGTGAATATTTATACTATGTAGTTTATAATATAAATACACATCATATCATTTGTCTTTCCTTAAGCATAATCTTACACGAAAAATAAGTAAAATTTACATAGGTGTGGTGGTGCACATCTGTAATCCCAGCTACCTGAGAGGCTGAGGCATGAGGATGTCCAATTTTAAGGTCAGTCTTGGCAACTTATCATGACCATATCTCAAAAGTAAAAACAGGGATGGGGATGTAGCTCAGTGGGAGAGCACTTGTTGAACATGTACAATGATCTGGATTTAGTCTGTAACACTACACACACACACACACACACACACACTCCCAAAAAAAGGTGAAGCTGAAAGGGAAAAAAAAAACATATTTTCACTTGTCAACAATACCTGGAAAGACCAGGGATAGAGCTCAGTGGCACAGTGACTGCCAGGCAAGCATAAGGTCCTGAGCTCAGTTTCCTATAAAAAGCAAAAACAAAAACAAAAACAGAAAAGCAATACCTGGAAAATGGAAGAACATCTCTGTTATGCCATGCATCTAGATGTCCCCCCAAAGCCTCATGTTCTCATAGGTGGGCTTCTTGGAGCTGCTGGGTTAGGGTGTGTGATTCTAGGATTAAGGCTGTGTGATACTAGGATTAAGGGTGTGAGTTAACTAAATCAGTTTATCATAGATCTGCATGTGGATAACAGAAGCAGCACACTGGATGTGGGTTGTACCTGTCAATAGGTTTGTAGCCTGGATGGAATTTAAAGGAATAGAAAGAAGGCAGGCTTGGTGCTTTCTGTCTCTGCCTGCGATGCTACAGACTATTTCCTCTCTGTTATGTCCCTCCACCATGCTGCCATGCCTTGGAGCCGTGTGACTATATGCCGAAATCCCTACAAACTGTGACCTGAAACCAACCTCTCCTCCTTTAACACGTGGGTGTCAGGTATTTTGTCACTGAAATGAGAAAAGTAACCAGCACCATCACTTTCCATGTATTATACATTTATCACATCTAAATGGACTTTTTCTAACATATTGAAAGGATTTATAAATAATGGATATGTACTTTTTCATTATTCTCAAGCACAATCATTTTATTCTGTTTAAAGAACATTTTTATATAAGTGATATGAACATTTTACAGAATTTTATCCAGTAATTTGTTGCTTGAAGTTTTAAATTGCTGGTGGTCAATAAAGTCTTGTATACTTCAAGGTATTTACTCTCTGCTCTCCCAATACAAGCTTATGAGAGTTAAGCTACATAAACTTTGCAGAAACAATTTCACATACATGATGAATATATTGTACTCTAGAACTGCAAATAAATATTAGAACACAAAGGTAAAATAACACATAGCAAGTACCACTACTGTGCTATGAGTTATATTGTGTTGAATACTTTAATCAAATCTCACTAGAAAATCAAGAGTTGGCCACAGAAAAATGATAATACTACAACTACTGAGTGTCTATAACTTTTCCATAAGTGATTATTAATGATTTCCTTCTAATGACTATGGCTTTTAAGAGATTAACTAAAATGATATATTTGAGAGTATACATGTCAACTATATACAAACTCTTATTGTTGTAATTAGTTTTTCATATTTATAGCTATGTTTTCCAATAGACAAGATGAAGTCTAAAAGTTATTTCTCACTATCATCCAATCAAATATAAATACTCAAATCCTGTTTATCATTCCGTGTTTAAAATGCTGAGTCCTTTTTTTTTCTTTTTTGGCAAGATGGTGGTTGACTTTTTATATTTTTTTTCTCCACTCATGTTTTTTTTTTCTTTCCCCAACGTCTGCCAAGCCATTTGAAAAACTAGAAAACCATCAGACTTGTGGGGACGTTTTGGTTTATTAAATTAGGAATGTCCACAATGAAAATTTTAAGTCAACTTTTTAAGTCAACTTCTTTCCATCTCTTTGCCAATTGGCTTAATTTTTATATCTTTTATTTCTTTGGAAGCCAATTCGCCATGATTTTCTGTGCTCACAATAGCATTGATGCGTTAGAGAAACTGATACAGTACAGCAGAGTAGATCGTAAGTGTATACATAAAGTTCATTACTGACATTATTAATGTGTATTTTTGAAGAATTTTTTCATAGATGAACTCCAGGCAACCAAAAATTCCGTTAGAGTTTTCAAATATGCTAAAATTAGTTTTATATTTTTGTCAAACCTTATTACTAACTCCTATATCATTATTTTTAGTCTCCTCTTAAATTTCTTTTTCTTTGTTGTTCTCTAAAGGTAATTGTTAGGCCATAGGTTCATTTCAGGTATTACAGGCATAAGCTACCTACGAGGTCTACATTCAGATAATTATATTTCCCCTGTTGTCATCTCCTAGTCCTGTGTTATTCATGGCAAGTAGCTCATCACTGATCTAAAAGTAGACACCTAACTCCACTTTTCTCACCTCTTAATCATTGCCTTGCACCCTACCTTACTAAATTCATTTGCATCCAGATCACTCCAATACTTAAATATTTTTAATAGCAGTCAGGAAACACCTTCTAGTGATTGTACTTTTGGCTGTGGCCTGTGTGTGTGTGTGTGTGTGTGTGTGTGTGTGTGTGTGTGGTGTAATTTAACAGGGAGGTCTGAGGGAGTTTAAGGTGCTCAAATTGCTATAAAAACTACATTGAGATGCATTGGTTCACATTTCCTGGGATCAGTCTCCAAATACCCATAGTCATGTCTTTATTTAGTTTTTCTAAGTCAAAATTGAGCATTGATACTTAATTTAATCTTACATTTACATGGAGAAGTTTGGAGAATATGTGTTCATATGTACCAGTCCTGGATTTTATGGATCTATTAAGCCTGGTTGAATCAAATCTTTTTTGTTAAACAATATGAATTTCCTTTTTCTTTGTGTATGTTATTTTGACTGCTCAACCTTGTGATTTCTTTGAAGTCTTCTATTAAAAGTGTCTTCTCACCAACCCTTACTTGTAAAGACTCTTGGTCCACTGGGATGCTACAGTCATTGATACAGTAGCATCTTCTTTAGGTCATATTAGTGTGCTGTCAAATTTGGAAGCATAAAAGAAGCATAAAATCTCACAAAATAATGTTTGATGAGAGTTAGATTCAGTACCAAAGAGGTGATTCCATTTTAGACTAAGGTCCCCTATACCATCAACAAAATGAAGACTCAGTGAAGCTGTTAGCAGTTCTACTCTGTGTATTAGACTATTCTGGAAATTGATGATTTCTTCTTTCTTGTGTTAGAGCCATTGAGGTAGCTATAAGCTTTCAGTCTGGGAGTGTTCATCTTTGCAAAGTGAATGACAATGAAATTTCTTCTTGGCTATGAGGAAATTCTAAGGGTGATTGCTTCTTTCCAAAGACTAAAAATGCAAAATATTGACATTTTTCTCAAAGGTACAGTACCTCTATGCTCATAGATACAAGTATCTTCTGCCTCCTGCTTTTGAATTACAGACAATTTGTGGTAAGATTTTTTTCCTATTCATTGTGATTATTCACAGATTCTGGAGAATTGTGCCATTTTCCCTGCAAACTTGCCTTTTGAAAAGCTCTTATTTTAGAAATCCTTTACACTTGTTGCTGTTGTTATTGCCCACCATTGACTAAGAAGCACCCTGATGGTGTGGGGATAAAAGTTTAAACAAACATTCTGGAGGAAATATCGATGACAGCAAAAATTTGCCTACTGAGAAGGTAAATGTTTGGTTGGGGGAGGGTTAAGGTGGAGCACCTGTTCCACCGAGCTTGCAGGTATAATGTTGCTTTATGTGCAGGAAAAGCTATTACCAAGTAATACCTGAAACTAATCCAGTGGGTTTTGTGCTTCCAAAGAATGCTTGCTAATTCAATAAGAGAAATTTATGGAATGTTAAAATAAGCATATTCCAACACTTCAAGGTTATCTATATGCTGCATTTCACATTACATGAAGTATAAAGTGTAAAATGAAAATTAAATAGTAGGAGACAGTGATATAGATCTTTTTCCCTTGGGAAGAGGGCAAAGGCATAAAGGGAGAAGGAACGAAGGAAAAGAGGAAGGGAAATAAAAATAATTAAGATGTATCATGTACATGTATCAACTCCCACAATGACTGTAACTATTCTGTACTATAAACATGTACTAATAAAAATTACAATAAAAAATGAAAGTTTCAAATATTCATCACAAAAATAATTTGTATCTAATTTTAATATTTAGCAGGTCACCTCAAAAATAAAACATTATTAAATTATTTATTCCTCATATTAAATTATTAAAAATCTGGGTTATATCATGCATTTGTTCTTTAATGATATCCACTTCATTACAACCATCAATGTTTTACTTAAAGACAGAATAAACAATTTCTTTTGTTGAATAAAACTGAAATAAGGAATTGATGAAAACAACATATTTCTGACTTGCTGTGAAGAGAATAAAAAGTGACTCAATTCATAAATAATATGTAACAAAGCAGCAAATAAAAATGATTGGTTGCATTCTTGTCATAAAATTTATTCTATTTATATAACCAAGTATTCTCCAGAAAATAAATCAGTGAACATTCATGGCTTACACATTCTTCCTGGACATCTACAGCATATTTTCTGAAACTGCTTAATGCGACTATGCCACCAAAAGATACATGCAGTTCAGTGCCTCTGTTTCTCTTTTTAGAAAATTACATTACTATGAACTGAATTCTTATATTTACATTGCTAAATTTGTACACTTAAATGCTAACCACAGAATGATAGTATGTGGAGTTTGGGCTTTCATGATGATTAGCTCGTAAGGGTAGAGCTTGCATAAGAGATTGTGATACTCTTTGAATAAGAGACAGAAGAACCTGATCTCTCATTGCTTCTTGCTACTGTGAGGACACAACAATCTGTCTATGAATCAGGAAGAACTTCACTAAGGACAGACTGTGATGACAGCCTTACCTCAAATGTCCAGCCTTTAGAAATGTGACAAATGTTAGCTGCCTAAGTCATCCAATCTATGATGTCTGATTTTTTTTTTTTTTTTTGGTTTTTCCCCGGTACCGGGAACCAAACTCACGACCCTGCGCTTGCCAGGCAGGCGCTTTGCCGCTGAGCTAAATCCCCAGCCCTAATCTATGATGTCTGATACAGCAACTCAAATGAAGACAAGTGTGCTTTTCTTTGTTCATTTTTCATTTGAAGTCTTTCATTTTATATTGCTTATGGGTAAATATTTCTTATATTTTGAAATGATAATTTATCTAATCCAGGTAATAAAGAAGTGAATCCAGGCTTTAACGGGTGTTAAAGTTTAGACTTTTATTTAATCTTATCTTCTCTAATACACTAAGTTGTGCAGATCCCTGTACAGTATATTGCAAAATAGAGAAAAGATGGAAGAAAGGTAAAGAACAGAACAATCTTCATTTTGCAGGCACATTTGTAGTCCAGTACTGTTGCTGTCCATGCAGTGGATATCTAAACGCTAAATCTTCCTCTCCTGAGAGGCCATCAGAGTGCCTCAGAGAAAATCAGTGCTAGCAATTTCTCTCAGCAGTTGCCTAGCATGAGTACAGTTTTTTCCTAGTCACCAATGACCCTCTCACGTGGCTTCACATGTTTTACCCTCAGCGTGTTTCACATATAGGTAACATGCACCAAGAGAGACCCATTATTGTACGGGGCCTGTTTTATACTACCTGAAGTCCAACCAGTCCCATGGGATCCACATTTGACCTTTATATAGAGCACATGGAACCTCACTACAAATAAAATTGACACCTGCTTGATTTGATACTATACACTATTTTACACTTCAGTAAATTAAGTACTGATCCCATCATGTCATGGAATTAGAATTTTAGTTGGTGGTCCAGTGATACAGTCTTGCATCATAAGTCATCCCAAATTTAGTGACATAAAAGAAAAATAATAGAATGTTCCCAGACTCTAAGGTCAGGTCCTTGGATAGTCGCAGTGGAGGGGGCATTTCTTGACTCCACAGTATCTAAGAGAAATGAATGCAAGCATTAATCCAATGGCTTCGGTACCTGGAATTGGAGCAGCTGGGCCTGTACTATTCACTTCTGAGATTGCTTTTTTTTGCTCTTATGTGTGATTCCTACAGAGGGAGGACTTTGTTCACAGTACTACATCTGAATACTTTCAGAAAACATCACAGAAATTAGAGGAAAGTTTATGAGCTAACCTTAAACTTCTCATGTCATCCTTTCTGCCCTAGTCCTTCGCAAACCGATCAAGAAACCACAGAGATTCTGGAAAAAGGAACACAGAGCCTCTTCTCACGAGGAGAATGTCAAAGGTATCTGGGCCATGCATAAAAAAAAAGTTACTTCAAGGTCATTTCCTGGAGTCAGTCTTTACTTGGTTCGATGGGAGTATAAAGTTGAAAGGTCAGATTTATAGTGCCGGATGAAAACTTATTAGCTAAGAAACTCAAGCCAAGTTTCTATCTACTACTTCAGCAAAGTTGGCATTCATGTTTTTCTTAGTCCCTCATTTGAAGATGGGAGCTACTTCAGCTGCTACTCAGAGATGAGCTTCAGCCATGACTAAAATATAAAGAATTCCATTTTAATAACCGTGACAGTGAATTCTTTAATCTGATATTGGGGATTGTTAATACAATTGTATTTTGTAAAATTTTGGTGATCTAATTCAATATGTCCATCTTTGAAGTCAAATATCCAAGCACTGTTTAATGCTTTCTTTCCATATATTACCATCTACAAAATCAGTATTTCTACACGGATCTGATGATTCATTCTTGACTCTGCCTCACTTCAATATACGCTTTAGGCCTATTTTTTTTTTTTTTTAATTTTAAAAATAAAAGGAGGAAAACATTAACAGACAACCTTTTACAAAATAGCAAAAGAACAGTACAGACAACACAGAGTTACAAACAAAGTGGTAGGAAATTAACAATGCTTGTTGTATTACATATTGATATCTTCAACGTGGTTTCTCATGAAAACACATTAGGCCTATTTCAATATGCTGCAAAGCAGCATTCCCAGCTTGGGATGTCCACTGTAATTACTTAGAAGGATTTTATAAATCTCAGTACTTACAAACTTCTTTACTCAGACCCACTTGGCTGAAATCCCAGGGATGGAAAACACTAAGTTTCTAAAAACGTTCCTCATCTTTTAGACCTCTACATTCCTAGAAAAATGCATAGTTATCTATATTTAATTAATACATTTTCAATACACTTAAATAAAATTTTTAGATCAATAGAACAAATTTCTCCATATAGTTTTCTTAGGATTATTTGAATTTCTTTCTTCTATTAGAGTTATACTATCATTATATTATTTGTATGGAAATTATTGCTCATTTTACTTAGTAATATCCAGAATGATTTATCTATTTTATGGTTAATCAAGAATAAGTCTTCAGAATTTTTTTAAGGAATTCTATTGTTTACTTACTAACTTGACAATTTTGTGTTGGTTTTTACTTTGGCAACTCTTCTCTTCTGCTTTATTTTAACACTTCAACAGGTCATCAATTACCTAGTTAATATACTTTATTGTTAAAAACAAAGTTTCTAAAAACTGTTGTTTTTTTAAATTAAAGCTTTTAAATTTATTATTCAGTATATTTGAAGATACAAATTTTCCTTTTAATTCAGTTTGGGCTCTCCTTATAGCTTTTATTATATAAATTGTTTTATTTGAGAAACTTTAAATAATAGACATTGAATTAACAAATATTACATCACTACTCTGTATGCAATGCCTATGGTTTTGTAGTAGTGCTAAAATTAAGCACAAATCAGACCTGAGTTCTGTATTCATGGGTTTATGCACAAGTGGGGGAACCAGAAAATAAAACAAACTATAATTATAGATTTTTAAAAAACAATAACAGAGACAGAATAACAATTAATTTGTTAGGCAATACTAAGTATGTAGTAATGGATTGTAATCAGCATCCTCAGGAAAGACTCTGGGGTAGAGCATTAAAGAGGTAGTCTCACTGAGCAAATGAACTCTAATATTCTTGCTTTTTCTAAAGGTTGGGTGGTTAGTGGCTTAACTATTAACCTGACTAAAAACCTAGAAATGGTAAGATTTGGAATTGGCAAGGAAATAAAGATAAGAAAAAAGAAGGCATGAGTATGTAGAAAATGTTCAAAATAAACACAACAAGAATAAGTTTTCAGAATGTCCATTCCAAACCACTTTTAAGATAAGATAAAGTAGAACACATAGATAAATATCAAGTCCTTTAGATGCCCTGCTGTATATCCTACTATATTTGATATAAAAGGGTACCCAAGAAACACTCAAAGGTACTTTTTGGTTGCTTTTTTATGATTTTTCTTTCAGAATAGTAGTTGTCAAATTTGAGCAAGTATTAGCTTTAGAAGGCTTTTACACATATGTACTCCTGGGTCCCATTCCCAGAGTACTTGATTTAGTAGGTACAGACATTCCATACATCGGGGTTTCACTAATACCTTTAAAGATTCCATGGAACTTTCTCCATGAGTCAAACCGTGATGCAGTGAAGCATGGACAGCAGCCATTGTTTGGAATGTGCTGTCCTTCTCCAGGCAGGGATACCCTGAACGTAAAACTCCTGTTACTTGGGAGCACACATATTTTCTCTTCCTTTTCCTTAGCTATATGGAGATTAACTAAGATTTAATAATACATTATTTTTCAGTGAGGGAATGAATAACCTATATTTGCAACATGAGTAGGAGACAATGGGACTGATTTACGGAGAATAAAATTAGCAAGAATTACCACCAACGGATAGGTTTGTGTGTATGTTAGCACTCCAGGCCCGCAGTTACTTCACTGACATAGAAAGCTTGTTTTTCTGTTCATGAGATGTACCTTGATGTAAACTCAATTTGAAACTTTGTACTCATAAGGGAAGTTGGCTTAGTTACAAATCTAAATTAGCAGTCTCAATAAGCAATGAGCTGTGACTTGAAGTAGGGAATGTGCTGATCTTATTTTTATTGCAAGAAAACTATCAAGTTCTAAATTTGAAGCTGTTTTCTCCAATTAGTTATCGTTTTCAGGTATCTTTTCTTCTGTCAGCTATATATAACACCAGGTAGTCTCCTAAATATCACTTTATGTCACAGCTGAGTCAGCATTGCCTACAAAAAGTTACACTTACCCTTTGACAGGCTTTTAGCTCTGCTCCATGCTATGACTGAAATCATTTACCAATATTTTGATGAAAAGCAGCCTTTGCTTTATTTCTGGAACAGATGCAGTGTTGAACACTTTGATTCCTGATATTTATCAGCAACTTTTTATTCCATATCCCCTCATTGGATACTTAACAAGTAAGTGACTGAAAGGTCAGAATTAGACTAGCATCACTAAAACAAGAAAAGAAAAATCTGAAAAACTATTTGTTTCATGTGAATTTTAGCAGAAAGATGCAAATCCACTTAACAGACCTTCCAGGAGGAATTTTTGAAATCTTTAAAGGTCTTCTCCTTGTATCTCGAGAAGTCCTGCTACAAGCTTATGTCCAATAAGATGTACTGGCACTAACATTCATAACAGATTAAAACAGAACAATTCAAAGTGAACAATTGATGATATCTCAGATCCCATCTGTTGTAAACCTCCCCATGAGTGATATTCAAGGCCATGCTAAAAGGAGGGAAGCACTTGTATTTATCACCATCATTATTAATCCACAAAAGGTATGAATAATACTGTATATATTTATCTTTTTTGTCTTATTCCATTCTGAGAGAAAATAAGGAAGAATAGGTATAATGTATGCAAAAAAATAAGTGCTATTATTTGAACCAAAATTTCATGTGATCAAAGCTAATAGATGTACTTTTAAGTTTCATAATCAAAAGCAAACATAAATAAGAATTGGGTAAGTGAATAAAGAAATTTAAAATAGCTTTTAACAAGTACTTTAAGTATAACTTAAATTAGACTGGTAATTTAGATAAAAGCCATTTGATTGTGTTCTTTTTCTCATTTAATGTTACTGTTGGCAAAGAATGCCATGTTAATTTCTTTACTTGAAGAGAAGAAATAGCATAAACCTGTGTGAGAGACTGAACTTGGTTTTGTGATAATAAACTATGTTCTAAAAATGATCTCTATTTATTTTACCTTTATAAAAATATGTTATACAAAACAATCAACAATAACTACTGTTTTCCTCCAATAAAATGTTGTCTTTTTCACAAGAAAAATATCAAATATTGATGTAAGAAACTCTGATCTTTTCCATTGTTACAAATTTAATGCACTTTGATGGCGAATTCCATATGAATGCTCCAAGAACTTTTTGATTTTCTTTTCTATCAGTACATTGATGTAAAGTTTATTTGCCAACATAAACTTGGGAATCACTTATTTACTTCATTGCATGTCATATTTTAACGTGTGTGTGTGTGTGTGTGTGCATGTGTTCACATGTGCATCCATGAACAATCAATAACACTGTATAACTATTTATTTTATGTATTTATAATTTTATGAAAAGAGTGCCATTTGTTTTGTAATCATTGTTGCTTTTCACTTTTCTAATTTTAGGAATACATTTAAAAATCATTAATGTGGTTTATTCATTTTAATGAATGTAGCTTATTATATTCTTCAGAGGTATTGTTTTTAAAATGTGTTCTGGAGTGCACCTTCAGTAATTCCCTATGCTATATATTCAGAATTAGAATTTTCAATGCTTTAATCTGCAATAAATCCTGGTGAATGTGTGCCTCACCTGGGTGTATATATTCACACTCACATTTTACCTGTTTCAAATTCCTTTATTTCTTACCTCTTCTAAAAATGTGATGTTTTAAAGAGTTAATTTAATCTAAGAGATATGATAGACATTGAGAATTGATAGGAAAGCACTCATAGGTAAAGGATAACTGGGATATGGGAAAAGAGAAGGGAAAGAAGGAGAAAGTTTGTATATATGTATATGCAGGATAGTTAACACGGGTGTTCTACTGTCCTGTATTTCCTTGCTGAAAGAAACTGTCAGTGAGGCATTGGTTGATTAGCTTTGTATGTCTATATGTGTTTTCATGAGAAACTACAATGAAGATATCAATATGTAACACAATAAGCACTGTTAATTCCCTACCACTCTGTTTATAACTCTGTAATGTCTGTACTGATCCTATGCTATTTTGTAAAATGTTGTCGGTCTGTTAGTATTTTCCTCCTTTTATTTCTAAAATAAAAAAAAAAATGTGATGTTTACTTGAGAAGATGTCCAGGATATATTTCATCTCAAAAAACAATGAATAGCAAATATCAAATGCAAATGTATACTATGACCTAATCTTCATTGAAATATGCAATAAACATATGTAGGAACAAATTATAGAATCTAAGTCAATGCACATCAAATAACTACAATCATTTAGAATCATTATCTGAGGACCATAAATTTGAACATGTAAGTTATAATTTTGCTTTTGATTCTTCTTATTACTTAAAATTGATAATTATATTTGCTTTGAAGAGCTTAACCTTATATTTTAATTACATTGAGCAGTGTACTTGCTAACTTTTACAGTTTGAGAGACTTTGCTAATACAATCCCAACCAAATTATGTGATGACATGTCAGGTATTCTAAGTTTAATTTTAGTATTGATAACATTAGATTTAATTTAGGTAGAAATGATCAGTTATGATTTAAAATCAAATACAAATGGGTGTATACACTTTATTACAATTAATGTGTATTTTATGCAAAGAAAAATATGGCTATGTACATATTCTATAAGTTAAATATGTATCAATAGAACACTGTTGTTTCTTATTTATTATTTATTAGCTTCATATTGATCACAAGCAGTTGAAACTTTATATTAGATTTATGAAAATATATAACCCATACATATAATATGCAATTATATCATTTATATAATAGAATATGCAATTATATTAATTTTATAAATACATAATATATAAATATGCATTATATATAAGTAAATACATAATGCCTACTTTTTGTAGGGAAAACAATTATCAAAGGATAGAAGATTAAACTTTTGTCAAGCCAATTTTTTACACCATCAGTTTAGAACCATAGAAAGAGGGACCATTTCCAGCACTATGTTCCTCATTGTCATTGTCAGGTTTGTTTTGGTAATTTATGCACAATGGCAGCATGTGTATTAATGGATATCTATATCTTTATGTGTATATATACACTCAAAACATAATTATCAGTTTCACTTTTCCTATAATTTTTATGTTTGAAATTTCTCAAAATGTAATTGAAATATATTTATCTCTGCATCGAGATATATACTTAGATATACAAGACCAATAAAAAGGAGAAGTAAGTTTCCTAAAAATGTTAACATGTGTTCTCATCTTTTTTATTCACTGAATCTGGTACCATGTGACTTTTAGCTCTTCCACAATGTAAAAATGACCACAAACGGTAAAAGTTTTTAATCAGCTTAGGATATTAGGGCAGCCATGACTGAACACGTAAAGCCACCTAATGAAAGACTTCCAAGACTGCTTCCGAAAACAGCAAGGAGGATGGAATAAGGGTGTGACAGGAAGTGGGAGTTTTGTGAGGGGGATTCATAACAATGTGCCTTTCATTGTAAGAAAGTTTTCAAATGAAACATTCACTGTATTTTGTGATCGTACTTCCCGGATGTGTTACATATGCAAACGCTTCAGTGTTTTTAAAATTCCATTTAAACATTCTTTTAGAATTTTAATGATTTCATATTTCTTAGTTGTTTACAACTTATAAAACACTGACTTATTGACTTGCACAGTAATACATATTCACTCAACCTTTGCAGGAATATTTTGAAAAGTTTACTAGGAAAAAATAAAATTCTTGTCCGGATTGAAAGAAGTAGTCTTTTTAAGAGTACAATGTGTGATAAAAGAATGAGGCTTAAGAGTGAGAAAAAAGGTGGACAGACAGGGGTGTTGAACCTAATCTTATCCAAAAGGAGGGAGTAGGTCTTAAAATTTGACATCAAGGACATTTGATATGATGTAAAGAGGAAGTTAAAGCCACTGAAGTGACATTGGGAGATAAAACGTGGGAAAAGGAAATGCTCGCCTTAGAAACCTGAAAATAATGTTCAAGCAGTTCATTAAAATGCGTTTTGCTCCTCACAGAAGAGTTCTTGTTAATGTCTCACCCTGTCGGGTTTCACCATTAATATCCCTTGCTTATTTCCACAGCACTATATTAAAAAACATATGTGTACGTCTGTGTTTGACACCCTTAGAATTCCTCTGACAACTGCAAATTCACATGCAAAAGCAAACCAGAAGGAATAAAATGACATGGCACACATGATCAGTTCCTCATAAAACCCACTGTCTGGGGACATGCCCAGATTATTCATAAGTCCTGGGTAGGGATGTTGTTCATTTTCATGGCTAGAGTACACTGCAGCTTGTGAACATGTTTCTCCTTAAGAATTGTTCCACTAATTTGGAAAAAGTATCCTGAAGCTGACTTTAGTTCACATGGATTGTTCTCCATATGTTAATTGCATAGTAGTTCAATTTCCTTTCATCAAGGTCAATTTATCTTTCCATAACACCAATATAAATGATGCCCTACTAAAGAAGCTAAGTGGTGTGTTAACATGTGCAATTTCTGCTTTGTAGCTGTAATTAATTTAAGACAGAGAAATATTTATATTTATTTTATAAATGATGTATCTGATATACTGTCTCTATTAAAAAGGATATTCAATTAATTTTAGTTGATCTAATAAGTTTCATTTTTACTAAATCTCCAAAGTTCATGACTCATTACTAATAAAATTTTATTTTATATATTAAATTATTCTATTTCCATTGAAATTCTACTTCTCTTTCTTGCTTTAATCGATATGCTATTAAGTGGGTTTTACAGTGTTTTTCAATTTTATTTAATCTAAGAACATTATGACCATATTTATTTACATTAATTAATCTGCTATTACAGAATACTCTACAACTGTCAATAATATATTCCTGAAAGCATTACTTAATATTGCTTGAAATACTAAGTTCCACAATATTTCTCCTGTGGTAGAGCTTTTCTCCTGGGGCAAGGGTAACTACATTCAGAAATCTTCCAGAGATTAAAAATTTTACAAAGTAAAAAACAAATTCTGATCCTACCTGAAACATTCTCAATCACTGTACTGGAAAGAATGGCATTAACTATAATAGAGTCCAAAATAAATTAGAATAGAAAGCTCTTCTGTGAAAGCCCTGCCAGCACTACATGGTTTGTTACATCATCCTGTGGGACTCAGTTGATCTTCTTTACATCGTTCAGTCCAGAGAACTCAGATAACATCAGGATACAGAATTATCATGATAATTTATGAAATGCACATTTCAAGGCCGACCTATGGAAATTCTCAATCAGTAAGTCCAGATTATGATTGGAAATCTTTCATTTTAGGGAACATCATTGATTAATTAAAAGCAAATCATCTGTGTCTTACACACGAATGTATGAAAACAAGTAAGAGTATGTTTTGAACATTGCTCAGCTAGAAGAAAAACATAGACAGATTTTCCATTTCTCTCCTCCTAGATATAAGCTCCATGTGATGTGATTATATTTACTTGTCTATTCTCAAAACCTAGACTCTGACATTTTCCAGATTCTTAATAAAAATTAATAAAAGGAATTATAAATAAAATGTGACTGTTCCTCACCTTGCTATTAATAATTGGACAGGGAAGGGTTCATATTTATATTCAGTTTCATTTAAAAAGTTATTATTTAGAAAATTTCCCTGAATATTTTCATGACATATTGTTTCCAGGTGAGAGATAATCTTGTAAATAGCTGTACATTGAATATTATTATAATTCTGCTCAATGGATAAGAGCATGTAAAAGAGAAAAGTCTAAGGGACTTCTGTGGCAAATTTAAAAATATTTTTGTGGTGAAATAGTTTAAAGGAGCATATGTAGCTCTCCTAGTGGAACAGAATGACACATTATCTTTTGTTTTTATATAGTTCATTCATAAATTCTATGGAAGTAATAAAGCACTTAAGAAATCACGGTGAAAAACTGGTTTAGGAAAATCTTAGCAATAGAACTTTTACAAGGGCGATAAACCTTTATGTATGTATCTGATGGCTAAAAGACGTGGATTTCACAACTGAGTTTTACACACCTACTTTTAAGGTTGGGAATGGGATTCCTTGACTCAGAGAAAAATAAAATGCAGAATTCCAGCAAAAAGAAGCAAAAAGTCACCACTTTCTGCAGATCTCTCAACCCAACTCAATGAAGATGATTTCTGAGGGATCAGAACCTTCCAGATGATTTACCTGAGACCTGAATTGGTTGTAAGAACCAACTGCCAAATCGCCCTTTAAATGCACCATGATGTATGATAAATATGGTGAGGCATGGGGCTCACACTGATTTTTGCTAGACCTGTTTTCAGATTCCCAATAGAGAACAGAAAATATAGATACCCCCCATTCCAACATAACCTGTGACTATGCCAGGCAGGGGCTGATGATGTTGGCAAGGTGGGGAGGAAGAAATTAGGAAAACAATCCCATTCATCATAGATTCAAAAACATAAATCCTTATAAATTAACCTAAGCAAGTGATATAACAGAAACTATAGTATCTTGAAAAAAGAGATTGAAGATGACACCAAAAAATGGAAAGACCTTTTCTGCTTCTCAATAAGAAGAGGCACTGTGTGAAAATGGCCATAACCAAAAATGATATACGAATTTAATGCAATCCCAGTCAAAACATCATCAACAGCATTCTTTACAACACTACAAAAACTAACCCTTAAATTTATATGGAACCAGAAGAAACCCAAATTAGCAAAAGCATTCCTGGGCAACGACAGCAAAGGAGGCATCACAATCCATGATTTCGGGTTACATGATAAGGTACAGTGACAGAGGAAGCATGACACTGGCACAAAAACATGAGTGGCCCAGTATAATAGAACAGAGGATGAAGAAATAATCTCAGGCAAATTCAGCCATATGATCTTTGACAAAAGGTACAAAAATACAATGGAGAAAAAATAGTACCTCTTTAACAAATAGTGCTTGGAAAACTGGGTATTCACATGGAGAAAAAGGAATGAATTTAGACCAATATTATTTACCTTATACTAAAATAAAATAGAATTAGACCAAAGACCTAGGTATAAAGACAGAAACACTGTATCAGCTGGAAGATAAAGTAAGTAAAACTCTTGAAGACAGAGGCACAAGCAAAACGTTTCTGAACAGAGACTGCATTGCACAAGAATTAACACCAAGAATCAAGAACAACACAAAAACTTCTGCAGAACAAAGAAAAGAACCAACAGAGTGAAGAGGAAATCTAAAAATTGAGAAAAAGGTTTTTCCAGTTACCCATTAGAGGACTAATATCTAGTATATGTAAAGAGCACAAAATTTAGAGCCCCCCAAATAAAAGATTCAGTCAATAAAAGGGCAATTGAATTGCATTGACACTTCTCAGAAGAAGTACAAATAGCCAATAAGTACATAAAAATTACTCAGCATCTTTGTCCACTAGAGAAACTCAAAACAAAGCTGAGATTCTGTCTTACTCCAGAAAGAAATGCTATCACCAGGAACTTAAAAAACAACAAATGTGGACAATGTTATGAGGGAAAAAGAACTCTTCTATATTATTGATTGGAATATAGACTACTACAACTACTATGGAAATCAGTATGAAGATTTCTCAAAAAATTAAAATGTGAAATTCCATTTGACCCAGATATACTTCTTCTATATATCTTTGCAAAATACTTAAAGACATCATATTAAAATAATATGCATACCATGTTTATTGCAACACAACTCACAATAGCTAAATCTTGGAAATTATCTATATACATCAGTGAAAGAATGGATATAAAGAATTTAGTATAAATACACAACGGACTTCTAATCAGCCATAAAGAGAGGCAAATTTGAATCTTTGTAGGAAAACGGATGCACCTTAAGACATAATTCTAAGAGAAATGAATTTTAAATATGATACGGTTTCCCTCATATGAGAAACTCAAAAGTATAAGAAATTTTAAAAAAACAAAAGACAGATGATAGGTAAAGCAAGGTGGACTTTTTCAAAAGGGAAGGGATCTGTTATGATTGATACATTGTGTCAACTTGGGGAGTCTAGAGGTTTGGCTAAGTGACTCAACAGGGGGCCAGGGTGCTTACTTTGTATACATCCTGAGCCTATAGAAGAGAAGGACATGGAGATTATGCACATACTACATACCACCTGGGTGGGGGTAGCCTGTTTACAATGTAAGGGAGGGAAAGAGGCTACTTGCCACCATTCTTCCCTTTTGCTCTTTCTGTTTTTGCTGTGTTCTGCCACTATGAACGTTTGCCCTCTGCCATGTGCCACTCTGCCTCGGAGCCAGCCAAGTATAGACTCAAACCTCCACAAACTGTAAGTTAAATAAACCTTTCCTTCCTATATTTTGGGTGTTGGGTATTTTGTCTTAGCAACAAAAAAAAAATGTAACTAAGACAAAATTTGGTACCAGGAGTAGGGTTGTTGCTGTGACTATACTTGACCATGTGGTTCAAGAATCTTTAAAAATGGCTTGTGAAAAGAGCTTAAAAAGGTTTAGAGATGTCGTCTAAAAGAGTAGAGCTGGAACGCCTTCCACTGTTCTGTTTTGGAGATTCTGGTGAGAGCTCAAAAGTCCAAAAAGTTGATAAAAATCCTACCAGTAAAGAATGGGTTCAGGAGGTTTCTGCCGAAAAAAAAGGATGCTAGACTCCAGATGATTTGTGTTACGAATTGGCAAAAAGTTCATCTACATTTTGCTCAAGTCCAAAGAATTTGCCTATGACTGAGATTAAGGGCGGCAGTGAACTGATTAATCTGGCAAAAGAAATTTCAAGGCAGTCAAATGTTGAGGCAGTGGCATGGCTATTGTTGGGGGCTTTTACCCAGATTTATATTAAAAATCAAGACCAAAGAGCCAAGCAGGATGATTAAAAATGTTGTGAGTTTGGCTAAACAAAATCTCCAATAAAGCTATGGACTACAAAGATATAGCTAAAAAGGTCTCTACTGCTAAAAAAAATATTAAAAAAAATGGCCTAAGGGCATCAGAAGCAGCAAGCCTCCACCCTTTGCAATCTCAAAACTGCAAAGGTGAAAGAGCTGGCCTTGAGAAGGATGCCGCAGAACGCCATGTTTCAGGATGGCGGCGGTGACCATACCAGGTTCCAGAATGGTGGCAACATAAAAAATTTGTTCCTCAAAATTGGATTCAGAGTACCCAGCAATCCAGGCACTCAGCCCCTATGGCCAAGAGAGAGGAAAGCTTGGCTAATGCTCTAGGTGGCAGCAGACCTTGGCATCATCCACATGGCCCTGGCTTACATACATAAAAAATGCAAGAGTTCTGAGGTTAAAAAGACTTCCACCCACATTTCAGAAGACCTGGGAGGCCAGGCAGTGTGCCCCTGAGAAGGCAGTGTGTAAAGCTGTCAGTGGAAAGCAAAAGATACACTGGACTGGAGACCTCAGAAGTTTAAAAAAGCCAGGACCATACATCATCTGAAAAAAAGCTGCAAGGAGGGAACAAAGCTGGCCTAAGGGAAAAGCCATGGAAGCTGTAACCACTTAAAGTGCCATAAGGGTGGACTCATACAAGCCTTTTAAAGCTCACAATGTACCACAAGTTGTTTCAGATGCTGGATGTAAAATTACAAGACATAATGTTAGCCCTGCTAGATTTTGGACTTGCTTTGGTCCCAATGCTCTGTATTCCCATTTGTACCTTTTGGAATGGTAATGTTTATTTTGTGCCATTAAATGTTAAAAGTGTTTAACTTTTCATTTGTACTGGGGCTTATAACTAAAAAGTTAGCCTTACATCTCAGAGGAGACTTGGGCCTCAGACTTATCAGCAATGCTAAAACTGTTAGGACTTTGGAAATTCTTGCAGATAGACTAAATGCTTTTTGCATAAAGGGATGTACATGAGTCTTTGGGGGGCAAAACATTATGGTTCTAATGTAATAGAATGTCTTTATATCTAAAAACTGGTTTAAAAATATGTCTGTTTGCTAAGTTGACAAGGGGTGGCTTGTTATGGTTGATACATTGTGTCAACTTGGGGAGTCTAGAGGTTTGGCTAAGTGACTCAGCAGGGAGCCAGGGTGCTTACTTTGCATACATCCTGAGCCTGTGCAAGAGGAGGGCATGGAGATTATGTGAGTGATACACTCTCGCTGGCTGTGAGTAGCCTGTTTACAATGTAAGGGAGAGAAAGAGGCTGCTTGCCACCATCCCTCCTTTTTACTCATTTTGTTTTTGCTGTGTTCTGCCACCATAAACGTTTGCCCTCTGCCAGGGACCACTCTGCCTCAGAACCAGCCAGGCAGACACTCAAACCTCCACAAACTGCAAGCTAAATAAACCTTTCCTTCCTTCCTTTTGGGCACTGGATATTTTGTCTCAGCAACAAAAAGAAAAAGGAAGTAAGACAGAATCTATGGATGGAGGGAAAGAGGATAGAAGAGAGAGGAAGGGAGATTGAAAGGAACTAAGATGCAATGAATACATGTATATGTACTAACTCCCCACAGTGAAAGTACTCATTATGTATCAGAAGCATGTACTAATAAAAATCAACCTAAAAACATTTGAAATCGATAGATGTTATCCACCACTTAAACAGGCCAATCGGGTCAATTGACACAGAAAATGTGTCTATTCATGATATATTTTTTTAGAAAAGTAGAAATTAAGGGGTATTTTGAAACCTTACAGTGAACATCCATAGAAAGTCTATAGTTCATATTATATTTAACAATAGAATACAGGATATTTTACTTAAGATCAGGAACAAGGGAACCTCTTATACAACAAGCAGAAGATTTTTAATCCTTACATTTTAAAATGAATGTTTGTATTTTAAATATGACTATCTGAAGAAGATTAGACTACTTCTACTAGAGAAAAAAAGTTAGTTTATAAACCCATGTGACATCTTTTAAACTTAACTAAGCATTTTCATTTTTAATCGTTGTTCCAATATAATACATTGAAAGTAATCTTCACCACAGATATACAAAATCTTCAATAATATCCCTAAGAATAACCGGCTAGTTACTGTTTTGTATATTTCAAAGTATTCAGTAGGTCCAATTTTTACTTGTGTCAAGTCCTAACAAGACGGTAAAGTCAGAAGAGTGAAAAATCAACTAAAACGTCAAGTATTTAACAATATGAGCTGGAAAAAGATGACCGTGTTCAACTTATTTTTCATTATGTTGACAAAACCTACTATAATACATAGCTCATCATTGTTTTCATAAGACTTGATTTAGGACTAGGAATATGCCAAGATTGTGCAATTTTATTTTTCCATGAAAGATTACAATGCAAGCATTTTCAAACACTAAATTTTTGTGACAATATTTATAATTTTTTCAATTAATTATTTTGGCTGAATATCTTTGGAGAAAGCAAATAAATTTCTTAAACACTGTGTGTTTCCCATTTTAAGTCTTAGGTCAGCCTCAAAAATTCGAAATGAAGATTAACATTAGGAAAATTGTGATTTAATGAAATTGAAGTTTTGAAATTACATATCTTCTCCATGGTTACTCTAAGATGTCAATTATTCTCAAAAATATGTATAGACATTTTAAACAATAAAAAAACATTTTCTTACTTCAGAAATTTTGACCTACATTACTGCCTTGAGGAAAGGAAATACATACAATTGCATTTTCAAAATAATTTTGAGGATATTTTAATATATAGATCATTCTCCATGTACAAATAAGTGAAGAAACAAAACATAGACAACTTGAAATACCTGGACCAATGAAAGTAATCTGCATGTCTATAAAAACAAACAAACAATATTAGATGGTTAAAATAAGCAACATCTTTGTGCTATTTATTTGAGAAAAACCTTTAAGGAAACTAAGCAAATATGTCATAACATAAATTACAGATTTTGATATTAGAACCGACTTGTTCATTTTCTGTTGCTATAGCTGAGTACCACAAGCAGAGTAATTTATTTTTATTTTTTATTTTAAAAAGAATAATAATAAAAAAGAACAATAGCAAAATGCCAGCAACATAGACAAAAGCAAGAAAAAGGCAAAATAATAAAAATGATACAGGTTTTCAGAACAAAATGATAGAAATTAGCAGTGGTTGTCATATTACATACTGTTATTTTCAGTGAAGTTGCTCAGATTACCAGATGTGAGAATGCAAGACTGACCACACAATTAAAGAGAATTAAAAAAAAACATTAGAAATGACACAGAGTTTCACTAGACAAAATGGTAGGAATTCACCAATGCTTGTTACATTGCATATTGTTGTCTTCAAGTTGGTCATTTAGATCACCAGATATGAGCATGCAAAAGTGGTCAAAAAAATTAAGCATTAACTGTTTCTTTCAATAAAACATGAGACATCAGCAAGGCTGGGTAATTTTTTTTTTTT
>NW_004955407.1:27139258-27169280 GCF_000276665.1 Chinchilla lanigera
AACAATAGCAAAATGCCAGCAACATAGACAAAAGCAAGAAAAAGGCAAAATAATAAAAATGATACAGGGTTTCAGAACAAAATGATAGAAATTAGCAGTGGTTGTTATATTACATACTGTTATTTTCAGTGAAGTTGCTCAGATTACCAGATGTAAGAATGCAAGACTGACCACACAATTAAAGAGAATTAAAAAAAACCATTAGAAATGACACAGAGTTTCACTAGACAACATGGTAGGAATTCACCAATGGTTGTTGCATTGCATATTGTTGTCTTCAAGTTGGTCATTTAGATCACCAGATATGAGCATGCAAAAGTGGTCAAAAAAAGTAAGCATTAACTGTTTCTTTCAATAAAACATGAGACATCAGCAAGGCTGGGTAATTTTTTTTTTTTTTTTGGCTTTTTGCCGGTACCTGGAATTGAACTCATGACCTTGTGCTTGCCAGGCAGGTGCTGTGTAGCTGAGCTAAATCCCAGGGGCTGGGTAGTTGTTGAAGAAGCTTTATTTAGTTCATGGCTCTAGAAGTCCAGTAGCATTGGTGCAGCATCTGCTTGGTGTCAGCATGGGGCTTCCTGCTGGGTCATTACCTAGAGTAGCCCCACAGAGTGAAACAGAGCAAGCAGGGACTTGTAGATCTCTCTTCCTTTGCTCAAACAGCCAGTAACACAACCCTAGCAGATCCACAGTCATGATCTCAACCCTAGTTACCTCAAAATATCCTTTCTTCTGAATGCCATTAACATGCGATGTTTGTAATACATTAAATTTGAGGGAGGGACACATTACATGTGGGGAGACACATTAAGTTTGGGGAACACAAGAGAAGTCACTCTTACAGAAGAGCCAGAAGTTAGGGGAAACTGATTAATAAATCCAAGCTCTAAATTCTTCAGCTGTAAATTTGTACTAGACAGCTCATTGAATTATAAGGAGATAAATTAAATCAATGCTGTTAAACAGTCACCACTGTCTGGCATTGGGTAGTCAAACACAAAACGATAGCAACTGAAAGATAACATGAGTGAGGTCTTAAGGGTAAGGGAAACTAAGAAGAATATCCTGACCTCTATATTAAGAGAACCTCTTTTGTAACCACTTGATATAGAGATCATGATAATAACCTCAGGTCCATTTAAGTGTTAATAGAGCCATTTTATTTTTAACTCATTTCTAGGCTCATTTACTTTGTTATCTAAGAAACAGGAACCCAGTCAGAACTCATTTCAATTTCACAAACTGGGAAGGACGTAAAAAGTCATATGTTAAGGAATATTCATTGAAACACACCCTTAGAGCCTTAGGGACATACTTCCATGCTTGCAATCACATCCCATAAGATTGATTATATTGTGATAACACATGTACTGAAGTCAGGCTCATTAATTAAACATAATTTTGTCTTCTTTACTACCTGCTGTACTTTTTGCTATAGAGCTAGTTAAGAGGGATCACTTTCTAAGTACAGAAAATGGTGTTCTTTTTATAAATTTTCCACATTGACTTAAAAAAAAATCCCTGTAAATTCTGGAATCCTTTTTCTCCTGCCAGTTAGCACCAACTTTGGTCAAAACCACCTACACACAACAATTTTGCATAACATGGTGCTATTAGCCATCAAAATGATCAGGCTGTAAATAAATGAGTGAAAGATTCACCTCAACAACCACTATGGAAACTTGGATGTAACCCAAACCTCAAATATGCCAGCTATGGATTGTATTTCAATTACCAAGAATGTATCATCTTGATCCAATAATTTTCCAAAGGGATTCTGGGGTGAAACTCAGCCTCAGGAAAAAGTTTCTTTCCAAAATAAACAAATACATTTGACCCTTGAGAGAAATATTAGAAACTTAAACCTTTCCTAAGATAGAAGCATAGGTTTGGATAATATGATTTGCTATCTATCCTCATTGATGTCCTTAATTAGAAGATGACTCGGTGACTTATTTTAGATCTTGCCTTCCCAAACTTATTTCAAAGAGTTCTTATACAAAGAAGATTCAAACCACTGTTGTTATGGAGTTATGTAATTTATTAATTTTCATTCTGAAATGTAATTTTTGAACTATTTTGAGACATTAAAGTATAAATTATATACAAAAGCAATAGTCTTAATAGAAACTACTACTAATAAGTGTTAATTACATTTATTTTTGAAGATCTTTTAACTTTTTTCCACTTAACAAAGTGAACCTAAACCTCAGAAAATATATGACCTTGTAAGATAAGGAGCTAATTCTGTCCATTGATAGCAAATGAATAAAGAATTGAAGGTTCAATGACAGCAAAACTATTTATGAAGATTAAAATAAGGATCTGGACCGAAGTAGCAAAGTGGTTGAAAACTGAAAACTGGACCCAGCTAAGAGAGAAAATGGTATTTAGAAGTTATTCAATGAGTTTTAAGATTTGAGAAGATATTTAATCATTGACAACTAAAATTGGGAGCTCAGTTAAAATATTTTATTGAAGTAGTAGGACACAATAATGTCAAGATTATTTCAAGTATACACCAAATATTGAGGAAACATTTTAATAAAACCTTTAAGATGATGATTTTAATATTTTAACATTAATTAGTATTTCAGTATACAAAATAAATAAATGAAAATAGATCTTTAAAAGCATTCAGTACTTCTCAAAGAGAGTGCATATGTTTTATTTCAAAAATAAAATACACTGATATGAAAAATCAGTATTAAGTAAATGAGTTAAATTCTGGTGTTTGCTCTAATGAAAAACATTTAATTGACTTCTGAAAATTTTATCCCCATAAGAAGAGATGCACACAGAAAAAAGAATACCAGTATACTGCTTTGGTTCTTTGTGATTTATTTTCTTGAGTATAAAGTTGTTCTTTCTCCTCTTGCTTTTCTTTCTTTCTTTCTTTCTTTCTTTCTTTCTTTCTTTCTTTCTTTCTTTCTGTCTGTCTTACTCTTTCTCTCTCTTTTTCTTTCTTTTCCTCTATTGACTTTTAACACTTTTGATAACACTGATTCAGCAGTATCTCCCCTGATCTAACCTACCAAGACTTGTTATGTGTTTTATTATGGTAGAATAAAATAAAAGCTGTCTTACTTCAGAAATAAATCCTAACAGAGAGCTGTGAACCTTAGGAGAAAATTAAGCACCTCTCAGATGAAATAAATATACTTTAAATATATCATCAAATATTAGCTACTAATTTTAAGTGATTTTAAAGACAACACATGAGATCTTAACGTGTTAAAATTAGTAATTGTTTAATGAACAATAATCTGCAATCTCTTTGTACAAAAACAAATTCTTTTAAATTTGAGGAGACCGAGTTATACACACTAAGTACTAATTAAAATATTTTGTGAATATAATTATAACAGTAAAATATAATTGATATATTATCATTATATTATAATGTTAGTATATTTTTTGATTTGTTTCTTGAAAAGTATTAGATAATTATGAAAACATATGAATGAAGAAAAATTATATCTAGGATCTCTGTTGTTGAAAGATATGAAAGAAATTTATGGACATCTTTTCAAAGATTTTCAATTTTAATATTTAAATGATTTTGACACATTCACTTTTTATATTCTTTTACTTATTGTTGATAATGATATTATTTTTAACAGCTTTCACTTGGAACCTGAAACGAAAACACTGCAAACTATTATGATTGATATGAATGAAATAGTTGACTGGTGGAAGAAGTGTTGATAATGTCTAAAATGTGATACTGCAGATTTTTACTTGTAGACTAGGCGTAAAGTGATAACATGGTAAAATGTTCTACTTTTCTTTTTTGACTTTTCATATTTGAAATTAGAAGACATTTTAATAGTAATCAAAGGAGTAGTAGTTTGGTGTTCAGAGTGGCACACCTGAGACAAGGGAGGTTACAGGGATGTGATGGGTATTTTTGATCTCTACCACTGACGACTTGACAAAAGTGCAACACTTCCAGGAGACCTGACTCAACAGTGCACAACTCAATAGATCTGTTTTGTCTGCTTCACAATACCACCTAGCCACAATCAAGTATTTATCCATTTAAAATATGGTTTATTGGATTCCTTCAAAAATATTTAGTTTTCTAGATTGTTTTAGAAAATGGCTTGATAGAGGAAAAAGAGTATAATTACAAAAACTATTTGAAAATTCCCTTGTTTTACACATAAATCTAATTCTTCCAAGGTTTGAATTTGCTTTGTTTTTACAACTGATAAATATATTTATAAAAATGTCAAACTTTTTGCATGGTAGAATTTTAGCATATGGGAGATGAAAACATTTATTTAAATGGTGTTAATACCTATGCTCTGGATATTTTCTCTTAGAGATAAGATTTTAAAAATCTATAAATAAGTATTTCATGATAATGTAAGAAAATAGTAGTGTATAAGTCTATGCTTTTCCTTTTTTAACATACTATAATCCAAAAGGTAAAATGAAGTATTATGGTTTAGATCCAGAATTTCCTCCCAAACTCTCATCCACTCAGAGGCAGGGCCTGAGGAAGGGAATCAGAGCATAGTGGTGGTATACCCATCAGTGCATTTAGCTATTAATAAGTTCAGCAGCTAGGTATGGTGTTAAGAGGAGGGGTCTTGGTTAGAGGTGGTTTACCAGCTTGGGGAGATCAGACCTCAAGGGTGTATCTCTCTCTCTGGCTCCTTGCTTCTCTCTCTGCTCTCTGGTTGCTGTGAGATGAACAGCTTTCCTCTGTGGCAGGTCCTTCCACTATGCTATTTCTGCATTTAAGCCAGCCAGCCATGGACTGAAACTTCTGAAACCGTAAGGCAAAATAAAGCTCTCCTCCTTTAAGTTGTGGAGTTATGCACTTTGCCTCAGCAATGATCAAGTTACTCAGACACTAGGGAAAACCCAGAGGGGAATTCCACACAAAGTTAATGCTATAATTACATAGCTATTTAGTACACACACACACACACACACACACACACACACACACACACACACACACGACATATAATTCAGATAAAGAGATGGAGATATAATAAGTGGCGCAACACAAATAATGACAACCGGAAATCTAACATAACTAAGTTACTTCTGACACTCATTCATTAGTACTATGACCTTGGTCGCCCCCCACACACACACACAACCTAGGATTATTCAGATGTGAAGTAAGGAAATGGATTTGTGTGGTTTCATGCACTTTTACTGACTGTAAAATTAAGCTCCTAATAATGACCACCAATATGCATCAAACTTGCTACTTGGAAATGGTAGAACTCTACAGACAAGCACTACTAAGGTAAATTCTGTCTGGGATTTGAGGGAGATTCTTTCTTGCATGATTATAAAAATGTTAAGAATAGTGATGTTCTATAAAATACTAGAAAAAAACTATTTCAGTAAATATTTTACTAATGACTTAAGGAACAGTATTACTTGATAGTATGTCAGCAGCTTCAATAGATTGATCATCCTTCTTTAGCTTGGCTCCATGACATATCCTCTCATATCCTTGGAAGCATGACAATACTATAGCTGGATGGGAGATATCAGCCTTGGTGAGGGATAAAAGTCAAATAACATATTCCAAAGAATACAAAGTGAATGATTTCATGGAAGTTTCTGAATGACTTTTGAATGAAATATTTGAAGTTCTACTTGTATTTCTGCAAAGGATGCCTTAATTTCAAGTCCTATGTCATATGGAGATCCCTTCCCTCAAAAAGTATCTTAATACTGCTATCCTTTAAGAAATACACCAATTCATTCAGCCAACCTAAAGGGAATCCACAAAATTATCATTTTTTACAGAAGTAGAGGTTTCAATTTAAGAAAGAATATCTTCTGATCACTTATTTAAACCGGACCATTTACTCATGTTTCTGATTTCTCCTAAACCTTCTATAATAAAATGCCATAAACTGGGTGGCATGTAAGAAAATATGAATTTACTTTGTCATATTTTTGGAGACTAAGGAGTCCAAGACCAGGCTTGTCTGCTGGAAGCTCACTTCCTGACTTGCAGATTCTGCTTTTTTGCTGTGTTTTTGCATGGTGGATAGAGAAAAAAAGAAAACTCTTTGTTGTCTCTTGTAAGGACAGTCTTCCCATCAGATCAGAGGTGTAATCTTTTGACTCCTCTTAGGTGTTCTTATTTCTCATTCTATATGTAATAATATTAACATGAGGGTTTCAATGTATAAATTTTGGCAGGGATAGATTAGGTCCATAGTTTTTATCCCGAGGCCCCAAGATTCATGACCTTATCAAATGCAAAATGCGTGCATTCCACTCCAAAAGCTACAAAAGTCTCAACTTGTTCCAAAACAAACACAGGTCTTGCGGCACAAAAGCATTTTCTTTGGCTTGATTTCTAGCTCTCCACACCCACTGGAGTGGCAGTATCAGCCCCACTGCCCAGGCGCAGCTGAACCCCTTCACGCTGGGGTGCTACACACACCCTGGACTCTTAGCTAGGGCCCCACATTCTAAAATTGAGGAGGAAAGAGACTTGCCCTTTCTGTAGGTGGGAGTAGCAGCCATGATAATCTGTTTTCATCAGCCATTGCTCTTCCTTTTTTCTTGAGGAATAGTGTCTTGGTTACTTTTCTTTGATTGCTGAGACAAAATACCCAACACACAAATTTAAGGAAGGGAAGGTTTATTTAGCTTACAGTGTGTGGAGATTTCAATCCATGCTTGGCTGGCTCCAAGGCAAAGTAGCACATGGCAGAGGGCAAAAGTTCATGGCTGTGGAAAACAGCAAAACAGCAAGAGCAAAAATGGAGGAGTGGCAGACAAGCAGCCTCTTTTCCTCCCTTGCCTATGCAAACTATCCGCCCCAGGGCTGGTGTAGCACTCACACCCATAATCCCAGCATTGGACTATGGATCAATCATAAATCTAGAAGCCCACCCCATGACTGCGTGAGGATTTGAAGGGCCATGTAGACACAAACCATAACAAATAGTAGGCTTTTATCATCCAGTAGCTTCATGGATCTATTCTGTATATCATGAGAAGTTTAGCAGGCTTGCTTCATTCTACCTTGTTTTCTCTGTACCAGTTACTTACACCTGGCTTTCTCCCTGCTGATATAACCCCATTTTTGCCTCTGGCTTCTGTTTCTGACATGGTTGGTCAAATCCACAAGCCATACCTGTGATCTTCTTATCAAATGGTTTTCAACCTCACACTTATTCTTTGTTTCAAAAACTGCTAGGCTTCCATAATAACATAGAGTGGAAGTGAGGAGGCCTCAAACAGCACAAATGTATTTTCTCAAATTTGGGAAGGTTGAGAGTCCAATACCAAGATGTCAGTAAATTCAGCATCTGCTAAAGGCTGTCTTTTTGGTTTGCAAGTTGATGTATTCTCACATGGCAGAGAAAGAAAGCAAGAGAGGAGAGAGATTACTTTAGTGTCTGCTATAATAAGGACACAATTCCTAGCAAAGCATGCCAAAAACTTAAATTGTCTTTTAATCTTAATTTCTTCCTTATTCCAAACAGTCACCTTGGGACCTAGGGCTTTGACATAAATTTTTAGGGGGCAGAGTCCAGTTCATAGCATCATGCTATCTTATTTACAGATGTCACTTTAACCTTTGGTCTTTGACCTGATACTGTGATCACAAATCTGCCACTTTGAGTGATTGGCTGCTCAGTCTTACATAAAGCTCTGAGAGCTTCTTTTATACATAGAGGAACCATCTGCCTGGGGGTTTGCAGTCATCTATTTACTCCTCTGACCCTCTGCAGTGTATTAAATATCCTGCCCATTTAGAATATGGGTTCCTGTTGACTGTACCCCTTCCCTTCTCATGGGTCGTCCTTATAGCAGTTCCATAAAAGTTTAACTTCTCAAAATAAAAAACAGAAATTCAATCCAACCCAGCTACTTCCCTGCTAGATATCTCCCTAAAGTATCATAGTACAGTGCTATATGCATACTCATATTTATAGAAGCACAATTCTTAAGAGCTAGATCTTAGAAGTGGCCTATATGTCCATCAATAGACGATGCAAAAATAAAGTGTTGCATTTATGCCTGATGGAGTATTACTCTGCCATAAAGAAAGATAAATGAGTCATATGTGAGAAAATAGGTACATCTTGAGACTATAACCTTAAGTGAAATAAATCAGACACACAAGCTTAAGTAGCAAATGGCTTCTTTTTATGAGAAACCTCAAAACACAAATAAAGGACAGAATATTGAAACAGATTTGAAACAGGGAGATAGATCTTTTGCTAAAGGGAGTGGACCAAGAGGTCGTGGTGGGGAAGGGGTGGGGTGAAGAAAAGAATGAAGATGTGTTAAGTTCAAGTACCAACTCCCCATAAGGAATGTAACCATTATGTATGCAGACATGTACTAATAAAAAAAGAAAAAGTTGACATGGAAAACAGAGACACTTAAGAAAGGAAGTGAGAGATGCTTAGAGAGATTCTGTCAGGTTGTACCTGTGCAAGCTCACGAGGGATGGTGTGTAGAACTTATCAGCACAGCAGAGTTTGGAGTTAAAAGTGTACCTTTGAGGTGGTGACAAAAAATAGGTAATTCAGGCTCTTTCTCTTTAAGGAAGGTTCTCTCATTTCTGCTTGGTCAGGGAAGATCCAGAATTAAATATGAGAAAAGAGATTCCAGGCCAATTTCCAGGTCCAGGCCAGGAAGACTGGCAGCTTCCAGTAGGTTCTGTCAATTGCAGTGATAGCTTTTAGGAAGCAGCTTTGATGCTGTGAGAAATTCCAGAGATGCTGAGAGACTATGTATAAGTAACTTAGTCAGTTGTTTTGGCTAAATGCTCTTGGCAACTGAGTGACCATGTCGTCTTAGACCTCCACCAATCCCAGCTGCCCCCAAAAGGGAAGATCCAAGCAAGAGTGCTCCTCTGAGCACTCTGAACCCCCATTAAAGGTGGAGAGAAAATAAATCATAGCCATAAGTCACAGGATGAAGGTACAGCATTGACATGGCCTTAGTAATTTACTATTTGGTATGGAGAAAGCTATTGCACATTGAAAGTGTGACTTTTTCGCTGATTAAAGTTTTTATATTGTCATTGAGGAATATTTTCAGAGAAACATCAGTGTATTCTGAGCCAGCTCCTTTTTGGTGTAAGATTTATGTATGTATGTGTGTATGTATTTATTTGTTTTTGCTTGATGTGCATATAAAGTCAGAAATTTTTACCCCAGTGAAATTAATTAACACATCTATAACCTCATGTATTTATATGACCACTCAATGATAGAGATTTTCCTTAGTATTTAAATTCATTCTTTATCTCTTTGATTTCTCATCACTACTGGCACAGAGTAGAAATTTAAAATGACTGTGTGAAAAAGATAGAATTTCATCAGCATATATTATTATTATTTGAAGTGGAAATGTAAAAGAATAGAAAGTGAGGAGAACATGGACAATTACAAAGCATGACTCACCAGTTTTATTCCTAGTAAAGCAGTGAATATTTTCTATTAAATTTTTCAAGGATTTGAGCTATGCATTTTGCAGTTTCCATATGCTAATCGGTAATTAGGAATTTTTCTGTGAATTAAAAATTGCTCAGAAGACCTATTTGATTTCCTCACATTTTCTCTATTCCTGACCAAGTTAGAGGCTTGCTTATTGAAAATCAGTTGTACTCAAACAGTCCATAATGTGGTCGTCGTTTTGCTACTGACTTTAATAATAAAAGGTATTATAAATATTTGTATATTTTTATTATACAATACATTACAATTACTTTCATTTGCATTAAAATAATGAGGGTATGCAATTAAATAATGTGTGCAGAGTGACCCAAAACACTGAAGAGAGATTAAAATCATCATGAAAGATGCTCTCCAAACTGAGTGAAAAAATATTTGTTAAATTATTATCATTTTACAGAATATGCTGTGATTGCTGTCATTTTATACATGTAAGCATTCATCTATTTCTGAATATATTTTATCTTTGTTTCACCATTCAATATTTTTATTTATACATCAGAATAACATATAGGCAAGTACTGTATTATATGCACGCAGTACTGTTTTTAATGATTTATTCTGTGAAATGTAAAGGTACTATCTTCATATCGTATCATTTTATAATATTATTTCTATTGCATGAGTTATAGGAATGGAAAATCATTTTTCACTAAAACAAAATTGTTCTCACTTTAGGAAGTGCATTACTGTGATGAATTATGTATATTTTAGGGAAGGGAGCACCGATAATTTCATAACAGTTTCTCCTCACTGACTTTCACACTTGTGTCCATTCTTTGATTGACTGAGATCCTACTTGTGCCCTGTGGACTAAGCTTTAAATCATGTGTATTTTTGCACTTGTGCAAACACATATGCACACACACGTACATAAACGTTGAACAGGTACGGACTGCACAAAATATGTGCCCTCCCTGTTTGCTCTGTGTTCTAGGTGCTATAGACATAGTCTGACCAAAAGGAGAGCCTCTTCTTTATATTCCAGTGTACTTTCCTATCTTACTCTTGTCCATATTTATATGGTCCTCAGAAATTTATGCCTCTTTGGAGATTTATGCCTCCTTAGTAAACCTTAGTAGATCTACTTGTAGAGAATGCTAATATTAAGCCAGAGTCTAACACTGGGAAATTAAATCTATACTTACAGAGTAATTACTACTTGATAGCTTCATAAATGAATTATGCACATGATGCAGATACTCTCAAATAATGTCCTGCTGTCATTTCATGGCGAGAATGGAAGCCTCGTGATTCTAGGAACAGTTTGCTGTTGCATTTCCGCAACAGGGAAAAAGAAACTTAAAAGAGTGTTCATAGCTTATAAGCAGAAGTGTGGTAGACTGGGACCTAGACATAGGTGAGAATTGGATCATAATGAAAACAACCTTTCCACAACAGTTAAAAGCTGCACATTTCTGAGTAAAATGTCTTTGCTCATTATAATACCTGGTATATCATGTTATAATTAAGATTGTGTCACTCTTTCCATTATAAATCACTAGTTTAAAGACTCATAAAACAGCTGTAAAAATGAGTTTCAGGCTCAGCTTAGCATATGAAATATTTAACCAAGAGCATTTATGTTTTTATCTTTTACTTTTTTTTTTTTACAAAACAGTATTTTAGGCCTCTTTAAAAATGAAACAGAATTTCAAGAAGATTTTTTTCAGGTGCCTTTTTGGCACTTCATAAATCATTACCAGCCTTGCTTGTTAAAAATCAAATCCTGCAAGTACTTGGTGAATTACAAAAGGTAATCGTCTTAAGTCTTTCAAATGGTTCCTTTAAACATGGCTTAAACATTTCAAACATTACATGAGATCACTACATATCTAAAGAATTTTATAAGACAAATACAAGAAAATCTTTTGCTCTTTTATTTCCCAGATAGTATTAAACACTTTAAATGACACTAAAAAATACTATAAACTGTTTTACTCTTGTAGATCTGATTCACTGTTTTAAAAATTCTGGTTTCAAAAACATTCCTATGGCAAGTCCTGCCGGCCAACTGTGGTTTCTTGTCCTCTTTTGCCCACCAAACCAACTTGTATGTGTTTGCTAAATTTACCCTATAAATGTTAACTAATTGAGTATATAGAATGAATACTTTACAATATTCTAACCATTGCAAAGAAAATACTTTGTCACCAGTGCATATAACCTTAAAATAATAGTCGATTTGGCCCAGGAAGATTCAATTCAGAAGCAAAGGAAAAGCTAACACATAAAACTCACACTTACAGTGGAGCCAACCATAAAGATATTCTATGTGTCCAGATTTTATTCTCTACAGCACAAGAATTCAAGAAAAAGTGAGGTGACTAGCTTTTTACTGTGCTCTTCTTTGCAAGGATATCTTTCTTTCAGATCGAAACAGTGATTGTACAAAATTGGCTACATTAGATATCATGTTCATCCTAATTTAAATACTGACTTAATAATGACTTTTGTATAATTGAACCCTTGAATTATCCACTATTTGTTATCATCAATAGAATTCCTACCCTCATGCTTTCAGTTACATTCTTACCTGATTCTGCCACTACTTTGTATGTTAGTATCTGTTGGCCTCCAGACAGCATAGCCATTCACCATGGCACCCAAATATTATTTCAATGAATCATGTTTTCTGAAATCATCCTTTCTGACTAGAAAGGATGTATGTGTTTTATAACAGTGCCCCAAATTAACAAGTACAGCTTGTATCTGGAGATGGGATTCATGTTGTCTACTATTGACTCTAGTCATCTAGTCAAGCCTTGTGACTTCAGTCAATGAAGTATGAAAGAAACAACACATATGCTTTCTGAGGCTGGATAGTTAAGGGTCATTTGCCTTCTATGTTACTCACTGGAACAATTTTTGGATCGCTGTATCAGAAATGCAAATGCCCTTGCCTGCCATGGTGAAATGGAACACATGGGAAAGTTGTATGTAGGTGTTGTGGTCAAGGGTCTCAGTTGAACCCAGAATAGAAGGTCAGCAAGCTAAGGCAATTGAGAGATGAGATAAAGCCTCCATATAATGCTAACCTCCAGCTATGAGTCACACTCAGGCATCTGAGTCTTCCATGCTAGGCATCTAGTTATTATGGAAAAGGAAAAGTCATCCTTGGCTTGTTTTGCCGGAATTCTTGACCCACACATTCCTTAAGCATATAACAATTATTGTTCTTAATACTTCTTAGTTCAGGGGTGGCCTATTACACCGTCATGAGAAACCAGTACAGCCAATTACTCAACCACCTAAAACAATCTTAATTAATTTTCTGATAAAATGTTAATATATCAAAAATAAATAAGTAAATAAATAGAATACCAATTCAGTTTGTATGTGAATCTACATCAAAATTCATCACATTGGAATGTGGATTTATGATGATAAGGAATTAAAATACACAGGGTTCATATATAAAGTCATATGGCATGCATTCTACTAAAGATACTTGGAAGTGTAAGCTCCTTAAAGATGGATATCAAATAGAGATTTTAATTGGATCTTTAAATTCTGTCCCTCCATTACAATTCTGGTTCATTATGTAGGCATTAATATTATTATTTTAGATATTTGAAATACCCTTTGAAACATGAATATTATACTGGAATATTTTCTGCTTACTACAGAAAGAATGAAAACACTATATTTGTAAATTGAAAATTTCATATCTTTTAATTTTTTTTTTTTGTTTGTTTTTTGAGACAGGGTCTCGCTGTGCAGTTCAGGTTGGTCTTGAGCTCACTTTGTAGCCCAGGCTGCTCTCAAACTTGCAACAATCCTCCTGCATCAGTCTCCCAAGTGCTGGGATTAAGCCCACTCCTGCCAGGTAGATAGATTTTTATTGTCAAGTTTGATGACATTTACACTGTCTTCTCTAAGTGTACCTAAATCTTGCATTTTTTTCTCTTGCACACATTGCAAATATTAGAAGTTATTGATCTTCAACACTGCCAAGTAAAACTGAAAAAAACTTTTTAAAAATATATAAAAACTATGACACAAATAAGAAGCAATTAGCCAAATTCTCAAGGACGTTAATAAGCTTCTTAACTCCAAAGCAAAAATGAAATGACTGGGAGTAAGACTGACTTTAAACTGGTTGCTACCATGGAATGATGTAACAAATATCACAATGGCATGCACTGTACTTCTCAATGGAAAAGACAAGTCAAATTGAAATCTAGGAAATATGAAAAAATCCATCATGCCTTACAATAGCCTAAGCACAAAATTAATTGAATTGTTAGCAACTGATAGATTTTGAGGGAAAAAGAATCAGTTTCAATATTGTTTTTAAATAAAAAAGTCATTTTAAAATTTGAACCACAGGTAAGAAAATATATTGTCCTCCAAGGAGTTATTCTACTGTGCTTATTCATGAAAGTGTCATAATATAAAAGTCCTTGTCCTTTTCTCCCTCAAATACAATTTAAAACTAACATTCTACCCAGTGCATAATTTTTTTTCATTTAGAAGTAATAATTCACTTTTTACCATCTGTTTTAATTGAATTACGCATGTTATTAACCAGTGTCATTTTAAGCATGTGCATTTTCACAACTGAAATACAAAATTTTATGTGGATAAAAGAGGACCAAGCATTTTATGAAAATCAGCTGAAAGAATTTTGTCACATAATTTTTATTCTAAGAATTATATTTACTTTATCCCAGCTGAACCTCAAATGGGACTGATTTAATGAAGAATATCTGTGCCTTAACTTCAGCAGTGTTGGCTACCTTTTAATCAGGTCAATGTCAAATTAACTTCATGTGGACTTGTTCCTCAATATCTAATTAAAAGACATTTTTTCCTTACTATTCTTTCATTTTAAGTGCTTCCTTCTTCTGAAATTATGCTCCCTATCCACACCAACCCTGAGACTGTGATCATGCTCTATGACATCTTTACATTACTAACTACAGCTTTTCTGCCAACAATACTATTTTTCCCTGGATACTTATATGACTGACAACTTTTAATTCAGACTTCAAGTTAAATGTCACCTGCTCAACAAAACTTCCTATGTTTATTAAATTAAATTTCACTGGCAAATACTCTTGCATATCTTGTAAAGAAAGTGCATAAGATATTAATTTTCATAACCTGAAAATTCTTATTTTCTTCCTAGATTTGGTTGATTATTTATTGAATTCTTGACATGGAACAATTCATTCTTAGAAATCAGAAGTAATTATTCAGTGGATAAGAAATATTATTCAACCTGTTTCTCATTTGTTTTTAGCTGACTTCTTTGTTTTGTGCCCTCCAGGAAATATTTAAGAATTTTTCCATAGGTTGATTGCTCATTGATTCTGACAATAAGTCTCTAGAATATTTCTGCTTGCAGGCTTCCTGAGGCTATAAGAACTTTCTTGTAATACTAAAATATTTTATTTTTCTATTCTTTATTATCTCTGTTTAGACTTAACATTACTTGAAGTTGTAGAACTCTTGTTAATCCCTATAGATACGATATTAGGTGATCTCTCTGAAAAAAATAATTAGAATGTGTGAAACAATTAAATGATAATCTGAAACCATTTTTAGTTTGATTAATCTTTCCAGAACATCTATCTATCATAATGATCATTTGAGAGTTTTCTTCTTTGTTTTATTACTTTTTCTTACCTTTAAACTTATACATTAGCAGTCTTTATCTCCAGCTCTTTAGTTTTTTTTTTTTTTTTTTTTTTTTGTGTGTGTGTTGGTTTTTCTCCGGTACCAGGAACCGAACTCATGACCTTGCGCTTGCCAGGCAGGCACTTTGCCGCTGAGCTAAATCCACAGCCCCTCCAACTCTTTAGTTTTTGTTTAAACTGATATATTTATTTACAGCTGAGTTCCTTTCTTTTTTAATGGTTCCCTTTTCAATTTAAAATGATTCTCTATCTCATCCAGCATATCATGTCTCCTACTACCAATTTTTATATACCAGATAATTTTTCAGATTTTTTTATTAGTAAGTCAGAGTCTGTGGATCACGTAGGAGCTCCATCCTGTTAACCTGTCCTAATCTAAAGATGTGAAAATATTCTAACCTATCTTTTCCTCTCACATCTCACATTAAGTACATCCACTCATCCCACTTACCGTCCTGTTACAAAGTATATATAATCAGATTGTGACTTTGCACTTCCACCTCATCATCAAGTGTCTCACCTTGGGTCATTCCAGACAGGCCCTCGAGTGACGTACCTGTTCTTGAGCAGGTGCATCTGAACTCCAATTTCCTTTCCACTGTCTGTCTGTACTCCACAAAGAAATACAAACGAAGCCTTAAACATGCCATACAAATCATATGAATCCATTTCTAGTACTCAAACTCATTTCACACTTTACTTAGATAAAAGTATGCATTATTTATTACAAGTTGCGAGCTCTAAATGAAAACTAGTTCCCTGCTGCCTCTCTGGTACTTCTTCCCCTCACAGTCTACTTTTTCTCAGGCCATCCTCACACTGGTCCAGGAACTTTGGCTTTGCTCTCCTTTTTATAAGAGAACTCTTCTTTCCAATATCCATGCACTTTATTCCTGTTATGGCTCTGGCTAGATGTCCTCCCAAAGCCTCATATGGTCCTATGTAAGTTTTTCAGAGATGGCTGGATCTAGAATTTATGCTGCTGATGTTAAGTGTGTGATGCTGGGATCAATGGTGTGTGGTTACTAAATTAGTTCACTAACTGGTTTGGCAGAATTCTGGGTAGGATTAAGCGTGTTCCACCTTGGGAGTAAGCGCTATTCACCCAAAGGGCAGGTAGCATGGACAGAAAGGTTAGTGTTGCTGCTTTTCTGCCTTCTCCCCACCATGGATTGTTTCCCTTCTGCTGTGTCTCTGCCATGCTGTCTTGGAGCCAGCCACCTATAGACTGAACCTCTACAAAATGTGAAATACAATAAACCTTGCATCCTTTAACTTTGAGGATCAGATATTTGGCCTCAGTAACTAGAAAGGCAACTAAGACAACACTCTTATTTTGATCAGACCTAAATTTAAATATAATTTTATCAAAGAGGACTTTGATCATGTTATATGAATTAGAACCCTTTTTTTATATCTCCCATTAAAACGCTATTCACTCCTAATACTTAACACATCCTGCCACACATCAATATTTGTGTGGTGGCTGTTTATCAGTGTCTGTCTTTCCTAACTAGAATGCAAACTCCATAAAACACAGGTTCTATCTTTTGTTTGTTACTAGATTTCTGCTACTTAAAATGATACACGGTGCTTCCTTCATTTGCTTCTTTCCTTTAAATTTTGGCCATCAAGGATATAATTCGTTCAATATCTCAAAATCTGGAAATCACAAAGTATGGATGACACCTTACAAAAAGGAAACTAGGAATTTCTGAAAGGGGCTAGAGAGTTGGCAGGTATCTTGAGCTAAGCAACATCTGTTCCCCTTCTTGATCAATGAGCAAATAAAATGTTTGTGCCATTCTTACTGCTAAGAAAGGATGCTGTCATTTGCCTATGTAGAAAAGAGGGGATTCTGGGAGAAGTTGCTAGTATTTTGGCACTGAGATAAAGCAACACCGAAGAAGGCACAGAAGCTCAGTCTGTTGAAAGTAAAACTAACAGTATCTGGATTCTAATCTGGCTCTGTCAGTCATTACTTTTATGGTTTTAGTTTCCTAGGCTATCTGTATCTCAGATTCCTGTGAAATGGGTTCAATAATAACAACCACTTCACAGTGTTGCTTTTAAAAGTATATATTATAATAAGCATCAAGTTCATACTTTACTGTTTCTTCTTATTCTCATCATCATCATTATTGTAGCTTAGGATCTTAAATCCTAAAATGATGACAACGCAATTAATTTGATAGCCAAATAAGAGCCATTATGCTGTTTTATTTAACAGAAAGGCATTATTCATTATTCTGGTATTGCAGATCAAGATATATCAATCTTCTTTCTTCTTTCTCTTTCAAAGTGAATTATGTAGCAATGCATTTAAACAAAGTATGTTCCATAGGATAATATTTCAAAAAAGTCTACAAGGTAGGGGAAATTATTATAACAATTACAGTTAATTATGCTTAGTAATTTCATGTAGATCTCTCATCAAACATTTGATGTAAAATAATTAAACATGATTTTACATTGAACATTTATTGTAAAAACTAAATGAAGTTTAAAATTCTGAGTAATACAATAAGTATATAACCTGTCAAAGATATTTTCAAACACTGTATGGACATTTATCCTCTGCTCTTTGGGCTGATTCTTACCTTACCTAGGGTAGATATTAGTTCCAGGAGCAACTTTGCTCCTTTTCCTCTCAAACTAATTCTGGTCAGGCATTTTCAGGCTTTCTTTAAAGCACATATAGAGATTTTTCTGGATCAAATTGTGAGAAAGTGCTTCTTTCAATGACTTTTCTGAGTTTGGAAAGGTGAAAACTGACAAGAAAAAATGTTTAGTTTTCCCCTTGCTTAGAACGATAACTAATACATGGTAACTCATCACCCTATTTCTAGAAAAATAAGTTCATGTAGTACTTTACTATCTTGAATTTACTTTAACTGAGTCATTTGTAACCCACGAAGCAGGTTGGCATAAACTTCCTTAGACATTCATGTATAACCCTTTGATCAATATACAATAATATATATGTTTACTGATAAGAGGATAGGACACAAACTTTCCTATCTTCTACACTGTAAAACCTTAACTTAAGAATTCATATTTATTTCTCTTTCTAGCCTGAAGAATTTCAGAACTTGATCAAAATCAGCATTTTTGTAGTTACTGAAATTAAATATGTGTAGTTCACATATAGAAAGGCAATTACAGAATAGTTTAAGGGAAACTTGTAAACAAAGAGAAATCACAGAAAAATTTCACTGTACCTAATACATTCTTGAATTTCATTCAACTTGTAAATAGTTGGAGGATCACATCGGCATCAAGTGGCTACTTTCATGGAGTGGTGGGGGTGTTGGGAGATCACGCGTGAATCACTCCATGGAAAGGTAATGGTGTCTGTAATCCTTGGTCAAGATGAAGACCTATTCATTGAGGAAGTAAACAGTCATTGCAAAATCACATTCCCATCAGATAAAAATGTGGAGAACATTTGTGGAATAATTTTTCCAAAAGAAAAATAAAAACACAAGGTAAATAATTTAATAATGATTTGGAAAATGTCTTTAAGGAAAAATATTGTAGTGGATTGATAACTGGTGGTCAACTTATAACCCCTAGCTGAACTGAGGAAGTGTGGTGCTGGGTGTGGGAGGCCCACCTGAGGACTGCTGCCAGCAGTATAAGACACAGATTGGAGAAGAAAAAGTTAAGCTGTTGGGAGCAGAGAAAGGCTGTTGGAGCTGGTGAAAGCTGTAAGGAGTTTTGATTTTTTGGAGGAGCCCGTCACGCTGGCTTTTTTGATGAAATTGGCTGTTTTCATCCTCCGAGGAGCTCGGGACCTCATTGGCACTGAGAATGGCTTTGGTTCACTTTGGGGGAGCTCTGGTCCTCACTCTGAGCATTGCTTCCTGGGTCCAGAGGGGAAGATGGTGCACTGCCAGTTTCCTGGAGAGATTTGCTGTGTTGGCTTTCCTGATAGAAACTCGGCCATCCTGGTCATTGGAGGAGCTCGGGACCTCACTGTTGCTGAGGATTGCTGTAGTACCTTTCAGGAGAGCTCTGGTTCTTCTGAGCATGGCTTCCTGGCTCCAGTGCAGATCCCTCAGCCTTCTAGCACAGATCCTTCATCCTGCTGGCACAGACTTTCTAAATATCACCACTGACCTTTGGGCCTTCCCAGAGCAGATCTGTGAAACAGGTCTGCATGAAATATTGTTAGGGGCTCTGGCCTTCCAGCTGGATTCATGGGAGGCATTGTTATGGGCTCTAGGTCTTCAGGAGACTCATGTTGGACATTATCGCAGGATCCAGGCCCTCAGCTGGATTCTTGGTCTATAGTGTGGACAGATTTCCTTCACTGTCTTGTATATCATTCTTTGGGTGACTATTATAAATAATCTTATAAAATATGTGTCCTGTATTATATTTCTCTCCCTTGCAAAATAAGCCCCAAACCATAACAAATTTTGTACCAGAGGATTTGGGTCGTTACTGTGACTACACCTGACCATGTGATTCAAGAGCCTTTGGAAATGACTTGTGGGAAGAGTTGGGAAAGGTTCAGAGATGTTTCCTGAAACAGTAAAGCTGGAATGCCTTTAGCTGTTCTGTATGGGAGATTCTGGTCAGAGCTCAGAAGACCAGAATGTTGATAGGAATCCTACTGGTAAAGACCAGGTTCAGGAGTTTTCTGCTAGGAAGAAGGACTGCGTTGGGTGCTGGACTCCAAATGATATATGTGATGGCTTGGCAGAAAATTTGTCTGCATTTTGCTTGTGTCCAGAGACTTTGCCTGAGACTGAGATTAAGGGTAGTGGACTAATTAATCTTGCAAAAGAAATTTCAAGTCAGTAGAATGTTGAGGCAGTGACATGGTTATTGTTGGAGGCTTTTAGGCAGATTCATGTTGAGAATCAGGAGCAAAGTGCTCAGCAGGATGATTTAAAATGTTGTGAATTTTGCCAGAAAGAAAGCTCCAGTAAAGCTGTGGACTGCAAAGACAAGGCTAAGGAGATCTTCCCTGCTGAGAATCAACAAGAGAATGGAAAAGATGGCCTGAGGGCATCACAAGAAGCAGCAAGTCTCCACCCTTTGCAGCCTCAGAAGTGCAGAGGTGAAGATCTTGCCTTGAGGAAAAAGCCATGGATTACCATGTTCCAGAATGGTGGTGGCATAGAGAATTTGCTCCTCAGAATTGGATTCAGAGTGCCCAGTGATCCAGCCACTCAACCCCTATGGCCAAGAGAGAGGAAAGCTTGGCTACTGCTCCAGGTGGCAGCAGACCTTGGCATCAACCACATGGCACTGGTTTTAGGTGCATACAGAATTCAAGAGTTCTGAGGTTAAGAAGGCTTCCATTTCTATTTCAGAAGGTGGCCTGGGAGGCCAGGCAGTGTGCCCCCGAGAGAACAGTGTGTGAAGCTGTGAGTATGAAGCGAGATGTGAAGTATAGACCTCCGAAGTTTGAAAAAGCCAAGAAGGTGGACTGTCTGAGGAAAGCTACAAGGAGTTAGCAAAGTGGGCCCAAGGGAGAAGCCACAGGCACTGTAACCACTGGAAGTGCCATAGGGGTGGAATCATGCAAGTCCTTTGGAGCTCACAACATGCCACAAGTTGCTTCAGATGCTGGACATGGAATTATAGGAGTTAATGTTTGCCCTGCTGGATGTTGGATTTGCTTTAGTCCCAATGCTCTGTATCCCCCTGTTTGTACGTTTTCGAATGGTAATGTTTATTTTGTGCCATTGAATGTCGGAAGTGTTTAACTTTTCATTTGTACAGGGGCTCAGAGCTAAGAGTTTGCCTTACATTTTGGAGGAGACTTGGGACTTGGATTTTTCAGCAATGCTGAAACTGTTAGGATTTTAGAAACTCTTAGAGCTGGACTAAAATGCCATTTGTATAAAGGGATGTGCATGAGTCTTTGGGTGGTGAGGGGTGGAATGTTACAGTTTGTGTCTGCATTTTACCCCAAAACCTCATGCAGTCATGGGGCGGGCTTCTAGGATTTGTGATTGATCTGTGATCCAATTCTGGGATCATGGGTGTGAGTGCTACACCCACCCTGGGGCAGGTAGTTTGTATACAGTGTAAGGGAGGGAAGGAGGCTGCTTGCTGCTATTCCTCCCTTTTGCACTTGTTTTTGCTGTGTTTCTCCACCATGAACACTTGCCCTCTGCCATGTGTCACTCTGCCTTGGAACCAGCCAAGTATGGACTGAAACCTCCACATACTGTAAGTTAAATAAACCTTTCCTTTCTTAATTTTGGGTGTCAGGTATTTTTTCTCAGCAATGAGAGGAAAGTAACCAAGACAGATATATAATTTTTAAGTGATGTTTATTGAATTTTCTTCTTTTCCTATCAAAACCTTGATTTCTGCTTTCACTTCCTTGTCTTTGTTCACCCTTCCACTCTATGCAGGTGCTTGTTCAACACGGATATTCACGGAGAAGATGCACATCACGTAAACGGCCCATACGACCATTCAGGGAATATTTTCCCCTAAATTTTATTCAAAAGCATCCAACTTCCTATTTCCCAGATATTCATTCATCTTACTCTTAAGAATTATTAGCTTAATAAATCTTCATCAAATCTATAAGTTTCATTCCTTAAATATTTTAAGAAGGCATAAAAATATTGAGAAAAAGTTTAGTAAAATCCTTAATGTGCCATCTTTTCTTCTCTTATGCCACAATGTTTGAATATTTTTCAATCATATATCTATTACTTAACATCTGCTATTGACTTTTTCCATCTGATATCCTAAATGGAAACTGATTATATTATAAATAAATGCATAGATTTCATTTTATTCTCAGCCCAACTGAGTCCATTTCCACTTTTTAAAATCTATTTTCTTGCACTTTTGTCTACTATTTTTCATACCAGTATTTAAAATTACCAGGGAACTATTGAGTAGAATACAATGAGACATATAAAAAAATGACATAAAAAATGAGACATATAAAAAAATTGAAAAAATAAGAGGTGTTTTGGCTCAGGGCTGGTTGCCCTCAGTTGTGCTCCATTCACCACCCCTAGCCAGTAAGGGAAGCTCTGGGCCTAGGATGAGCCAACCTAGGTGGGCTGGCGTCAACCAAGCTTCCATTCTGCCTGCCTCAGGGTTGTCCTCTTCGCTTGCACAAGGCCATGTTTGTGCCACACCCTTAAAGTAGGTAGCCTAGGTCATCATGAACAGTGACATCCCCACCAACAGCTGAGTGTACAAGGGCATCTCCATCATTGCTGTTAAGAAGCTTGGCAATAAGTTAGTGTCACACATCTCATGAAGCAGATTTAGAGAGGTCTTGAGGAGCAACTTCACCAAGTTGTAGGTGGATGGGAGAAAAAGGAAGATAATTATGTCCCTGAGGTCTCAGCCTTGTATCATCAAAGTAGCTCCAGCACTAAGGAAATGCAGAAGCTTTTGAACTTTGGCTCTCTCTCCAACCTGCAGGTCACTCAGCCTATACTGTAGATGGATTTCAAAACCCCATGTGGAGCCCTTTCAATCTTTCTGCTATGTCATAACATTCTCAATAAAGTTGGAATAACAGCAAATAAAAATTAATGAAAATGCATTCTAAGAGTATTATTATTACCCTTAGAAACATGTGTATGTGTGTTTATGTGAGTGGTATGCCACATGTGGTACCATTGTATTGTGCAATGTGTATTGGGTCAAAAGGGTGTAAAATTGATTTTTCACAGTGGACCCCAAATTACAATATGAGAAATCTACTGCTCTAGAGAAAGTTGCATTGTTTAATTTTTTGATGTTACATTTCTAGTTTCATGTGGAGAAGCTGAGTTGTATTTTTTAAAAATTAATTATTCTTATTCCAGAAATAATGACTATGACAGTTTTCATAAATAGTACACCTGTGATTCTTCCAAGTCCCCACTTTGTATCTCAGAGGTCAAATGGATAGCTGTTAACATTCACCTTCTCACCACAGCAGTTCTCCCATATCTGACCCATTTTAACTACCATACATAGATATTACAATTCAAACATATTTAATGCTTTATTATCATTTTAGTATTCATTACCTCCTTCCAATGAAATCTGATAATATTTTAGGCATACTTTCTCCTGTTCCTGAATTAACCCATTTCTGTCCTTGAAGCTACATAATTTGTGCATTCTGGGAATGTTTTCAAGCACAGAATGGACATTTATGGACTGATTAGAAGTACACAACTGTACTAGTCTACTTAGGTATAAATATGATTCTCAAAAGTTTTGTATGAATTTATATTAATCATGGAAGGACAACCATGGAAAAATAACTTTCAGTATCTCCTTTTGCTCATCTGCAAAATAAGATAAATAATAGAAAACTCTAGGAGTGTGAAGATGTATGAGTAAATAGATGTACAGCAGTCAATTCAATAGCTAGTACCCATACTAGATACTTTAATTATTATTAAAGTTTTTGTAGAAATATTTTTGCTCATTGAAACCATCCAAATATTTCTGTAAAAAAGAAGGACTGCATTGTGATGACCTACTTAGATAGTCTTGCTAAATATTGCTGAGATGAACCTAAACCTCAGGAGAAAATTTGGAAAACAGAAGACAGTGAAAATCCACTATTTAAACACAAACAAAAAATGTGGGAAAAATGCAACACAAACATTAAAGATAACATAAAATAACGAGGATAGCCTAAAATTTAAAAGGAAGAGGAGGATGGAAAGAAGAAGAGAGGGGGCTTAGTGAAGAGAAAAGAAAGAAGGAAGGAAGGGGAGAATATTGATAGAACTGCTGTGTTGATTTTCAGGTATCCTATTTGAAGCACACTTCAAAATAGTTGTAATGTACATTTAAATGAAAAATATACTTTTAAAATATGGAATTTCTGAAATAATTGAAAGATAAATGAGCTGATAAGTGCTTTGAAATAGGAATAAAAAGAAGACCATTTCTATGTTATGGTTTCAGAGGACAATTATTACTCAGGTTAAAACAGATACAAGTGTGTTTTAAAATTATAATAAAGTAGGATAGACCTTAATAATAGGTATATAACTGGAACAGAGCAAATAAGTTTGAAATTGATGCTAGCTTACACGAGAACTTCAAAGGGGAAGACACTATATTTTCATAAATAATTTAGTAGAATTGATTAACTAGGGGAAATTTTAGTGGTTTCATCTGTAGCAAACAAATTGTAGGAAGAGCTAACCATTCAAAATAAAATATAAAACCATTGTTTACATGAAAAGAAACTGTTATTATTTAACATTATGATAGAAGGGTCTAATTCTTAATACATGAAAAATTAAATTAATCAAAGACTGAAAAAAGAGTTGTCTGCTTAAAATAGCTATCTCTTAAAAATGATTGAGCTGAGTGTGGTGGTGCACGCTTATAATCCCTGTGCTCTGGAGATTGAGGCAGGAGGATCATTGTGAGTTCCAGACCACCCTGAGCTACAAAGTGAGCTCAAGGCCAGCCTGTACTGCATAGTGAGACCCTGTCTCAAAAAAAGAAAAAAATGATTGAAAACCTCAGAGAAATACCATTGTAAAGCTACCAAATGATTAAAGATCTGAAACAACTGTTATCTATTGCAAATAAATAACCGGCACAACACCTTGAAAAATATTTTTATCATATCCTCCATCAATATTTATAGTTCTTAAGACCTACCAATTCTACCAAATATTTCCAACAAAAATTGTGAACAGATATACACTGAGTTAATAATAAGATTTTCAGAGGAATATTATTCAGCATGCAACAAAATATGAGTCTCAAAAACATACAATTGACTGAAATCAGCTAATGTGGAAGAGTGTGAACTTTATGATTCCATATAAAGAAAGTGCTGCATCAGTTCACATTCACATTTTGGTTGGAAGTCAGGACACTAGGTGAGAATAAAGGAGGAGTAGCAATAAGGGGGCAGGGACACAAAGGTGTTCAAAGATGCTGGCCAAATTCTGGTTCTGGACTGGCTTGATTCACAGGTATTAGATTTCTGATTATTCACAGAGATGTACCTTTGATTACATTAAATTTTATTTAAGGAAAGGGTATAACATGAAATTGTGAGCTTAGGTCTTCCTTCAGGAGAAGCTCCTATGTAAAGAATGTAGTTAGTTGATGTCTTCAGATCTGCCACACAGCCCGAGGCACCCCCAAGCCTGCTGCTTTGTATGGAGTGATAACAAAGCCTTGCCTTTTCACTGAGGACTCCTCTGATTTGCAGCCTTGCGCTTGTGCTCCCAAGTGATCCGTGGAAGAGTTTCTCAGAGAAGCAATGCCATTTAAGTCTGCCACTACACTCTTTCTTACTTTCCTGTCACAAGTTTGATGATCTTTTTGTTTATTTGTTTAGTCCCATAGTATGGTTCACAGACTCCCCCTACAATAAATCTCTTACATTATTAACTTCGCCTTGAAGTCTCCTTCTTGGAACGAAACTACCACATATGGCCTTAGGGGCAGTCAATGTTCATTGATTGAATTGTGTGCGGGCACCACGTGGCATTGGTAACTCTGCAAAGAGTTGATGGACCAAAGTTTCAGTTGAATAGGAATGGATTTTGGTGATCTATTGCAAAGCTTGATGGCTGTAGTTAATATATTATATATTTCAAAAATGGCTAAATGAATGGATTTCAACAGCACTTACCATAAAGAAATGATAAGTACTTAAAGTGCTTGATGTGTGAATTAGCCTGACCTGATCATTCTACAATGTGTACATATATAAGGAGGCCCTTCTCTAAAGTAAGACATTAAATATAACAGAGGGTCAAGTACTCATCAAATGAGATATGGAATGATAAAAAGTACCAAATACTGAGGCAGGGCAGATATCTCTCATGCTATAGGAGAGGTAATAGATTGGAATGACCTGACTCTGAAAATATGGGTAGTGAAATCAGGAATATGACTGTGATTGTGATAGTGGTAAGTCACAATCACTATAGATTTTTATTCCAAAGATTTCCCTGAAATCTCACATCCTGAAGAAGAGGCCTATAACTTCAGTCTTTAAGTCTATAACACTCTCAGAATTCAGTGGTTAGAGATGATCAACTAGAATTCTTGCATCAAATAGGTCAAAATGTCAAGAAAGAGAATCTATCTGGGTAGAATAAGGCGTGGGAGATGTGGGCTGGGAAGCAGGCAGACCAATCAAAATTTATCTACTATATCTTTCAAAAGAATTCAGTGATGTGAGTTAGGCAGATTTGCTCACAATAATTTACAGTTTTTGCCTGAGCTATAATGTATAAAAGATGTATAAGCACAGGGAGAAGACAGAGGAGATTGTTTTTAAAAAATGCAATATCTGATGTAGACCTTGAAAATTGTGCACAATATTGTCTAATACTAAAATGATTTAAAAATTAAGTTTCAAGGGAATTAGTGAGAAGAAGTGAAAATTCAATGTACATTTAAGGAAAAGTGGAATCATGTATCATGATAAATATTGCACAGATGTTGAAAAAGCTAAACTAAAGTCTGAGAATATATTGACCCCCTAAGATATACCAGCTCACAAGGCCAGAGAGGAAGAGTCTTCTGCCACAGGCAATTATCTTGCAGGATGTTTTTGCTGGCACCTATGACTAGGAAAAACAGTAGTTCTTTAATTTGTTCTTCTGATCAATATAAAGTGAAAAATTACCATCTGTGCCTCAGTCTCCTACGACAACCGTGTAGTGTTTTAAAAAGAGTGCATGTGGAGAATTTTAAAATGTGGGTTTGAAATTGATGCCACAATGTTTTAACTACAGCTGGGGAACTTCCCCCCAAGGATCCATGTGCGGACATGTGATAGCTCCTTGATGTGTTGATTTTAGGAGTTGATATGGATTCTTTAGGAGGTGGACCCAAGAGCAAAATCATTTTAACTTTGAATGCTCGCCTAGGAAGGAAATGATAAAAGTCTCCTGAAATCTTACTTAGGTCTCATGAGACAGTTTTTATAAAAAGATAAGCCTGCACTCTCTCTGCAGTCTCTGCATGTCTGACTTGCCATGTGATCTCCCTCGCAGTAGCGGACACTATGAAGGCAATTTACCACGTGGATGAGTGGCCTGATCTCGGATTTTTCATCTTCCAATAATGTGAGCTAAATAAACATTTTTTCATTGTATACAACTCAGAATTATGTATTTTGGTAATGGAAAGCAAGCTTAGATGTAAAAGTATTTTCCTTGTTGTTCATAATTTTTAGTTTAGTCTAAAGGGCACATATTTGGGATGGTAATAGACCTATAGTGTTTTGACTTTGATATATGCATTTTGAATAGCTTTGCCTTTTGAATTATGAAATACAAAGCACATTTTGGAGCATATGACGAACAAACCATCAAAGATCCGATTCTGTTTTTCTCTTTTTTGTTAACTTTCCTTAATTTCAGTGCTTCATTTAACATAATTCCACTATGATCCCCCCATGTATTTACTTGGCTACATGACATACAATAGTACAAAGTACACAAAGCATGATCAAATTGGCTGTAAAGTATTTGTCACAGTATTATTATAGCCATATGAAAGACAGAAATGTAGAGTTTTCTCTTTTATTTTCTTCTTGCTATAGAACATTTGTGGAGAATTTTCCCACTTTCATGGGAAAGTTAATTTTCTGAGAAACAAATAACTATGATGTGGCATTGGCCCCTTGTGTTTTATGTTGCCAAAACAGAATACCACAAATGTAATCTACACACAAAGGAAATCTGTTTCTTACATTTCTGGAGGCTGATAAATTCAAGACTAGTGGTTTTTTATCATACCATGGTGAGAGAGCAGGACAATATGAGCTTGGACTTTTCTTCCTCTTCTTAGCAAGCTACTAATCTCATTTCAGTGGACCCAACTTCAACACTTCATCTAACGCTAATTACATCCCAAAGACCCATCCAAATGGCATCATCACATAAATGTGGGGATTGCTATAGATTAGATATTCAATATTCCCTTAAAGCCATATATTAAAGTACAGTCCCCGGGATGATGCTATTGGGAGGGGCTGTGGACCATTAGGAGGAGGAGCTTGTGAACAAGTCGCCAAAGGGATTTAAGGGACACACAACTCCTTCCTCTCTCTCTTTCTCTCCTTTGCTTCCTCAGATGAGTGGTTTACTCTGCCACACACTCCCTAGCATCACCACCCACTGTGCTCACCAGGGGCCCAAAGCAATGGGTCCACATGATCTAGAACCATAACAATGCTAAAAAGTATATGTGAACCTAAATAAAACTCTATCATTGTGATGTGATGTGTGTGTGTGTGTACATACTAGGGTTTAAACATAGGGTAGCACACATACTAAACAAATATATAACTGATGAGCTGTGTCCTCAGCCCAAATTTTTCTCTATATAGTTTATTTATTTTAGCTCTTTTTAAGGTAGTAATGGAAAGCTGAACAGTACAGGGATAAAGTTTTCTTCATATGAACTTTCAGATGATACATTCGAACAAAAGTAAGACTATTTAAGATACAATATTAAATCAATTAATCTTAGTTGTTAGGGCAGCAAATAGCAAGGTTTTTAAAAAGAAATGATTGGATCCCTAATTCTGTATATAGAAATGAGTCAATTTCTTCTACTAGCATCCTTTGACTTACTCACACCTGAGAAAAAAATTGTCACTTAAGTGGTACCTCAGTTCACAAATTTAATTCTTTCCATGATTCTGGTCACAAAGCGAATTGGATGAGAATCACATCAAGTTTTCCCATAAGGTCAACATTGAACCTAACCATTGAACTTGATTCAGTTTTCATATGATTCAGTTTGCAACCAACACTGTAGAAAGAATTAAATTTGTGAATGGAAGCACCACTATTTTTTCTGTTTATTCACAGCTATCAACACTCCTAAATGGTTAACAAAATCCCTTGGAGAAATACTATCTCCAAATTAATATAGATAAAATCCAGATGTTATTCTCCCTTGATATAGTAAATAATTTTAAAGAAATACAAATTTATTTTTGTAAAAAGTGCAGTAGGAATCAAAATTTTCTAAATCTGAAGAAGTACTTTAACTTGAAACTTGAAGCCCACATGGTAGTTGATGTAGGTATGAATGAAGCATTAGCTTTATAATTATAATGTGGTCTTCAGCAAAACATATGTATGCTATAAAATACACATGTGCATCCCAAAATGATAATGTAGACATACAAAAGTAGGTATGCATGGGATTGGGACAGCTGCTGTTTTTTCACATTTTTGAATGAAGTTTCAAAACAATCCTCCATGGGGCTGGGGATTTAGCTCAGCGGCAAAAGCACCTGCCTGGCAAGTGCAAGGTCATGAGTTCGGTTCCCGGTACCAGAGAAAAACCAAAAACCAAAAAAAAAAAAAAATCCTCCATGCAACAGGACCCAGAAAAAGGCAGGTGTAGTTATTCTGTTTGCAGAGAATGTAAACTGCAAACTGACAACAATCAAAAGAGATAAAGAAGGTCACTACATACTAGACAGGGGAAAACTGCAAGAGAATGAGATAACAATCATAAAAATGTATGCACCAAATATCAGAGCCCCAAACTATATAAGACAAATCTAAACAGGCATGAAAACCCAAATAATTAATAATGCTATTGCAACAGGGGACCTCAACACCCCATTGACACAAAGAGATAGGTCAACTGGACAAAAAATCAGCAAGGAAATAACAGATCTGAACCAAAGCTGTGAACAAATGGACTTAGTAGATGTATACAGAGTGTTCCACCCCACAACATCAGAATACACATTTTTATCAGCAGCTCATGGGTCTTTCTCTAAAATAGACCACATCTTAGCCCATAGAACATACCTTCCGAAATGCAAAAGAATTGAAATTATCCTGTGCATATTATCTGACCACAGTGCAATGAAATTGGAAATTAATGGCGAAAGGAACTGCAAAAACTCCATAAACACATGGAAATTAAACAACAACCTCCTGAACA
>NW_004955407.1:27170344-27171855 GCF_000276665.1 Chinchilla lanigera
CAGAAAAAGCTTTCGACAAGGTCCAACATGCATTTATGATAAAAACTCTACAGAAAACAGGAATAGATGGTCTTTACCTTAACCTGATCAAAGCTATCTATGACAATCCAACAGCCAGCATCATTCTCAATGGGCAAAAACTGAAAGGTTCTACTTTAAAATCGGGAACAAGACAAGGATATCCGCTGTCACCACTCCTGTTCAATATAGTTCTGGAACCACTAGACAGAGCAATAAGACAGGAGAGAGAAGTAAAAGGAATAAGGATAGGAAAGGAAGAAGTAAAACTATCACTATTTGCAGATGACATGATACTTTATATGGAAGACCCAAAAAACTCCACCAGAAGACTATTTGAATTAATCAACAAATTCAGCAGTGTACCTGGATACAAAGTCAGCACCAAGAAACATTCCTATATACAAACAACAAAGAGACTGAGAGAGAAATTAAGGAAACCATACCTTTCACAATAACATCCAAGAAATTGAAATATTTAGGAATCCATCTAACAAAAGAAGTTAAAGATCTCTTCAATGAAAACTGCAGTACTCTCAAAAAAGAGATCAAAGAAGATCTCAGTAAATGGAAAAATATTCCTTGCTCATGGATAGGAAGAACCAACATTGTGAAAATGGCCATACTCCCAAAACTGCTGTACAGATTCAATGCAATTCCCATTCAACTACCATTAGCATACCTCACAGATCTCGAGAAAACATGCCTTAAATTCATGTGGAACCAGAAGAGACCCAGAATACCAAAAGCAATCCTGGGCAACAAGGACAAGTCAGGTGGAATCACAATCCCTTACCTGAAATTATACTATAAAGCTACTGTCATAAAATCAAGCTTGTACTGGCTAAAAAACGGACCTAAGGATCAATGGAACAGACTGGAAGAAACAGCCACAACCAAAAACACACTCAGCCACCTAATCTTTGATAAAGGGGTCAAAAAAACTCATTGGAAGAAAGATACCCTCTTTAATAAATGGTGCTGGAAAAATTGGCTCACCAACTGCCACGTATTGATAATAGACCTATCACCATGCACCAAACTCAAGTCAAAAAGGTTCACAGATCTCAATATTAAAACAGAAACATTAAATCTATTGGAAGAGAGAGTAGGTAAAAATCTTGGTGGGCAGAGAGTTCATGAACAAAAACCAAATTGCACGTGAAACACTTGAAAGAATCAACAACTGGGATCTCATCCTACTAAAAGTTTCTGCACATCTAAAGAAATCACCAGTAGAGTAAAAAGAAAGCCCACAAACTTGGAAAAAATTTTAGCTGACTGTTTGTCAGACAAAGGGCTTCTATCTACAACATATAAAGAATTACAATTATCAGCTCCCCCAAATTCAAAGACCCAATCCAAAAATGGGAAGCTGAGATGAATACACACTTCGTAGAAAGGGAAATACAAATGGCAAACAAATATATGAGAAAATGTTCAGCATCATTAGTTGTTGAAGAAATGCAAATGAAAACAGCACTGAGATTCCA
>NW_004955407.1:27172393-27191649 GCF_000276665.1 Chinchilla lanigera
AGCTAAAGGGCAACTGGGATGTGGGGAAAGAGAAGGGAAAAAAGGAGAAATTTTGTATGTATGTATACACAGGATAGTTAACATAGTTGTTCTACTGTCTTCTATTTCTTTGCTGAAAGAAACTGTCAATGAGTCCTTGATTGATCAATATTGCATGTCTCTGTCTGTATTCATGAGAAACCATTTTGAAGACATCAATATGTAATACAACCAGCATTGTTAATTTCCTACCACTTTGTTGGTAACTCTGTATTGTCTGTACTGTTCTGTTGCTATTTTGTAAAAGGTTGTCTGTCTGCTAATGTTTTCCTCCTTTTATTTTTAAAATAAAATAAAATAAAAAAGAAATTTGGAAAACCACACTGATATTCTAAGGTGATATTCAATTAGACATTAACGTGCAATACTTTCTAAGTTATTCACTTACCATCTTCTCTCATCACCCTGAAAAGAAAATCTAAATGAAGCACTAACAACTATTGTCCTTTAGTCAAGAAGAAGGATGATTTAGTTCTTTCTGAAATGGCAAGAAGATGCCACATTCCCAGTGTGTGTCACATAAGCAGAGCCAGCCAGCAGCACACCTTCTGGGGACATTCCCTCACTGTGTTCAGGGCACAGGCAGTCTCACAAACTATGTGGCAAATACACTCTGGCTCCCAGTGAGCCAAGCAAATTCCATAGTACATCATTTACCTTGCTGTCTTGTCACGGTTCCTCCAAGGAAGGCTACTTTCTTGTGCTGCCCCCATCTGGATAGACTTCTCTGGTAGGCAAGCGCTAAAGATGTGTTATTAGGATATCATTAGTAGTTATTTTAGGGAATTGCCGTATCTACATGCTTATAGGAGAAATTCTGAACTCCAAATAACATAGCCCGCGAAGAAAAGAGCACTCAAACGCTCATCACATCCAGAGACATTGAGAACTGGAGGTCTACAAACAACCCTACACAGGTGCACAGGTAAAAAATGTTGCCCCTCTTCTAAACAGATTTTTGTGCTCTCAAATCAAGTTAATCCAGAATATTAAAAAGGGATGGAAAAGGGACAAGAAAATAAAACAATAAACATATAGACCAAAAGCAAAGTTTTAACTCTTCTTTAAAAATTATCTTTCTTTAGTTCAGTGACATGGAGCCTGCCAGGCAAGGGTGAGGTCTTGAGCTCAATTCTGGTACCTAAAAAAAAAACACTCAACGGATTAGACCTCAACAGAAGGGAAGAAAAGCAACCCTGCTTTGGATAAAAGTTTGAAATTTTGAGTTAGACTGGAAATATAAACCCCAAATATAAATGGTATTTTTTTTTAAAAAAAAAACCTGATATTTATAACAAAAAATTACCTAAATTCAGGGCTCATCTGAAAATGTCATTGTCCCCTGGGTCTAAAAAGAGATTTGAAAACAAATAAGAGTTAATAAAAGGATGAAAAAAAAAAAAGATTTGTACATGTTTAATGCAGTTCAGAAATTCTAAAAGCTGGAGAAATTTTAATTAATCTGAAATATTTTAGAAATTTCAAACCTTATAATGTGGTAATGTGATTGGTGTGAAAATATATCAGACTAAATTTATAAATAATGAAACTTTAATGGTCCTACAACCATAATGAAAGAGAACAATAAAACAGTATTATGCTTGTGTGTTTCCTAGTTCATTTCTCAGCTTTGTATATTTGACATATCTGGTTGCTTGTGGGAAATCTGGTATTTGAAAAAATAATTTAAAATTTCCTTAAGTGATGACCAAATCTTTATGTAAATTAAGTGATTTAAGCTTACCCTAAAATGTATAAGCATCTGGAATGGAGGCAGAGGACATTTAGTGTTAGCAGGAGCCGTATGTCAGGAACTGACATTTCAGTTCCTATCCCATCTCTTTGTGCCATGTGAGATTAGAGATTTGAAGTCTTCCTTGCCTGCACTAGATGGGGAGAGTTATATCAAAGACATTTATTTTCTCTCAAGTGTGCGCAGATATTTTACAATAAGAAAAAAATATTCTCCGTGTGATTCAATACAGAAGCCAATAAGATTGAGATCGAAAATTTGAAAGACAAATCTACTCTTCCCAGAATGCAAATGGCAGAGAGTGAAGGTGGAAAGGCATCGAGGAAGTAGTGGAGAAGAAGCCCACACACCAGCGTACTGTACTGAATATCTCAGCCAACCTCCTCCTAGCAAGGACGCAACTGGATTTCTGCTAAAACTCAGGTTTTCCTCCAGTTTCTGACAGTAGTATGGTCACCTAATAGACCTTCAAAATATAGCCAGATAATTATACTAACATTGAAAAACCCTGAATTCCTGAGTCCTAGTTTTGAAATTTACATATCTGATCAAAAATAAAATACAACCCTGTGGTACTATTTTCCCTGCTAGGGTTTATTTTTGTTATTTTGTGAGCTTTGGTGCTCATTCAAATCGCACTTTCTCAGTTACTGGCTGTGTTTAAAATGAGTTGTGGTGTTGTGGTAAAAGCTGCAAAGACCTCTGTACTTTGAAGAAATTACGAGTATTAACTGAGAGCTAGGAATAAAGCCTATTCTGTCTAGCATAGGACTGTGTGGCGGCATATTCCTGCTCATTTACAGTGGCTGTTCACATTTACAAGCTGAAATGTTTACATGCTGGTTATCAGCTTTGCCCTGGTTGGGCTTTCCTCCTAGGATGTTTGCACAGGTTCCACTTTGAAACATACAGAGGTAAAGCAATTTCTATCAGGACATCAGGCATTGTTTTTCTAAAACTATCAAATCACTCAGACTTTCCTATCCATTTATTCTTCTTTCTAAGTGGTTCAATTTAGGATGTTTCTAAACTGGTCTTCTAAAGCCCCACTGGTGATTTTTGCTCCACTGGGCAAAATATTATGTAATGCTGTGCAAACAGTTTTACCATACCCTCCATGAAGCATATGATGTGTGAAATAGGCACCTCACCAACAAGGGTCAACCAATATTCTATTATTTGTTAATAATTAGCATTAACTCTAAAGATGAATTGAGGTATCTCTTGATAATTAATAATATTCTATTACTCTTACAAATCTTCAATTTTTGAGAGGCCTTTGGTAGCCAAAAATGAATAGTATTTTACTTTATTACAAATCTTGTTGCCCTTCAGAAAAAAGTGAAGGTTACTACATTTTTAATTGTTTGGAAAGTAGTCATCAGCTGGTCTGAACAATGTACCTTTTGTCTCTGAAAATTTTATTTCCTGGATCTCAACCATTATATTTAGAAGTTGTTCCCTGAAACCACGGATAATGATGTCACTTACCTCCTGTCTGATTCAGCTTTAATAATTAGTGTGACTTATGCTTATTAAAGGGCATTCTACTTCCACCACCAATTATGTTTTAGTTTCATTTTTTTACTGTTCAACAGAAAAATGAGACTCTAATGCCCTTTTCATCAGTCTCAGAGAGTGGCCAGATTACTTCATACTTGCTATATTTACCTCTTAAAGGACGAGCTACATATTCAGATCTGTCTTCCAATGATTTATCTGAAAATGTGCATTCCAAATATAATAACAGGTTAGCAGAGGAACTAAAATGTCGTATTGCTTCAAAACAGGAGGCATATGACTCATCCTTGGCTAATAATTTTTAGAATTCAAGATTAGAAATGCATCAGCTTATACTCTATTCAGCTGACTATATTAGGTCATCAGGAGAGTAAGTAAAAGGGATTTTTGTCTTTGAAAAAGAAAAGGTCAGAAATGATGTCTGGTTTTCAACTAGATAAAAGCTTCAAAATGCTCTAGATATGGACTTCTTTGGTTTAGAAATGAAACTCCAAGTATTACGTGATATTTTCCTTTTTAATTGTTTACAATAAAGATGGAATTTGAAAGTCAGTTAAACTTGTTTCTTCTTAATTATGATCATTTACTGTGAATTATGAACTATGCCTTTTCATGTTAAGTACTACACTGAAAAATTATTCTTTGCAAAATCCAAAATTCACTTGTGGGGTTTAATTACTACAGAAGGACTATCCCATAGATTTCGCTATTTCTCAGTTTAATATAATAGTGTTTTAAATCAAAAGCTTAGTTATTTTCATAATTAATTATTATACGTTAGTAGACTGCAGAGCTAATAAATGCACAACTTTTTTCAGAATAATGATGTTGAGACATACTTTATGAGCTTGACATTAAATAAATGGTGTTTAATAATATGAAAAGGAAAGAGAAGTATTTGTTTTCTTGACCTAATTTGTTCATGATATTCACATTAAAAATCTCCTTGGCCTCTATGGGGAAATGTAATATATTTATTAGCTGCCTTCTTTAGGACATAAAGTAAAACACAGCACTCTTGCCATGCTCTTAATCTAAAGAAAACCTAGTCATAAGCCAAATTATGCTGAAGTGTTTGCTATATTTGGGTCTTCGGATATTTTCCAAATGTGTGACTTGTTTTAACTATGTATGTTGTACAGCCAAGTGCTGACAAGTACAGTTTCATTACACTGAAAAAACCTGGCTTTAAGCCCCATTGTGCTATTGAGCACATATTCTATTAAAGTTATATTATGTACTAAAGTGTCAATGGACTTAGTTAGTGGGATAATATTAAATATTACCCAATCACAAAAGAGATCTTTGCACCAAAGCCATATTTTATCTTACACTGGTATTAGATATCAGTAAGAAAAAAATCCCTGTCAAGTAATGTGGAGATAAAATAGTGACATTTCTCTACACCTGAGTTATACCTACTGCCCTTTCTCTTTCAAAATTGTAATAAAAATACAAACATTCATATATAAAGATAGAAATACACTAACCCTTAAAGACTTAAATGGAGGTCCCAATGTACTCACAAAGTAACATGTTTATTCCGGCCTACAAGTATTTCTATTCTTTAGGTAGGGCCAATCTTGATCGTCAAACACTTGATTTGAAATGAGGGCAATTTTTCAGATACATCATCCGTCCATCTTGCCATCCTGCCCAGCTGAACCAACACTTTAGAGAAGTGGAATCATGCTGGTATGCAATGGAGCCTGCACACATTAAATACAGACACAAAGTCATCTTGTTTTCTGTGATTATGAATGGTAAGACTGCAAGTTTATAAAGTGTAGTTTAGTATTTTAAGATCATATTTACTCCCTTTGTACCAGGCATTTTCAGCTTAATTATAAGAATGAATGTCCAAGTACCTTTGCTGAATGAATGTCCACATACCTTTGCTGAATGCCTATAAAATTTTGCTACTTCTGTACATTAGGGCTGGGAGGAGATCTCATGTTCTTCATCAGATGCTTCAGTGACTTTGACCCATTCAAAAGCTGAGAACCACTGTTATATTCCATTCTGTTCTATACATGAATGTTTTCTATCATTGTGCTTTTCCTATTATTATTCATTTTTGTGTAGGTATTTTGCTGTAGGCAAACATTTTCAATAGTTGCAAAGAAAAGCTTTTTCTCCATGATGTAATTTTATAGTGAACTGGGTAAAGCCTGAAACACTACTTTTAATAGGTTAACACCCTAACAAAATATGCTTTCATGGGGCTTTGTTGAATATGTCTGCAACACTATGCTACTTGTTTCCAAAATCATTTTCTACTTTATTTTACATAGATATGAGGAAATTACCATTCAAACCATTACAAAGAGTTCAAATATCTCCAGTCTCAGAACAAAATCAGATATAATTCACAGGGCTTTTTTTTGTTTCTTTTGTTAAACCTTATGAATGAAATACTCTCCCTACTCTGTTCTATCATGATATATGTGAATTTTGTCCCAGAAATAAAAAGCTGACCAATACAATCAGTGTGATTTCAGCCATATCAACAGCATGAAGAATTATGAAGAGGAAACAATGATAAAAACACTGCAGATATTCTCAGTAAAGAGATTTTGTTTTTGCAATGGAGAAACCATATGAACAGCAATTTTACAGAACAATATGATAAGAAATACAGTAAAACAGAACCATCTGAGAGAAATATCTACATCTGACAGACATGGCCTAGGGATACAGCATGGCACAGCCTAGTCTCAATCTAAGTAATAAAAGTCAATAAAAATATTCAGGACAGAGAAAAAAGAATGTGATTAACAAAAAATGACAAGAAGAGTTTAGTAGCATTTGTAAAAACAAGAAGGCAAAACTTGGGTAGAACAATATTGTTTAGAAACATGTTCATCATGCAGTTGAAAGTAATTGCTTTCTTTATTCCCTGATGCATTATTTTATTTTATTTTATTTTATTTTTGGTTTTCTTTTTCTTTTGTTTTTTTTCCAGTACTGGGAACTGAACTGATGACCTTGTGCTTGCCAGGCAGGCACTGTGCCACTGAGCTAAATCCCCAGCCCCTTTTCTGATATACTAAATGAGACAACTGATCAACTCAACTCAAAATTGTGTGTGAATTTAATATTTGTATTGAAATTTTGCAATAACCGTACTTGTTTAAGTGCAAAAGAACCTGAGGAAAATTGATATTGATTTCATTACTGGGATATAACAAAGGTTGTGAATAAAGAATCCAGAGTAGTGCTGTCCTAGTCTTGTAGTCATCTTTCAAGGCAACTAGTTAATAATCTAGATTAACCATCACAATGATTATCATCCTTTTGAATTTCCTTAAAACTTTGGATCCAATGTTTTTAAGAAATCATTATTTTGCTAGCTTTTTCTCTTGGTTTATAAATATGTTCTCTTGTCTCCCATATTAAACAAGTCAAACTGTGGTTGTAGTAGTGTTGTACCACATTACTACAAAGTTAGTCACTTAAAGAAACACGCTTAACGTTTTACATTTGTGGAAATCCGAAGTATGAAATTGAGACCTCACTGGGTTAAAGCTGAGGTGTCATCAGGACTATGTTCCTTTCTGGAGGTTCCAGAAAAGAAATTATTTCTTTGACTTTTCCAAGTTGTAGAGCTGTCTACATTTCATGGCTCATGGAATCTTTCAACCCTTGTGGTACTCTAATACTTCTTTCTAGTTTAAAATAATCTTATAACTGTATTTGGCTCATCCAAGAAAAAGACTGATGTTGCTACTCTCTGCTATAAGTACTTTTGGGCAAAAGGAACATTGCAGCCACTACAGAATTATTGAATTTAAGAGCAATGTGTAGGTATCAATCCATTATCTAAGGGTTATTTGGGAATATAGTTTATCTTTTATTATTCCATATTAGTAGGAAACCACATAATGGCTTTCCTCTATCATTTTTAACAGCAACAATGATTATTATAATAAATTTTCTCACCTTAGATTTGTTAGGAGGCCATGAATTCTTTTACTTTTGTGTTATGTCATCAAATTTCATAACAACTGGGCAACTTAAATGTATTTCTTTATTTTGTACATTTTGGTTCTTGCCTGAGGGTCCAATAGCAGCACTGGATTTTGAAATTTTTCTGATTTAAAAACTGTTTATTTTGGCTTATATCGGCATAAAATATGTGAACACATATTTTATAGTAATGTTTCTCCTCTTTCTCTTACTCAGATGATCTCTAAGAATAACTCCAATTCTCTTCCCATAAAATGGATTTAGTATCCACTTCCTTGGAATCTAGCATGCGTGCGTATGCCAGCCAACGTGTGGATTGACTGATTGTGTGTGTCCATTCACAAGGAGACACAGTCCATCTGCCTTTCTCTAGATATCTATGGACAACTTTCTGCTAAACTTCTATTGTCACGCATCTCTCTCCACTTACTCCATTGATTAATAAATAAAGGTGACCCTTGTTTTGAAAGATGCCTTTGGTCTTTTTTTTTTTTTTTTTTTTTTTTTTTCTCCGGTACCGGGAACCGAACTCACGACCTTGCGCTTGCCAAGCAGGCGCTTTTGCCGCTGAGCTAAATCCCCAGCCCCCAATGCCTTTGGTCTTTTCATGTCTTCATTTGTTCTAAGTTCTTGAGTTCCAAGAGGGATACTCTAGAGGTAAAGTGCTGTTTTCACCACAGAAAAACCAAACTCATACTATTAATGTGGCTTGTTGATATTGCCTTTGATCAGCTAGCTAAGATATCATTAAAAGTTTTATCCACTATAAAGTTACCATTTTTCAACTCTTTCCATACTCTGCTTTTTAGAAGGAAGTCACTATTCTCTGCCTATTTTTAAGGAGTGAAAATTACTTTGATTACTTACTATTCTATTAGACAGATTTGTTCTTGCTGTACTATTTTTGTTTGGTTTTGTTTGGTGTTTTTTGTAAGGGGAATTGAACTTAGGACCTTGTGGTTGCCAGGCAGGTGCTGTGCTGCTGAGCTACATCCCCAGCCCTGTACTGTTGATTCTGCATATGAACTTAGATTTTTACTCTGTATTGTGAAGTATTGTCCAGTACTACTTTAATTTTTTCAAGTTCTAGTTTTACACTCCTGAAAATCTTTCTATTGGTTCCTCTGTCCGTGGTTTAAACAAAATGTGGTATCTCTCTCTCTCTCTCTATCTCTCTCTATCTATCTATCTGTCTGTCTGTCAGTCTTTTTCTCTCTGGTATGAGCACACTTTCTAGCACTATAAGTTATATCTCCAGATTCATCTTATATATTTATTCCATTAAATATATTATTAAATAATATTCATTCCATGATTCCATTTTGGAAAAGTAAATGGAATTTATGTATCTCTATAATTATACAGAATAATATATGGAATTATATGGAATTATGTATCTCTATAATTATATGGAATAATATCAAACATTAATAGCAGTTATGCCATCTCTGGGTAATGATATTCATGCTTTTGTTATTCTCTTTTCTACATATTTATTGTATTATGATATATTACTTATGTTACAAATCAACAATATTAGATGATGAAAAAGGAAAGGAAAATGAGCTGAAGGTAATAATAGTAACATCTTTATAAGTCAGTAAGCAGTATGCGGAGATTTGTGGGGACTTCAAGGCAGTCTGCAACAGCCACACCTGCCCTCTACTGGCCAACACTTCACATCTTCAAGAGATGCATCTGACATCTCAAGAATTAAAAACGACTTGAGCTGTTGTTATAGAACAGAGAGGCAGACTGAGCTTAGCTACATAATTGAGGGGTCACTTTGTGAACCTGAAATTCACCTTATATAAATGTGAGGTCTGTGCTGTGAATTGGATTAGAAATGGATATGTGTGAGAATAGGTCCAGAAACGGATATGTGTGAGAACAGGCTCATAAAAAACATTGCACATGCTGGCTTGCCAATATTGTACCTCCTGAGTCTGATCTAAAGAAAATATCCTCTTGGATGTTAACATTGTGTTCATGACCTCTCTGCTGAGGATGTGACCGTGTCTGCTACAGAGCTTGAGTAAATAATGCTGAGCCTGATCATTGCAAAGGTCCCGACGACGAGTTGACTTATTTTATGTGCTTTTAATTAAGTATAAACTCTCTAGTGTGGATTTTTGGTGAAAAACAAAGATTTTACGCATGATTCACCAAGGGAAATTCATGCTCTGATTCAACAATGGTGGAGGATACATTCTCCTACTTACTAAGTTTTGCTCTAAGAAGCTGCTGGTAATATAGCTGGAGCCCCTCTGCTTTGTAGAGTTTGCACTCATGAGCAGAGACAGACCATGGGCACTAGATACGCTATAGAAGTAAACGAATTGATTAAAAGGATACACAGAAAACTGCCATGGAGCAAGTGTGACTGGGAGGGACAGGGTGAGGGAGAGGTTGTTACACTAAATGCAGGAATCAGAGCAGCAGAGAAGTGACACGACAGGAAAGAAATGAATAAATAACATTCTTATCCAAAAGTTTTTATCTTGAATGTGTTTTTTTTTAATATTTAAATGAGACATACTTATTTCTAATTCTTCTTAGGATGAAATGCAAATGTTTTCATGAGGACTTTGAAATTCTCTGCAGCTTCCAGCCCCGGCTTTGCACATCTCCCACCAACCGACTCTGTTTTACTCTGTTCCAGCCACACTGATGTTAGTTATTTTTAACTATTTTATTTAATGAATACACTCACTTACAACTTATCTGAATCATCTTCTAGTTCTTCTGTCTAGAAGTTTTCCTCCTCATTAATTTGTCTGCCCCATAGTTACTAATCAGTTTTCTGTTTAAACACCATTTTCTCCAAGAAGACTTTCTATCAATCACTCTTCTCTCCCCAGACTAACAACTCTCTGAGTTTCTCCTTCTATTATTTATCAAAATTATATGTAAATTGCTGTTTATTGAATGGTTACCCTCTCTTACCCAACGTCCGCTGCTGGACTGTAAGCTTTGTGGAATCAAGGACTTTGTCTTTATTGACTTCCCCGCACCTGATATCCTAGGTTCTTAGATAAATAAATGATTTTCTTGGCCTAGCTTTTTTTTCATCCTATGTAAGTGACTTTGATTACTGTAATAATCAGAAAATTCATATGAGTATCCTTTCATAGTACACAACTTTATGTATATTCTCTTTGCTATCAGCCAAATTTGGATACTAGAAACAGCATGCAAATCTTCATCTTTAAAAAAATGAATTATGTCTATACTGTCTTAAAAACTTGTATTTGTATACACTCCATACTTTATACAAACCAAAGTCATGGAATTATGGGAAGGTAAACTTAGTTCGACCTCTGTCCCAAACAAAAAAAAACAAATGGGGAAGGAATAGGGAATGAGTCCCAGAATAAGTCATTACGTATGCTGTCAGGAGAGGCAGCTTCCTACACTAATGGAGCCACAGAAACCCCTTAAATGAAAGATCCTTAGGTTAGTGTTTAGAAAGCATCTGTGAAGATGTTCTTCTTTATTTTTTGGTACAGGGAATCGAACTCAGGACCTTGCACTTGCCAGGCAGGTGCTTGTGCCGCTGAGCTATAGCCCCAGCCTAAGATGTGCTTCTTTTAGGGCAGCCGCTTTCAAAGCTACTTAGCATTAAAATTGCTATGATAGATTTATACACTGTAGAGTATAAAGGCTATATACTACCTATACCAATAATGGCCAGAATCTCATGTGGTAAGTCATAGCCATTGATAGTTTTTAAAAATCTCTAGGAATTTCTAATACACAGCCAAGTTTGAGGCTTACTAATTTACATAAAGCCAAATTATTAATGTACAAATAAATTTAAATGAATAATGCATATATTTTATATTCATTTAAATGAAATGAATAAATGAATACAGTTATATTGAGTTGGTAATAGGGGTACAAATACAATCAAAGTACATTATGTATATTAAAATAACCGAAAAATGTGAAATTAAGGGGAGTGCTTGGGGAAGTGGGTGATGGTACATGGGTGATTAAAGTACATTTTGTGCATGTACAAATCTGTTGTCATGAAATCATTTAGTCTGAATAAGCAATAGGCACAAATAAAATGTGAAAAAAAAAGGAAAAGAGTTTAAGTGTTATATTCTTTCTAATTTACCTGCTTCTTGAGAAAAGATTGTTAGTAAGTTTAAGATAGGGAGTGTACAGAGAAGATACCAGAACATTCTATGTAGGTTGAGTAATGACTGGCTGGGAAACATTAAGAAGTAGTTCTTGGAAGTTCGATTGCCACACAGGATGGGACAATATAAATGGGATGTATGTAGAAAAACTTGAAAGTAAATTTTGCAAAATATTTTTCAACATTCCAAAACTACATCTGGCTAGGACCCACACCTCAAAGAAAATGAAGCTTTCAAAGTTCTAGTGGTTGGATAAAAGATTAGTCTCTAAAAGATCTAAGAGACCAGGGATTACAAATTGCATAATAATCCATTTGGGACAAGCAGTGGTGGAGGTCATGGTTGTAAATCTAGAAATAAGAATTTCTCAATTAACTGAGGAGTCTCTGTGCTTGTCAGGGAAAATATGATGAAAAACGGCAGTAGCACATGAGTGAGATTGAACACCTATTTTGATAAGTCTACAGCTCACTTAATTGTATATTCTTGAAAGAAAGGTTTTCTATCAATTTAGATATTTGACTCTATAAACTGATGTTTTCCTAAATGTCATTCTGAATCTAGGAAGTAGTCAAACATGGTTTCTATATAATTTATTTTCAAAATAATTAATGATTACCTCAGACTTGAAGCAGCCAGTATGATTTAAATGAGTAATTATTAATAAGCAATAAGATTTAAAAACATGCTTGACACAAGAATCAGAGTAATGCACTACATACGTTATATAACGTACATAAGTTCAAAGTTGAGATTCGCTAATCAATTTGTATAACTAACTGTTTTGGATGTGTGAGTTTCAGTTCTGCTCCAGGTGACTTTCTTCAGGAGCAAAAACCTACAGCCCATAATCTCTAACATGTGACTCATGAAGCTGAAATAGTGCATCATGTACAATGCACTGATTGCACATCGGCACACAATTATTTGGCTAAAATTATCTATCTACTAAAGAAACCTCTAGAACTATTGTCCTGGGAAAGCTTTTCAATGCATTCTGCCTGAGACACACTTAACCTTCATTACTGTAATTCTAAGAGCAACTTGCAGCACCCAGACAACCTTGAGGGAACTGTGGAGCATGGCAGGCAACAATTTTACTTTTGAAGCTGGGATGAGAAGGGAAGGAGAGAGTTGGAGAAGGGAGGAGAAGAGAGGCAGAGGTGCAAAGACTGTGTCCCATACAGATGGGGGTTTCATGCCATATTGAACATTGAAGATGGAATGGCATGGATCCTAGGGGGCAGTCTAGAGATTGTTTGTGTCCCCTTAGAATTGGTTAAAACCTTAATCCCTAATGTAGCAGGATTTGAAAAGAGTCTTTAGGAGATATTAGCTCATAAGAGTGGAGGTCTCAAATCTATGAGCTAGGAGGAGAGTTCTCATGGGACATAACAATACCACCACCCTAATCTTAAACTTCCAGTCTTCGTATCTATGGGAAATAAGTGTGTGTTGCTGTTTAAACCATGTAGTCTATGGTCATGTGTTATAGCCACCAGAATGAATCAAGAAAGTCATTATCTGATTTTTCTCACTAGAGGAAACATTCATTGGATTCTACAGTAAAGGTCTCTCATTGGATAAAGTAGTGTGGTAGAAAAATACAGAAAGCAGTATACTGAAAATATTCAAAGTACGTACTTGTATGAAGTCATTCACTAAATATTCTAGGCCATTTCTGGTTTGAATAACATGAATACAGAGAACTTAACCTCATGGTCTGCATTGTTCATTTTTATAAGGATTTAGTGGTTAACTAACAGTTGCACCATGCTTGTTACTGGTGAGGTAGTTGCTGAGGTATTTCCTGAAGAATTCGCTCAGTGTTACCTGTTACTTCCGGGCCCCTGCTACTTGTTCAATATGAAGGTGCAGCTTTACTAAGCGAGTGCCCACGCCTTATCGTGTTGCCCCACTCTGCCCTGGCTGCGTAGTTGAGAACACAGTTCAGGCATCTCCCTGTCTTCTCTGACAATTGCAGTGCCCCTGAGTGCAAGGAGGATCTGGATCCCTAGCTAGTGTGGTGGGACAGAGTAACACAATCAAAAAGCACTGAGGGCTTCAAGACAAGTGGGATGAAATCAGGTCAGTGAGACTCAGGAGAAAGCAAGAAGTCAACATATCACTTCTTCTTTACTCGCTTTGCCTCCTAAAGGAAAATGTTGAGGAAAGTGTTCCTATGAGTCTCTTCTTAAGCGTTTATTCTAATAAGCCCAGTAATCTAACACTATCTATGTAATTGTTCCCCCTCAGCTTGCTCAGCTTGGCCTTTCACCCATTCCAAAAGTGCTACTACTTAAGCTTCACTTTAGACTCTTTTTGCTAGGGTGCTTTGGACTCATTGTGCTTCCAACACAATACACCCACAGGTGCCCCGCCAAGTGGTATGTTCATCTCATTGATGTCAGCAGCAACAGATGTCCATGCCCAGTTATGTTGATTACTTCCTTTAGTCTATCTTAGAAGTAGCTAAAATTTCTGCTCTTGAGGCTCTCCTGCAATCAGAGGCACACACTGAACTGCAGCTGTTACACCAGGACCTGAGATTCTGTTCTCCTGCCAGCTGGCACATTCCATTCTATACCAGCAATTCTTGGGATGTGGAATCTAAAGCAGCAGTCCAGGGCACAGCTTAATATCCTTACAGTGATGTGGGCTGGAGTAAATGTGAACATTCATGTTATTTTTCCTGAGAAACAAAAAAGCATAAATCATTCTTTTTGCTGTCCCTTGCCAAAGGTAGATGTTAGCTTCCCACAAAGGCTTGGAGGTACACACAGGGGCCTGCAGCTTCTGCTGAATGACCTCTGAACATCTGAGAAGAGAAGAAATACTAGCATGTAGTAGGATGTATTGTGCCCTTCAAAGATTTAAATCCACCCAGAAGCTTTGACTTTCATCCAATTTGAAAAAGGGTCTCCTCAGGTATACTTAGCAAAAGATCTTCAGAGGAAATCCTGCTGGACTTAGCTTGAGGCTTAATTCCATAGATAAAGACTCTTATATGAAGCAGAAGAGACACAAAGACACACACAGAAAAGTCAGTGAAGATAGGGGTAGAGATGTGGCTTATTCTGTCATAATTTGAGGGCTGTTAAGACCCCCCAGAAGCTGGAACAGGCAAGGAAGTAGTCTCTCCTAAAACTACTGGAAAGACACCTTGATTCCAAGGTTCTGGCCTCCCATACTGAGACAGAATAAATTTCTGTTCTTTCAAGTCATTCAATTTGTTCAGTTTTGTCATGGCAGACATAAGAAACTGATGCAAAGCATAATGGGAGGTCCCAAAGCAGTTGCAGAAAATGTTAGTAAGCTGAGAAAACTGAGTAGTGAAACACACAGTAAGAAGCTTAATGCCAAATTGCATCTCTGCCTCCTCCTACACTTCTGCAAATTTGCTAGAAAGCTAGCAGCATTCCCTTCATCTGGGTTTATCACTACATTTTCTCAAGTTTGTTCAAAGAGCAAAGCAGTTCTTAATGTTAAATCCACTGGTTTGTGGGACACAGGGGTAATAATATGTTCTTCCTTGGTCACATACACTAATCTTGAGAACTATGCTCTAATTTCAGTGCCTCAAATAAAGGTCCTTCTGTCAATTTAGTACACTACTAAGTCAATATATTGCTTATCAACCAATTGAAATAAATATATTCCATCTGGAGATGCAGTACAATTGTGGTGTCTTTTGATGATTACTTTAATGACTTGACACCAAGTTTGGTTTTAAGGAAATTTATCTCTTACGTGATGAGTTTTTAAAAAGGGTTTACCAAAACCTAAAAGTTCAAAGATGCTATTATTAATGAAAATCTTATAGATCTCACAGTAAAAAATAGAATATGATGTTACTTCTAGTGTCATAAGTATAGAAGCCAAACTTTGAAACCACAACTTTCAAATGGAAACAAATATGTTCTCCTAATTTGCCTGAATTTGTAGCCAATATCCTGGCTCTGCAGCCTTCTCTTAACTACTTTTGTTTCTTTTTATGCGTATAATTTGTTCTACCATCTCCATAATTACGGTGTCCCCAGTGTGAAAAAAATATAAATATAAAATATGCCTATTTATTAAATTTCTTATTATATTCCTGATTTGCTTGATTGTTTTACATCTTACAAAATTTAACTTTTTCAACTGTAGACAGTTACACGACTACTGTGCAAGATTCTTGAATATTAACTGTTTGGTTCTACTGAATGACAGTTCTTTAACAGACTTCTCTAACATCTATATGAAGACAGTTCTGCATATCTGGAATATTTCGTCTTGGAGTCGAATTGTCTCTTGGATATAAAAGCCAACAAACTAAAACAAGCTGCATAAGTGGCAAACTTGACATTGTTCAAGAATGAGTGACAGAACCTCAAATGTGTGAATAATGTTTTATTCACAGCTGTTGTGTCATCTATCTGGCAAAGTATGTAGTCAAGCCCTACCTACCTATTCTTGTCTGAGTAAATTATCTTAATATCTGATGATCCTTCGGTGAAACCTCAAGTTTTATATTTTTTCACTGATGCTGCCTTCCATGCCATTTATACAGAGAATTGGACATGGGCAACTGATAAAAACCAGCACATCTGTAATCCAAAATTTCCCTAAAATTCTTAAAGAGTTTTGTAACAAGATGTTTTAAAGCACACATGATTAAAAGAGCCATTCAGTCCCATTCCGAATCAACTTAACAGATGGCAAACTTTATAGGAATTTATTGAAATATGTTAGCATTGTAGCTTTTAACCAGGCAAATTCCAACTTTTGAAGCATGGATTTACCTTGCATGGGTTTAACTTCCTGACCACAGTACCAAACCATGAGTTTTATATTTTATAATGGTTTTCTGCAGTTAAGCTATGAACACCTGTGAGAATATGTATGAGTTTCTCAGTGTGGTTCATTGCATAAATAAATTTGAAAAGCATATGCTCATGTCTGTGTGTATGTCTGTGAGTGCATGTGTGCACTTTCCAGGATTTGAGTATGAATGTATAGTGTTCTAAAACCTGAAATAAACAAAGGGGCACTCTACCTAACAAAGAAATTCTTCAGCAGGGTGCCAATATTTCTCTTTTCCTTGGGGAATTCCTTGTTCCCAAGCCATCCTTACAACATTTTCTTCTTTGGGCTATTCCTCCAAGAATTGTGGGACTTCTTCAGTCATGAGTCACTATTTTGAAGGTGAGATAATTTTTCAGCAATGATTTCTAAAGTGGTTTTGTTCCAATGAATGCACAGTTGAATCATTAACACAAGGCTAAGCATCTTAAATTTTATGTCCTATGATTTCCACTCACGGAGAGTCCATGAGAAATTACCTACTGTCAAAAAGAATGTAATTTGGACTATAATAATAGTCACTCTGTAATAATGGAGAATAAAAAGAAATTACATTTTAATAAATGAAGAGTTGAGTATAGAATATAAAGCGATGTTCTTCAAATAAGACTTTAATTAGAATTTCTGTTTTGTTCAAATTTTTAAAAGATTAAATAACTGACAATCATAAGTCAGCATTTCTTATTTACCCTGAAATAGGATGTCTCATTTTATATTTAATAAATAAAATTTAAACTTTTATAGTAACTTGAAAACTAAATATAAAAACAGGTATTTTTACTTATTATGTGTATTCAGTAACTCTTCTATGGATCTAATTGCATTGAGGATTCTCAAAGCTGCATTATACTGTGTACTTAGATTATACTGGATATACAAACCACTCTGTCAACAAATAGTCTGCTATATTATGCCTCAGACATCTTATACTATTAAAGCCATGCAAGAGGTTTTAAAAAGCACAATGTAAATATAGTATGTGGGTTAGAGAACAAAGGAAAAGCTTTACTGTGCATGATGAAAAGTTAAAAGGAGTTTGCCAGATGGGGTTAAGAAAGAGAGGTTGCAGCCCATTCTGAGAAGGAGAAAGAAGGGAGTGAGGGAGACGGAAGTGGGGTAGGATGGAGGGGAAGAGGAGGGGAGGGAGGGAAGGGGAGGGAGAGGAGGGGAGGGAGAGGTTTCATAATGTATCTTAATAGAGATATAGGTAGAGGTAGGATGGAGAAGAGAGACATACATAGAATTTGGAGACATGCAAGAGAATGTATGACTACTTGAGTTGATGTGAGTGGTATGTGTGTGTTCGTGTGTATGTGTGTGTGTATGTGTGTGTGCATCTTTTTGCACAACAGGAAGCTGAATATTAACATGCAACACACAAAGAGTTACTGGTGACAATCTTTAAAAGAAATTCAGTTAAGAATTATCCATATTTCCAAAGGCAACTTGGTAACAAAATCTTCAATAGAAGGCAGATTTTATTTTCCTTTTTAGTGTAGACTACTTAGGTTCAATCAATTCCTTAAAAAAAAAAAAACAAAAAAAACAGAGGTAACAGTTCCTCAGAGATAGATATACACTGAAGCTCCCAAGATGGAGTAGATTCTGTTGAAGTAGATAGAGCAGTAGTAAGGATAAAATGTACCAGTTATGTGGGGATAATGCAGAGAATAATAAAGAATGCTAAAATAATGAAACTAACTTAATTTTTAAAATTTGTTAACAAGAAAATTGAGTTTCATTTATTAGACTGTTTCATTCTTTCAAACTATTTCCCCAAAACAAATCTTTCCACAAAAAGTGCACATTAAAGTAACAAATAAAATAATATGAGCAGAATAATTATCCTTGGTGCCTATTCATTCTTATAACCATACCTGGCTTACATGGGTCTGTTTCTAAATACTAGGTCTTTGGTGGTTTTTTGAAGGTATTTTCTCTCCACATTTAAATTATGCTGTTAAGAACATGCAAAATTTTTCATAATTGTCATCAGTTCCAATTAAAGTAATTTCTCCATAGATACTGATGCTTTTAATGAATAAAACACTAGTTCTAGAAGCATTTAGTCATTGAAACTATTTTCAATTCTATTATTTATTTCATTTTGTAATTTTTTAATATTTAGACCCAAATACATTAATAAATGGCATTCCTGAGTTAAGTGCTACTCAACAAAATATTTAAAAAGATAACAGTATGTATCATCTCTTTTTTGTGGTATCTTTATTAGCTGCTGAAAAGGGGTAGGATTTCATTTTACTTGTCAGCTTTTTTACAAAAATTTTGAGCCGGGTATAGTGGTGCATGCCTATAATCCGAGCACTCTGGAGGCTGAGGCAGGAGGATAGTTGCAAGTTCAAGACCAGCATGGGCTACAAAGTGAGCTCAAGGCCCGCCTAAACTGCACAGAGAGAATGTGTCTCAAAAATACACACACACAAATTATTGTTTAGTTATTCCATAGATATATAAAATGTTGACATACTATATATAAAATGTTTAAGTATTTATAATGCAAAAAGAATGATGTCAATCTGTGATTTTAATGGATTCAATATCACAATATTTCGAGGTGCCATTATGATTGGTCTGCATGCGATACCAAACTCGGCTGGAAGTGCATTGCATAAGTCTTTTATAGTCAATCAGAATATAATTATATTTGCTTACAACTATTCACTCCATCAAAAGCTCTTCCCCTGTGTTAAGTTTTTCCAAAGTACAATAACAGAACATAAAAATCCATCTAGTTAACAAATGGAATTCTCAGACCCTCAGTTCAATGCACTTTGAACTCCCATTACTTATTTTGTTCAATTCTTCCCTTATAATTGGAGGGGAAAATGTATTGCTTTTTACTTGTTATATTTTTATTTATCTTTAAATGCACTTCCATTTGTTACTAGATGAAGTACTTTCATTCTCCATTCGTGTAACATTTTTTTTTTTTTTTTTTTTTTGGTTTTTCTCCGGTACCG
>NW_004955407.1:27191749-27216957 GCF_000276665.1 Chinchilla lanigera
TTTTTTTTCCTTTCTTAGCAGATTCCCTATAGCTGAACAATCTGAAAGTAAATAGTATGGTCAAATAAACAGAAAATTAGAGTAATAAATACTTTTGGTTTTTCTCCGGTACCGGGAACCGAACTCACAACCTTGCGCTTGCCAAGCAGGCGCTTTTGCCGCTGAGCTAAATCCCCAGCCCCTCGTGTAACATTTTAATGAAAGATTTTTGAAAAAATGTGAAAGACCATGCAACTAACTTGTCCAAACTTATTTTTCAAAATATGCACTTGGTGCTAGTTCATATTTCAAGCCATTTGATAATGGATCGAAATAACGTTCTGAAGTAGTAAAGTATCTTTTCCAACATTAAAATTTTCAGAAAAGTTGTATACTTACAATGAGTTTTTGTAAAATATTTATAAGCATCAAAAAATTTTCTGAACTTCAAGAGTGTAAACAGTTTCACTTCACATTTAATTAGCTTAACTGCGCCAGTTGTTTATAAATATATGCAGTATAATGAAATTTTTGTAAATTTATACTCTTAATTCAAGTAGAATATTGTTTTCAAAATGGCACTATATCTGATATACATTTGTGTTTTATTCAGCATTAGAATTATCTTCTTAGAAAGTAGGGAGATTGATTACAATTTTTTTTTTTTTTGTACCAGGAATTGAAATCAGGACCTTGTGTTTGCCAGGCAGGTGCTTATGCAGGAGATTCACTTTTTCCTCATATTGGGGCGGGGGGTGGAAGGGATGGAGGGAGGGAGGAGCAGAGAGAAAGGAGATTAAGGAAAAGAAGTGAGATATATTATGGTCACGTATCAACTCCCCACAAGGAATGTAATCATGTTGTAAACACGTACTAATAAAAATCACAAACTCAAAATATTAATTGAAAAAATATTATGTTTTCATCAGACTTTGAAAACAAATTTAAAGTAACGGTCATTCGTAATAATATCGTATATTTTACTTTCAACACAATGAATCTACAGAATTTTACAGGGATTCCGTGATTTGTTGAAAACATAAACCTCTATTGGAATTTTCTTCTGTGGTCCTCTCTTTGAAGAGTCTAATGTTTGGCACGACACCTGATGTACCAGCGACTAGTGTTTGTGTTGTTGTTGAGTTTTCTTTGGTCGTGCTTGCAAAAGGAAAATGAAGTTGAAAATGAGCAGAAGTGCTGTAGGAGAGATTTCCACAGCTACACACGTTAAATTGGCTTCATGTGCACCAGCTTCTTCACTAGAAACTTTGGTAATCGTTGCTGATGTTCCTCAGAGTTCTGTCTTTACTCTTTCCTGCACGGCTTGCATAGAGTATGTTAATGTCTACAACATTTATGTCAACTCAATATTTATCATCAACTCTGGAGCAGTAAGCATTCAGCCTTTAACTTTTTATTAAGTGAGCATTTTTTGTTTCCTCTTTGCTGCCTCATAAGTTTACTGCAAAATATGAAAGCCAGGCAATTTCATTGTCAAACAATAAAATATGCTCTGTCCATTTCCCATGAGTAGACCTGAAGTGGAAAGAATTCAGTTAGAACTTTGGAACTATCATTAAGAAAGAGACACAGGGGTCTCATGTGAATTTTTTAATCGTAATTGTGCAGGGTCTCTGTTTTGATCCTAACTGCCAGAAAATTCAGTGTACTCCCTTCTTTCATGTACATACCAATGGAAGATGTCTGGGCCTAAGACCATAGATGGTTTATTGCTCAGACAGCTCAAGTAGTACCCTGTTTTGTTTCTCACACTCAAATCCACTCTAGGGTGACAGAGGAGAACTGTCTTCACGGGTGCATTCAGTGGACTGGATCTCAGGATGAGAACTCCACAGTTAGGAGGGTCTGACTTCTAACTAATGGCCTTTCAAACTTTTCATCCAGAAAAAGATTACTCAACCCCTTAGAGAGTAAACAAGATCTGCTTCAGTGAAGTAGGTTTATTTCCCTAGAATGAGAGCAAATCTCCAAAACAAGGGGATCAGAGAACTTGCTATGCTAAATATCTCCAGGAAAAAAAAGATATCCTCTTCTTCTGTGCATTATTGAATAATCCTTGAACAAAGTTTATCAGTACCATTTGCTTGTGAGAAATGCAGTGAGAATTGCATTCCACCCGGACATGCAACCTCTTTGCCATAGCTACAGCTTTAACTGGTGGCAGTTTTAGCACACAAGTCCCATGACTTTTAAGAAGAAAACTTTAAGCACTTTTTTTGAGTGGTGGTACATTTTTTTTCCCTTTCTGATCAATCTCATCATTTTGAGGGGGCTTAATAATGGAACAGTCTTGGCTTTTTACAAACTCCTGAATCACTGTTCTTCAGGCTGCTTAATAAGTTTATAATCAGAGTTAGCATGCTTTGTTCTTCTCCTCTTTTCTTTCTGTTACTTGCCTAAGGCCCTGGAATAAATTCTTGAGTCCCTCTAGGCAACCTCTGTAGGCTGAAGTTTAATCTAATCTGGTACTTCCTCAGATTGAGTATGTAAGTTTACCTGATTCTGGATGTTTTTCAAGAAGAAAAGAAGTAGGAGAAAAACTCTGAGGTGAAATAGAATTTAAGGGAATGAGTCACTTACTGGATACTTATTTTACAGTTGAAAGAGTTTGAACATGTTCATTGTTTGAAGAATCATGCCAAAGGAAAAAGGTATTAATCTTACAAAGGTAAGTTACATGGAGACAAAAATTGCCCAGTGTAAAAGCAGGAGTGACCCCTGGTGCATCTGCGTGGCTAAGACAGTAAGTGTAAGTGCCACTTGAGGTAACTGCACAAACAGAAGAAATAAAAATGTGGAAAGACTGCAAATTGTCATACCTATTTTCACCTTGCAATTTTAAGCAAACTCATTTCCTCACTTATCATGGTTATGGAAGTACAGCTGAGATCTAAATGAAAGTGGTAAAAATGCAATGGGTTGGCCAAAGGTGCTTTCTTAGAATGGAGGCCTTTCCTAGTTCCACCAATTCTTGTTGGAGAGATATTAGTTATTTAGTTTTGTATGAGTAGGTATATTTTCTCAGGGAACTTTTTTCACTTATGCAATCATAATTACTCAAAATAATCCCTTTGCTGTTTCTTACATAATTCTGTTTCTATACATTTTTTCGTATTTTCTTTCTCTGTGGCTTTAAATTACTTCATCAAAGTTACCTATGGATATACCAAAATTCAGAAAATTAAAAGTTCATTTCATAATGGCATATTCTTTACTCACATGTATATCTATGTTAGAACTGCTTTTTATGTTTATGTGTATGTTATACACATATTTGTAATGAATCTAAACAAAATATTTGTGATATAAATGATACAGGGTTTCGCTGATGTTTTCAAAAATTAACAAGCTCCATTAAGGAAAGTATGACCCATTCATTGGCTCAATATGCCATTCTTATAGAGAAGATGTCACATCTGAAAGTTCCATCTCCGGAGTCACCACTGGACTTGTAAATGGGATTTTATTTAGCCGTATAGATTATGAGTCATCTGTGTTAATGAAACTTAAGTAACAAGTCACTTTATACATTCCTATTTCATATAAAAAGTAGAGATGGGATTGAATGCATGCAGTGAATATGCTTGGCTATTATTCATATATTTGTGAGTCACTCACCAGTAAAACCCTTATGGCTATGACACATCTTTAATGATACATCTTCAGAGCCAGGTATTCTGGAATTTCTGAAACAGTACAGTGTTGACGTCAATTCTGTGGGGTTCTTCTTTACCCCAATATTTGGCTTTGATAATCTGTTTTAAAATATAACTTAAATGCTACCTACACATAATATATTCATGCAGATATATAAACTTATAAAAATTAAAACATATATATATACTATATAACTACAATTAGGTTTGAAATGTTTAAAACTCCAAATTGTTTTTAAACATTATTTAACATATTACATCTTTATTTATATGCATGTGTACATATAGATGTATATCATTTTTAAATTTTTCAAGGAAATATGTATTTTGATGTGGAAGCATAATATTTCAATTATCATGTGAGTTTAAAAAAGGGAAAAATAAATAGCCATCTAAAGCTAGTGAAATATAACTAAAGATGCTAATCCCTATGTTTTTTGTATCTGTGAAGAATAGCTATTTTTCAGTAAGTAATATCCATTCATTTCCATTGTGAATATATGGATTTCAATTAATTTCTTAGGAATATGGTTTCAGTAGAAAAATTTTTTGGCACCCATTCTTACCATCCATTCTCCCTTCCGGCAGTAATCCTCTGTCTTTCTTTCAGACCTCATGATTTGGTAAAGCCAACTGCTCACAGGCCCTGGAGGAGCCCATTATGTATGTCTGTACAATGAAAGGACCACAGACCCCTTACCTAAAACAGGTAAGAGTCCATAGCAAGGTATCTTGAAGCTACCAACTATAGATGCATTCTGCAACTGGTCCTTGCAAAAGGTCTTTACCTACTTCAGGAAATGGACCTGACTTGTGAAAAGTGGAACAGTCAATGAGGTACACACAGAGACACAGTTCTGTCATGTGTATTATCCCCATTTTACAGTTAAGAGTATTAAAATTCAAGGCAGGCATGTTGGTACATACCTGCAATCCCAGTACATGGGAGGCTGAGGCCGGAGGATAGTTTGAGCCCAGCCTGGGCTACACAGCAAGATCTTCTCTCAAAAAACAAAACAAATGAGCAGAAATATTGAAATTCAAGAAAGTTCATTAAAACATTCCTGTGTCCATCCCCAATAATTAACCCAAGCAGTCTGTGAAAATTGTTTTCCTGATTTCAGTGATCAGTCATGCCATAGAGTAACCAAGTTGAAGTTTAAATTCACAAACAGTGCATCAGATCTAGAAAAGTCAGAGTGAGGGATGTTCAAATTGTTACACAGGAGGATGTATTTTATCTCCTAGTGTGTAGCAAAACACAAAATTAAAAACTTAAGAAAACTATTCACTTAGCTCACAGATGCACCTATCTGCAGTTTGGACTGGGTCAACTGTGCAGGCCTTGTGCTGTTCTTGACAGAGTTCACTGGAGAGTGATGACTGCAGACAGTCACATAAGCAATTCTGCCTCGGATTGGTTGACTAAGTACTAATTAAAGGTATAAAAAACTGTCAGGAAAGATAGAAAACATTAGTATGGATAAAATATACAATTAGAGACTTCCCAAACACCTGGCAAAATTATCTTCCGGATCTTGCAAAAACAATCCCCAGGTAAAATGTTAACAGTATTTCTTGTCTTATTCTATTCCCTTTGAAAATCCATACATCAATACCGAGAATGATGAGCTTAAAGAAGTATTTTCTGGTCAGAATATGGAAGAAATATACACGGACCAGGACAGGTTAGACTGAAAGAATGTCTTCCCATTCCCCAAACCAACAGCGGGTAAATGATTCTCAAAGTAAAATAAAGCTTGGTGCCAAAGTTCATTCAAATATGCCCAAGAGAATTTGTAAAGTGTCAGAAACATTTCAAGTCTAATAGACTTTTTGATCAGATGAACAGATTCAAAGAATATGAAGGAGTTTGACCTTTGCTGGTCAAACACTTTCTTCAAATCGGAGAGTAATTTTTTGCAAACTAATGTACATATGCCTTTTTAAAAATGACATCTCTACAACAATCAGCGTATAATCCAGTGCCTAGAAATCCTCTAAAATGGCCACCAGAAGTAAACACATTAAAAAAAAGCAGGGAGGCTGGGGATTTAGCTCAGCAGCACAGTGCCTGCCTGGCAAAGCCCAAGATCGTGAGTTCAATTCCCGGTACCAGAGAAAAACGAAAAAAAAAAAAAGCAGGATGAGAAAGCTGTTCAGTTGCCAAACAGGTTGGCTCATAAGGAAATGAAAACCAATTCAGATGCCAAAGCCCCAAACCCAGAAATTTTAGCTGTCATTCACGGAATTCTGTGAACTCAGGAGCCATATCCAGGAAGCAGTGAGACACTATGGAATGGGGATCTATTTCCCCAAAGCAGAACCAGACATTCATCAAGAAGCACCCTCTGTCCCCAGACTGGTGGGGTGCCAATGTCTGCCTACCTGGATTTCACAACATCCGGGAATCACTACGTGCCTTCCATTCTTCCATTTTCTAAATGAGAGTCTTTATTATACTATCTTTGTCTAAATCCTAATTTTACTTTGAGAATGAAGATACATTGGCTTTTTATATTATCAGTCTTAGGATAAAAAAAAAGTCATATCTAGGGGCCACAACCAGACTTGAACTAGACCATTAGATACTACATTTTGAGCCTGTAATCAAACTAGATGACCCTTTGAGGGTTCTGAGAGTAGACATATTTTTCACATAAGTGATATCTGAATATTTATGGCCGTAGGGCATGCTGGGGTATACTTTTAAAAGTTGCCACACACTCTTCTTTTTCCTGAATCCCTTGCATGGTATGTGTGATCTTGCAGACTGTCCCAACAGGACATAGAGTGAGTTTACTTCCCCAGGCCTATAATCAGGGTTTGCCATGTGAGTTGCTATGAATAATGGAACCATATCAAGTATGGTGTAAGCATTCTTGAAATGAATTTGCATACTATATTTTGCTCCCTCATTCATCCACCATGCAGTGAAGCCTACATTAGCATACTGAAGGATGAGGCTCAGTTGTATCCCAGTTATGCCAGCCAAATGTCAGATCTCAATCTCTCTGTCTTATTCATTTTCTATTGGAAACAATGCCTGACACCTAAAATGTAAGTGAAGACAGGTTTATTTTAGTTCACAGTGTCAGTCAATAGTGAGCTGGCTCCAAAGCAGAAAGAAGATGGCTCAGGGACATGGTGGAGAAAAAAGTCTCAACCCATTGCATCTGGGAAGAAGAATGGAACCAAGAATAAGAGCACATCCTTCCAGGTCATTGTTTTACCATAGCTATACCACTCATTAATGGTTGACTCCATTGAGGATTTTCGAGTCACCATGATCCATTCACCTTTCACATACATGGGATTGGGGGGATATTCAATATTTAAACCACAAAACAACCTGCTAACTGAACTACAATAAATGTGAACAGTTAAACTCAATAGAACCTAGAAGAGACCAGAAGAACTAGAGACAGATCCAGCTCTCATGAACTGGGATTCTGAGCCCCAGAGTGAGCCCATCTACATGAAGAGGGAAGTTAAAGGACATGGCTGATTTGGGTCTCTTGGGTTTAGTGTCAGATGAACATTGTGAAATTGTAATTTGAGAGGGGATGAGATACACAAAGATGGAGAATTCTAGCTATGATGACAAAGCTCGTCCTAAAGTTAGAATCAAAACACAGAAGTAATAAATCTGGCAAGGTTGTTGTCATGGGGTTCTAGGGAATAAATCAACGAATTCAATAGTAGTAAAGAAATAGATGGTCTTTAAATACACCCATAAGAATTAAAATTTCAGACACTATTTATTTTTAACTTTTGCAAGTTGTTAAAGGAAGAAACTAATAAAGGGCATTCACAGTATCAAAAGAAAATAATACCAATTTGTAACAATAGGATTTCAGTTGCAGCTGGAAACTTGTCCAGAGTAGCTGAACATAGCTCACTTCATGGTGATACCCTCCACTGCACACAAAAGATTCTTTAATATCCAATTTTTCTAAAATACAGTAAATATTTACATATTAAAAGGATGAATTTTTTCAATGTATTTAAGAATATTATTTGGATCTATCTGTTTATAGGGTGTCTGGAAATATCTTTTAAGTTGTAGATAGTGGCGACATGAACAAAATAAGGACTCACAAGTGAGATGAAAGAGTTAGGCTTAGATAGGATAATGTACATTTCTCAATATAAATAAATAAAAAAGAAAAACTAGTTACAAAAGTAGAAGGTAAACAAATGCCCTGATATCTCTTTAAAATTATTCTCAATGTAAGCAAGGAACCAAAGGCAAAGGGACTTATAACAAGCTCATCGGATTATTAAAAAGACTTACTTTTAAATTTTGCACAATTCATAGCAGCATATCATGCACAGATTTTTTTAAATATTAACATCCAGATAGTACTGTTTGCATTTCAACTCTGATGAAATCAATAGGCAAATAATGTAAATATTTCCCCATATTAAAAATTAGTATCTGCCTCACTGTCTAAAGAAAAATACCACCAATGTGAATAGAAACATTAGTTATTCAAAAGAAATCCTATGCAAAACTATACTATAACAAGGTTTCTGTAGTTTATCTTCTTTTTGAGATTGGATGTAGGATCCTGTGGTTTGCTTTGGATTTAGTAACTATCCCAGTTTGTATATGTTGCAAAGCAAAGGAAAATACAGTGTTGAAGTTTACTAAATTTGAAGATTAAAATTTTAAGATAAATCCTTTGTTCTAAATGGGAAAAGGTTTAAAAAGATGTTTCTTCTGAGAAAATACGTTTACAGTATATGAAATATAAGTAAACTGATGCTCAAAATTTTTTTGGTTTTTCTCCAGTACCGGGAACCGAACTCACGACCTTGCGCTTGCCAGGCAGGCGCTTTTGCCGCTGAGCTAAATCCCCAGCCCTGATGCTCAAAATTTTTATTCAATAGAGACTTACTTTCCTTTTGAGGATATTTAAAACATAAAGAATAACTGTCCAAAGAATAAGATTTCCCTTAATAATCATTAATAATGTTGAATTAGCTACTAAATTTAGAATTTAAAAAGTACGAATACTGTCCTTTACAACTACAATCACAATAAATGCTGTGATGAATGCCCTATCCCTACAGTGAATGTCATATGACTACTTTTATTATGCTTCTTTTTATTTTCCTTCAGAAACTACTTCACAATCTTTATGAGTTTTGGGGGATTTTCAGAGGCACTGCTGTATCTTCAGTATTTGGTAATTCTCAAAAATAAAATTGCCAACATTAAGAAATACTAACATGTGTTTGAATTCTGGATACTTGATGATCCACAAAACATGGAAAGTCTGCCGTCAAACTGAGTGCCACATCCGTTTTGAGCTACAGCCATGTTAAAATGCACTTAAGTGAGGTTAGAAACCTTGCCACTCCTCAGAACTTGTGACTCTTGGAGTGTGAAACAAACCCCAGGGTTTTCTGTTAGTCTTTGGGCACCATTGTACTAAAACCACATTTAGGGTTTAGCAACAAAGAACATGTATGTGTAAGTGATTGACGTGTATAGTTACAAAGAGAAAAACATTTAGTGGCAATATTGAGTCAAAACTACTCTTCAAAACATTTTCAAATTTCATAATTTCAAAAAGGTTTTAATAAAAAGGCATCTTTTTATCCTTTTTCCAGTTTATGTCCAGAATGGCAAAATGTCCTGTCCTTCATATATCTTTTCAGGATTTAGTTATACCAGTAAAATTATTTTCTTTATTTTATTACACAAATAGCAGTGTGTATATAGGTGTGGGTGTGTGTAATTATTGGAACCTTTCACTTCCTTTTATTCTACAACTAACATGGGACAAATATCTTTCTACTTTAATACCTACAATTTTTACTGATAAAAGATTTTATTTAATTGCTTAAGATACAATTGTATTTAATTTTAATGGATAAACATCATACTTATTTACACAGATAACATCTATGTATGATATTGATTTATTTAAGTAGGTGATTTTCTTTTCTTGAATATATTCCATCAACCTTTGATAGGAATACAAAAAAGCCACAAAGAATAATCATTATAATCCTTATTTTTTCATGTATACATATAATTTTAGGGCCAATTTCTAAAACTGATATTACTTTTTATAGGCCAAATATGTTTTCAACTTCATCAGCTCTTACCAAGGTGCCCAGTCCGTAGTTGTACCAAATTCCTATCAGTTTTGAAAGAACATTTTCCCTGAACTCTCACCAATTGATTAGGGTATGGAACCATCAAATATTTGCCAAGGCAAAATTTGGTAGTATTTGTTATTCTTTCCATTATTTTAGTTATTTTCATCGAAATTAAAACTGTAAAGACAATTTAGAAACTGAACTGGCCCATGAAGAAGAGAAAAGCTGAAAGATGAAATGAGAGAAGGGGAGAGAAGGAGGGGTGGGTTAAAGAAAATAAAATACGGAAGACAAGGAAAGCAGAGAAGAAAGAAAAGAAGGAACAAGAAAGGAGAGAAAGGGAGGAAGGATGTATGACTTATATCACTTTACCTAACTTCAGTTAATTATGTGTGGTTTATGTGTAAACTGTATGAGGATAGAAAACTGATCTTTCTTGTCTTATACATGGTGTTATGTCAGGACAAACACTGCGGTGGGTAAAGGGAAGAGACACTGAATTTAAATATCTGTTAAATGGGGGCCCTCTGTCCATTGGCTGTCTGCATAGTGGATGTAAGGGTTGGGAGGTGGTGCACACTAAACTATCACATCTGTCCCTGGAAAAGAACATTTGCTGCGTTTCTCATAATGTCACAGTGACAGTTCAGTGATTTCCATGGTGAGTCTATTCTCCTTGTAGAATTGGGTCGTCTGGATACGTTTGTTATTCTTTTGTAATGTAAGTTCTAAGTATTATTACTCTCATGTGTTCAATGTTAGCAATCCAACTGCTTGAGTTGATTTAAAAAATTTAATTTTGTTTTCCTCTCACAACTTCTAAGCCCACCCAAGCACACGGCAATCCATCAAGGCAGGGAACCCTGCATTTTGTGGGTTAGAGTATTTGGAACTGAGTTAGCTGTACCTGGGTCCAAGTTGATTTGCCTTCAAGCTCCCACACTTAACTGTTTAAGTCTACAACCCTTTCAGCCTGTAGGTCTCCCGAGTTACAGTCAATCCCTGGCCTGGCTTTAATTTTCACTTGGAGTTTGGTACTTTTTCATTTGGGATTTGTGCAAAAGCAAAACTATGTGTCAGAATCCTGTCTCCAGGAATGCTAAATTTAATTCCATGACTTCCACTGAAAACAAAAAGTTAATTTTCCCCAGCTGAATTTTCATCCATGGCTATTAGACCACAGTATTTTCCCCCTTTATCTTTCTTACTTCTTTCTTTTGGCAAGATTTACCTGATGAGAATTTTCTGCTTGTGGCTGCAGAGGTTAAAGCAATAAGAACTCGTGGTCACTGACCTTGCTTGTACCCTGGGTTCTGCAGGCACTGCATTGATGTGGCAGCCTCACACTCTCTAGGCTTACTGGAAAACTCCTCTGTTCCGGAAGCTGCTATGAGCCAGTGCCTATGAACTTGTGGCCCAACCGCAGGGAATGGGGAACTTCTGACTTAGAGCACAGACTCAGCTGGGTCTCACTGAGTGACCTCAGGAAAGTTACTTAACATTTTCCTGTCCCTCATTTTCCGGCAGCAATATGAGAAAAAATAATATTTGCTCATTTGAGTTAAGCCATTTGTAATTTATTCATACCATCTTCTAGACTAGCTTTGAATGTATGTTTTATTTATTTTTGTTGGCTTTTTAATGACATTTTTAAAGGGGAATTGAGATTGCAATTTTACCATTTAGAGATTGATACCTGTCAATACTGTCATGATGTCATTGTCACAATATTGTTACATAGTATTGCCATAATTTGGAATGGATTAAAGTAAGTCAATATATAGGAATATGCATATATAATCTGTTTTGATCTATACTTTAAAGCCCATTAGATATTCCATGATGACTGATGAGGCTTCAGTGAAAATAGGACTCATAGTGCGTGTAGCTCCAGAATTTAGAACAGTATCTAAGATATGTATATGTACGTATATGTAGTAAATCGTTATTGAATATGTGTCAAATGTATGAATGAACAAATTAAAGAATAAAAAGTTAAATAATGGTTCCAAAATTACAGACAAGATAGAATTCTTCATTTTAACATTTGTAGGAATCTCCACTTAATGAACTATAATCATGCAAGAAAACAAGTCTTTGTGAAATTATAGCTATAAATTTCTGATAGTATAGATTTCTTATCACCCTTCAGCTCCTTTCAGAGACATTTTATTATAAAATATGGAGCCTACAAAATATAAGTTAGAAATTCCTGCTCTATATATTTCCCTACCCTGAGTCATTCTAAAACAATTATTAATGTTTTTAATAATCTGAGTTACTTCAGAGACATTGCAAGAGGAAACTGTTTAACAAAATGTATGAAAAAATAATTTCTATGTTGGAATAAATATTGCTCAGCTGTGAAAAGAATGGGATGTTTTGTATAAAGGAACATGGCAAATTAGGCTTTGACAAAATGTCAAAACATTTTTCTCAAAATCACTGTATTTGATGATGAACTTGATTTTTTCTTATTTTTAAATATTGCCCTAACTTTTCAAAATAATTAAACACATTCTTAGCTTGTTTCTATTATTTTTGTTATTTTATCTGTTACAGTGGTTTCATATAGAGCTATATAAAAGTGACCAAGAATTGAAATTGGAGCCTGAAGGTAGAAAATGGTGAACTGGCAGGACAATCAGAAGTTAAAAGGAAGAGGTTTCTGTTGTTTGTTTGTTTGTTTTGTGGTACCAGGAATCGAACTCAAGACCTTGCACTTGCCAGGCAGGTGCTTGTGCCACTGAGATATAACCCCAGCCAGGTTTCTGAAATATAGTAGATATGCTTGTCAGTTGAGTCTCTTAACAATTTTTTCCTTTTGGAGTATGAGAATTCAAATCCATAAGCAATGACTCATTCATTGAAAATAACTGAACAAAAGTGGAGGGTTAGATTCCAGGGCCTTACCATACTTGTTGTTCCTGAAAGCAAAGTAAATGTCCACACTGAAATAAATACCCTTCAGAAACGCTCTATGAATGAAGACTGTTGCTGAGGGTTGCTCTAAATAGAAGCAATTTACAAACAATACTCAGGTTCTTATTAAATTTGATCATCATTAAGTATTCTTTAACATTTATCCTTTTATGAATAAAAATGCTTAAAACAGTAAATCTGTTCTTTATTTTTATTGCTGTTGGAACAAATTGTCACACACTTAGCTGCTTAAACTAAATACATTTATGATTGCATAGTTTCATAAGTCCAAAGAATCCTCTACTTGGACTTGACGGATCCTCTACTTGGACTCTCACAAAGCTAGGACTAAGGTGATAGTTCAGGACTTTTATCTGGAGGCTCTGAAGGAAAACCTACTTCCAACCTCCTTCTGGTTGAAGGCATAATCCTGTTTATTGTGTTATGTGCTCCAGGACCCAGTTTCCTTGCAGGCAGCTGGGGCCTGCTTTTCTCTTCCAAAATCCTCCTGTGCATGTGAGCTCCATATTTGAGCATTAGCAATGATGTACCAAATCATTTATCCATGTGGAATCTCTCTCACTTCTCATTTTTTACATCCAGAGAAAGTTCTCCATTGTTAATGGCTTTTGTGACTGCACTGAACCACCTTGATAATCCATAAAAAGCTCCCTTTATAGCTGTCATTCACCTTAATTATAGCTATAAAAATATTTGCCATTTAATACCACATGTCCATAGGTTTAGGGACTAGATATCCATAGGAAGTCATTTTTGAATCCACTAATCAATAAAGCTACTAGAATAAATTACAAGAAAACTTGTCATAGAGTGAAGATAACAAAATTGGAATATTCATAAACATTTTTGAAATGGAATAGACATTGTACAAACAGATAGGATACAGCTATAATTTTTAGACACATACTTTAGTTTCTGAGAATAGATTTTATAAGTGCAGAATCAAGACATATGTTAGTCATAAAAGTGATTTGAATAGAACAGTAAAAATTTAGGAGCAAATATGAAAGAAGTTTAAGAGAATTAGGCATGACACATTGGGCCATTATAATAATGAATTTAAAATAATGAAGCATGAATAAAATAAGCCTTCATGATGACCAGAACTACTTATTGTAAGTTTTGTACGAGGCTCAATACAATAACACTAAAACATCAGTTGCTACATTGCTTTACAAACTTCAAAGTGTTTTCAATGACAAAAAGTATTGTCTGTATGAGCCCAAAAATTTCAGGGGGATTTGCCTATATTTTTGTCTATTAGTACATGCTCTAAACATTAAAAGGATGTTTCCAACATTTTCCAGTTTCTAGAGATTAAGAAGTTGGCTTATTTTATCAAAATAATACTGTTTCTTTCAATAAACATATAAAATATCACAATGAGGAAAATTATATAACTGTCTGCTAAAGGTAAAAATATGAATAAAGTCGTGGGTAAGAATTTTTGCATCTGTTTTAATGTGCAAACCAAATATCCTCTTTGGATATTTAAAACTCTACAGGCATCCCAGTTGATGAATCTCACCATCAATCAAGAGAGCACTTCAGGATGCAAAACATATTTAGAGATGTTTTTCTTTAAAATTATTATCCTTCTGTACCTTACCACACCATTATGATTCTCCCCTGGTTTCCCAACTGGAATTGCATTCTGGTGTACTAAAAGGTGATTTATAAGCAGGGCACAAATAATTCATCTATCTGAACTCCATTCGATTCTGAATGAATTAAAAAATCCAAGCAACTCATCCTTTGTCGTGAAGATCCATAAAACTAGTCCCGATTCACTTGTGTAAGATTCTGGTACTTTTGCTCATACAAAAATGATGACTTTTAAAATGTTTGCCTTCAAATACAGAACCCTAAAAAATAGAAATGTTTGGATATTGCTTCAATCAAGATTCTGGCCAGCCTATGCAGATGCCCACCTAAGGACATGTGTGAATCATTCAAAAATGGAAAAACCCCTGGGAATACATGCTATACAATGGGCCATTCTTGCTCCTGCCATTGAGAACCAGAAAGGTCTAGAGTCAGCAGTGGAGCAGCTGCTGAACAAGGACTCGAAGAACATGAGAGTGCAGACTAAGCCCGAGGGGTCAGAGGTCCTGTGGGCTGGGGTCATGAGAGCCGCTCGGAAGCTGTAAACCAGGAGGACCTTGCACAATACATGCAGAGACTCCCTGGAAGCCATTCTTCCCCTGACAGTACAGGCTGCGGTGGAGCCCCGGAGAAGTCTGCAACAGGATTCCTGCTGCCTGTGCTGACAGTTGGGGAGAGGACACTAACTGGTTGTGGGGTCCCAATGCGATGGGAGGCTGGAGAGAAAACACTACAAAAAATGGCTTTGGCCCCAGACGGCTCACTTGATTTTTGACAACCCTTAGGCTGTAACTACTTGTTAGATCCTTCTTGCGTATCTCTGTCTTCCTGAGAAACCACTTCTAAGATACCAACATGTATTACAGCAGTCATTTATATTTTCCTACTAATCTATCCATGACTCTGTAATGTTTGTATTGTTCCTATCCTATTTCATAAATGGATGCATGTTTATTATTATGTGTTTCCTACAACAACCATTGAGAATAGTTAATGATTATTCAATAGGTCACTCATGTATAGTTCTATTTATTTTCTTTCGAAGATACCTAAGTAGAGTACAACTATTGATAATCTTTTGTCTGTAACTCACTATTACTCTACCTAAGTAGAGTACAACAACAATTGATACCTCTTTTGTCTGTAACTCACTATTATTTGTCTATTTGTTTTCCTGAGAAACTATCTTGTAGATAACAATATGTAAATCAATAACCATTGATAATTTCCTACCAGTTTGTCTGTAATTTGGTAAGCCCCCCCCCCATTATTGTCATCCTTCTCTTACTCTTTAAAAAAAAAAAAAAAGATTCTGGCCAGCCTAGATGCTGAATGTATATTAACAGAATGGATTGCATCCTCCCCTTTAATGCATAATATTTTCTTTTTGACTTCATGGCTTTGAATCCATGTAATTAGCTTCAATTTCAGACATATTTTGTTGCTGCATTTTTGCTGTGGTGGTTGGTTGTTTGGTGGATTTTTCACTACACCATGGCAAGGAGGCTGGTGATGTTCCCAGGTTTTCTTAATTATTTTGTAACAGCACTTTCACTTTTCTCCTTCTTTTCATACCTATTTTTCTTGCTGCTTCTTGAATAAACAGAGATCATTCCAAACCCTCGATCTTGTTCCCTCTTCATGAAGTGTGTTTCCTTGATTACTGTCCCATGAGTCCTTAGTGTCCCTTAGATTCTGTGTAGTTGTCACCTCCTAGGAGTTCAGTGTAATACAAAGTACACATCTACCTGTTCAGACTAACTTCTCCCCAGCATTTTGTTTTTGCATAGAACTTGTCACTGGCTGAAGCTTTTGTTTATAATTTAATTTCATATTTTGATATCTCCTCATATTTCACTATTAGTAAGTGGATAGATAAGTAAGTGGAAACATTATACTGCCACCTTTCATTTATGAAACTTCTTGAGGGCAAAATTATACGTTCACCTAGAATTCCCAATTTTTACTTATCCATCAATTAACTGAAATGCTCACAATAAAATATTTCTAGATCAGTTCTATGGACATGATGTAACCAATCAACTATGTAACATTTATGGCTTTTTTCAAAATGAGAGATAAAGGTTGAGAAAGAGAAGTTAGCTTGGACTCAATTTAATAAGATCTTAAAGCAAAACCCTCTGCTATTTTCCACTCACTGAGGTTTTCAATTCGTGCCCAAAGGTGGATACTAGGATCTGATATCCCATGTCACAGCTCTGTACCTGGGGTTGTTTTCATCCCTGGCTCTCTCAACCCAAATTTCACATTGGTAGGAAGCTCATGTTTCCAGGCTGACATGTCACTAAGTCCCTGCCACAGAGCACTACACCTCCTCTAACATTCCAAATGGCATTCTATTTAATACACTAGATACACTATAGTGCTTTCTTAGTATGTAAGAGCAAATTTTGAGAAGAAAGTATATTTTGTGAACTTTTCATAAACACCAGTGTGAAACCAGTTTCAGAAGCCCTGGTAACAAACAAACAACTTTCCCTCATTTGTCATCTCACACAAACTCCAGCTGATGCTGTTGGCTACCCCAGACCTCATAAGGACAGACTTTCTTGGGTCACTGCTATGCATCATCTTTCTGGACATTTTTTTTATTTTTAAAACTCCTACATAGACTTTTGATTGATATATAAGTAACAACATTATTTTTAATCCTCTTCTCTTGTATAGCTGATGCATGATATGTCCCTAGGAAGTTAGAGATTCCTTCTGAGTTTTTAAAGAAGAGATTCAATGTATTTAGAGACCTGATATTCATTTCCCAGGCCTCTGAAAGTAGGGAAAATGGAGTTACTGCTCTCTACAGTGTAGTTCCTGTCAGGGTGTGTAGATTTGTGTGAGGACCTTGCCTTTCTGCTTCAGAGCTGAAAGCAGTTTTCTGCAGACAAACATTGTTATTTTCAAAATCCCTCGAAGTACCAGGAAGCTTTCTTAGTAAGTGATTATTCCACAAAGGTAAAGTAATGGTTGTTCCATGCGGACAGTTTCTCACTTGGATACACTTCTGATGGCCTCTACAGAGGAACTTCAGTTTCCAAGTTTGTGAAATCTCTGTTCAGCTATTTGATGAAGAAAATTTACTCTTCATATTTATTCAGCAAATCTGTCATTCCAGGTACCTCCCAGTGAGTTTTTCTATGAAACCAAAAGGTACCTGTAGCCTGAAAAACGCTATAATGCATGTCATAATCACAAAAGGAGGATGAAGTCTATTTTCTCCACAATTGTAGCACTTTTCTAAGATACAGTTTGAGTTTTGGCTGTGTTTACTTCAGGGTGTAATCGGGCTAGTGTTCTTCCTTTTGTGGTAATACTTATTTGAGCACAGTCTGAATTTTTTCCAAAGGAGGTACTTTCAAACCATTGCTTAATACCTGGCAGTCATTTAAGAAAAATAAAGAAACATTTGATATTTTTGCATCATTTTCCATCCAAATAATAATATCAAAGCAAAACATACCCAGACATTGGTTATGAAAATATAGGAATTGTGACAATATCCAATTAGTTCCCAGAAATTCTTTTGGTTTCATAATGTTTTCCATAATAATCATTGGGAAATATTCCCAATAAAGCAGGAGTCACAGTGAAGCTAATAAGTCAGATTAACTTAAATGCTCCTCCTGTTTGCAAAGATGAAAGTACATAATATCATATAGCACTTACAAAATGAAAACAACAAAAGCAATGGAAACCAGCATAAGCTCAGTTACTATAATTGTAATATAAGTATATTAAAGCATTTCTATTTACATCAGAAACTATTGAGTGCCTGAAATATTTCAACATTCAGTACATCTCCGATCTGAGGCAGCATACACTGGGAGAAATTCAGGCAGTTTTCCAGAAGGTTTCAGTGCAGGTATACACTTACTTCCAAGACCCATCAATAATTTCTACAGTGTCATCCCCAGAAAATGTACCTTGAACTGGAAACATGACTTTCTCTTCTTTCTACCATGGACATTTTTATAAAGGTGAAATTTTAGAATTGAGAAACTCTGGGTAGATTCACTGGCTTCCTTCCGTAGAAAACTCTGGGGATTTAACAAACCTGTTTAATAAAGTTAAGTAACATATATTTTGCCTCCACAGTACTTTGAGAATATTCAATGGCATGAACTTTGGTGGTTAGCTGTACACCTTCCGCTGGTCACATTTCTTGCTTCCAGCAGAGAAATGTAATCATAAGCTTCTCCTCATGGGTCCAGCAATAGGATACATTCTTAATGGCACTTTTGATGAAATGACATCCCCTTGATCACTTCACACATATTATTTTGAATCTCAGACATTAGCCGTATATTCAGTTAATTCAGTGTAAACAAAATAAACATCTGGTTTAAGATCTTGGTAATTGGATCCAAGTTAACTCCTCATCCTCCCCCTCCCCCGCCTCATTGAATACACAGGAATCATCTGTTTTATATTGGAATGTTGACTAGGGCCCTGTTGTTACAAAAGTTGAATTGTATTAGGAACAATAATTCACATCAAGATTTTTTTCACTGAAATAATAATACAAACATCCTAATTTCAGAAACATATTCTCTAGACTATTATTTTACAGCACTCTGTTCAAAAAGAATCACAATGCTTATGAAATACAAATGCTCCAGGTCTCAGTAGCTTTTGTGTACCTATACTGTGTTTTTGGATGCCTCACTAATTGAAGCAGATAAAGCATGAATTACTGGAGTATTTTCCATTTATTTCTGGGATCCAGTGTGGACCATATGCTCAAAACCACTTAGCTACTGTGAAAAACTAGAAGCAAGAGATTCTATTTGCCAAAACTTTCTGTAGCTCTCTCAGAAAGTTCCTACAAAGGCACATGAGCATGGAAGATGCTGCACTGGATATATAGTGGTGGACTAATCGCTCTCCCTGAGGGCAATACCAGCATGCTTCTTGATCCTACCATCTTTGAAAACATGGGTTTCCTTTCATGCATTCTTACCTTCCCATTCTCTTTTGTTTCTATGATTCAGACCCTCTTTGATATTTCTTTATTTTCACAGGCCATTTTCTTCTTTTCATAACTATTACTAAGAGGTTTGGTGTTTCTTGTCTTTCTGGCATTTCAAGGTTTTGGTGCAGAGGTCGATGTTCAATCTGTGATCCAAATCCAAGCTGAAGCCCATTTATAGAAGGTTTCATAATACTCTCAGCAAAAGCAATGACATCTTCATATCTACAAAATTTCCATCTATTAAAGTTTATAAAATGAGGCTCAGGAAGGACAAAGCAAAATGGCAAGACTACATTGCTCACATTAGTGGGGCCAGGATGTGAAGCCGTCAGACTCCACAACTTAGAAAACACAGGAAGTAAGGTTCCTCTGCGGTGCATTTTTCAGAAGTAGTCACACATGCTTAGTGTCACTAAGAATTTGATAAATCAATAAAAAATGTAGTGCAATGTACAAAATATAATATTTGATGGTAATTAAATTCTTGAAAAATAAAAGAATCATCTACAATCAGTTGACTATTACATCTACCTTACTGTAAATCATCAGATGTTGCAAATCAGCTGAAAAACAATGCCTCAAACATTTTGTAAGGTTATTGAAATTAAAGAACAAACACCTCTATTGCTGGGAAAAGGAAGACTTAAAATATTGACACATTTCAGTGGTTTGGGAATTTTCCAAAGTTTAGCTTTTTGAGTTTTCATCTCAACATTTGTTTTTATTTTATCATTGTGTTTACCAGTTGAATCCATGTTCTGTAGTGAAAGTATCTTTCTCACCCAATTAAATATAGAACACTTTTAAGATTGCCGTACTCATAAGCAAGATAAGTCAGACTTGCAGGTGTAGACATCATATTGTCTCCCTAGTGTAAATAAATGAATCACAAAACTTTCAAAAAGTAAAAAGGATCCAAAATACACAATAGATATTGTGAAAGGTAAAGAAACTGCTCAAAAGGAAAGAACAACTGCAGTGGGGGAAAATTTAAAAAATATATAAATATATATACACACACAAGATAGCTAAGATAATTATACTACTAATTCCTATTAGTTCATTGAAAGGAACAGTTTGTGCTTACATTGTTTGATCAGTTTTGCATGCCTATATCTTGTAAGTAGAGCAACTACTTTGAAGATAACAATGTGCAAAATAATAACCATTGTATTTCCTGTTATCCTGTTTTGAAATTTTGTATCATTGCTTTTATGAGTTTTAATTCTTTCTCTTTAAAATAAGAAAGATTGCCATATTTCTTCCTTATATTTGCATAATCAAATGATTGTTAGTTTTATATCCCTGTGTACCAGAATATTTTTTAGATGGAATGAAATTTTATTTGTGAAAGAGAACTGAGTGATTGGTTCTCTTTCTTGCCTGCAAAGTACCTGTGCTAAATTTAAAAATGGAGCTAAAGGTAGTTTAAAGAATATTGCAGATGGTGAATTTTTATTTCTACAGTCTTACAGTGAAATAGTAAGCTAAGGGCCTGACTAATGGTAGAGAAAACCCAGCAAATGAGAACCTATGAATTTTGTTCCAGAGTCAGAGTGGATATTATAAGTTAAGACCACTAAGGCAATGCACAAGTGTGAGGAATTTCAAAAACCTGAGTTTATACATCCTTATGTGTAGTAATTATGCTCTGAGAACTACTTTACAAGTGTAATCTGTTAGTGATTTTTAGGCTGCATGGTTGGAAGGGTTTGTAGGACTGTTTCTCATTTTCTTTTACACTTTTACTTGTACCACAAGCACTACTAATCCCCAAATCAGTCATTCATAACAGCACAATTGCCAAAAACACTCACAGCAACACCATCATCATCAATACCATCATCTGAACAGTATCAGCAGCACCAATATCAACATCACTAACGTTCTTATAAACAGCACTGTCCCTTTCGTCTCATCTCCACCACCAACAAAAACAAGCATTGGCTGAGACTATAAAAGATCTTTGTTGCCCTTTACCATTTGCAAATGTGAAGAATTTACTCTTTGTTTCGTAGGGCTATGAAAATACCAAGTAATATTATAAGAAATAAAGAGACTCATTGAAAAACATTCATAGGTATATCAAACAGCTATTTTTCACTACTATTGGTCTCAATTTTATAGAAAAACTGCAAAATCTGCTCCATGTTTGTCTGGGATATTTAACAAAAATAGCACTCCACCTAGCTTTGAAGCACGGAAGTAAACACTGCATATAACTGCATAGTTCAGATAGCAATGTAAGGATGTTTCTCATGTTTGATAAATATCATTAGGCTTTTTTTTTTGAGAAATATAGTGATATATATTTGTGAGTTATTGGTGTACCAAGGCCACCTGATGGCTGCTTAAAGTTTTATGATTCATTTTATTTTAATTAGGAAATAGAGACTTTTCAAGAGGAAAAAAGTCAAACTGAATATCAATTACAACCCCAAATATCAAGTGATTCAACTAATAAGAAGCAATACTAAATAAATATGTTTTTGAATTTCCATCACGTTGAAATTTTAAACTGTCTAATTAAATCATTTTAAGGTAATGGATATAATGTCTTTCTTTTTTGAATAAATGTTGCTTTTAGAATTATCTTACAACTGGGCATGATGCATGCCTGTAATCCCAGCACTCAAGAGTCTAAGGCAGGAGGATCATTATGGGTTCAAGACCAACCTGGGCTACGAAGTAAGCTGAAGACCAGCCTGAACTGCATAGTAACACCCTGTCTCAAAAAGACCAAGAAAAAATAAAAAAAAAAAGAATTTTCATCCACTTATAGAAAAGTTATAATGGTAATACAGAGTTCTCAGAATTCATATGCCCAGACTTCCCTAATTTAATATCCTGCATTAGTTTGGTATGCTTATCACTTTTATCGGCCAATGTAGTTATGTAAGCATTGATAACAATCTCTATTTTTTTTTTGGTTTTTCTCGGGTACCGGGAACCGAACTCACGACCTTGAGCTTGCCAGGCAGGCGCTTTTGCCGCTGAGCTAAATCCCCAGCCCCAACAATCTCTATTTTATGCATATTTCTTAGATTTAATTTGATACCCTTTATCTATTTCAGGATCCGATCCTTACATATTACATCAAAGTTAGTTGTCATAACATCCTAGGACTGTGTTGGCTGTAAATCCTTCTCAGACTTGTTTTTTCATTTTTGAAATTATTGATTGTCTTGAGGAACACCAGTCTAGGATGTTGTAGGATGGCCCTTTCTTGTAATCAATATTTTCCTCATGAGTAGACTGAGGTTATGAGCTTTTCAGAGGAAAACCAGAAAGATTAAGTGTCATTTTCAACATGACTTATCATTAACAATGCTTTGATCACCGGTCTGAATTAGTATTCATCAGTGTATCCAATTTAAATCTTTTCTCCTTTCCAACTTTCCATACCATATCCTTTAGCAGAAATTCACTATGAGGGTCCTACATTGAAGAAGTATGGAATTATGCTGCAGTTCTATGAGGGCAGAATACATACATCAATGACTTCACATTCTTCAGTGTGAGAAATGTGTTCTTTCTCCCTCGCCTTTACTGCAGGTAAGTGGAAGTGGGGTCTTGAAGAGTTGATTAGGTGGTAGGGGCAGAGCTCCAGCAATGTAGTTATTTTCCTTATAAAAGAGAATCCAGTGGCATCTCTCTCCTTACATCCTCTAAAAGCACAGCAAGTAGCCAGCTGTATCTGAAATGGACCCTCACCAGACACTGGCTCTTCCAGCCCCGCATCTTGGACTTCCCAGCCTTCAGAACTGTGAGAATAGTGTATGGCAATTTTGAAATAGCAATCCAAACAAATTATAACGGTCTCCTACTGTAACAGTAAATTTGCCTATTGTCCTTGTAGTACTGTCAGATTTTTCTGGCTGATATTAGTTGGATGCATGTTAATAAATACCTTCTTGAGAAATTCACCAATTATTATTTGATGTTCCTCCTACTTAATGATCTTCCTTATTCTGAAGTTCACTTTTTTTTCTGAAATCTATATACCTATTTCAGCTTTCTTTTTAAGTTACTGGAACATGGTGTACTTCGCTTTCTTTAAGTCGAATATATCTGAGTCTTTATAGTGCAGTTTTTATTGGCAACTTCTAAAGTGTGATCAAAATATACAGTTTGGTGTTAAAGAAATCTTATTAAAGTAAAAACCATTATTAAAAATGATGTGATAAGCCTGTTTGAAGCATGGAAGAGGATTCTGAGCATCTTAGTGTAGATGAATGGTAATGTTTCTTTTACTGTAAAGGATTTTAAAATGTGACCTTTCATCATAACTTTGGATCACTCCACATTGATCGAATGTCTCTGGCAACTTCTGTTTATAACTTCTCTCTCTCTCTCTCTCTCTCTCTCTCTCTCTCTCTCTATATATATATATATATATATATATATATATATATATATATATATATATAGTCCTCACCCACTTTATTTATTGGATCTTGCACTGTGAAACTTCCAGCTCTTCTTCAAAGTCAAATTGACCATGAAAATGAATACACTAATTCAACTGAGGACTTGGAGCCATTTAAACAGGGCAACTAAAGACATGGAAGTGGACTTTTCAGAGCTGCTTGAGAGAGTGGCCAGAAGGATGGGATGAGTATTTGGAGAGAGCTGGAGTGTTTTGAGGGGTAATGGTGAATGATCGTGTTTCTTTCATTGTGATAAACATTTTCATTATATAAATATTCACCACAGTTTGTGATCACAGCTTATATTTTTAAGCCCTGCTTTCTGTATGTACTGACAATCTCTGCGTTTTAATTGCTATACTTAGACTTTCTAAAATGACTATTCATATAACTGAGTTGGGTATCTACCATGCTTGTAGCCGTTCTCTATTCATTTCATTTGATCACTGCTTATTTCCTTCCCAACTCTTTTGCTGCTTTATATCATTGAAATGCATCGTGATATGATTCCTCTTTATATCTTCTCTTAGTGTATAGGTTACTGTATATGTAGTTTTATAAAATTTACTTTGTCATAATTTTTGCATATATTGTTAGCACTCTCAGTGTACTTTTAATTAATTCAACAATGTATCACCTATAGTGAATGTAACATCTAACAAAGTATTTCTAATTTCCCAACTCACTGTATCTTATAAACTGTTGTCATTCTCTTTACTTACTATTAAACTACAATCATGAAATTCATACCACTTAATAAGCAGTTATTTTTATAACACTAGAAGTCATAAACATACTGTTAAAATATTTATTTTAGTATCATTCATCCAGTTTTTGAAATGCTCCTTTTCTTTATGTTGTTTTGAGTATCTAACTTATATGCAATTCATATGCTCTGAAGAATTTTCTTTTGACATTACTTTTAGGGAAAGTCTGCTGATTATGAAATCCTTACTTTTGTTTCTCTGAGAAAATCTTTTCGTTGTTGTTTTCTTTTATTTCTTATGTATACGTTTGTGGGATTAGGAAGTTCAGGCTGGTAAATTGGTATTTAAAACATACTGAATGCTTCGCTGTGCTCCTTCTGCATACTTTCTGATCAGAAATGCAGCACAGAAATTATTCTTTTTCCTCTTTAGGTCAAATTTTTTTTCTTTGGGTTTTTTCAAAATTTTGTTTCTGTCTTGATTCTCTTTGATTTCAATACATTAGCCATACGGGCAGATTTTTACATTTTTACCCTGTTTGGTATTCTGTGAGCTTCCTAAATCTGTGATTTAGCGTTTCCATTAGTTCTAGAAAATTCTAGTGTATTTTCAAATTTCTATTTTATCCTCTTCCTTCTCTTTTGTATTTAAATTATGCACATATTATACCTGCTTTAATTAGCCCACAGTTTTTAGATATTGTGGAGTTATTATTATTTTTGCATTGTTTTCTCTCTCTCTTTTTTTTTTTTTTTTTTTT
>NW_004955407.1:27218042-27253898 GCF_000276665.1 Chinchilla lanigera
GGGGCTGATATTTTTTAATTCTTTATATGTTCTAGATAGAAGCCCTTTGTCTGAGGGACAATCAGCTAAAATGTTTTCCAAGTTTGTGGGTTTTCTTTTTACTCTGCTGGTGATTTCTTTAGATGTGCAGTATGGTATCTGTTCCTGGTTTCAGTGTTTGCTTTGTCACTTTATACAGTATTTTCGTCTTTCTTTTTAGCACATTTTATATTTTGTGGTAAGTCTGGACATGATGTGGTGGGTAACAGGAAGTGCAATAACATAAGGCATTTAATACGCACTGTAAAATATATTTACATTGGTTGTATTAACATGTATTATGTCAATATAAGCTACTCTAAATAGCCTAAAGAATCAAAAGAAATGCCAGCTAAAATTTATTATCAATAGAATTCCTACATAAATGTGAAGTATTATGCATATAAATATCATGATCCTACTTTTTTTCTTTCCTTACACGTTTCATTAAGCAAGATAAGGTTAGGACAATTATGATTAATTTTGACGATATTTTTGTTGAAAAGATAAAATTAGATATATATATACAGATATACTCAGTGTATGTAATAAAAACTTGTACTGAACACAGATCAAACACATTTGTTCAGTAGGAAATTCAGAAACTGTATTTTTGCATATCAGAAGTCAGCAAAACCATAGCCCATAGGACAGACAATTCAGCCTCCATTTTACAATGAATTTTCACTGGACCACAAACATACCATTTATTATTTACTATGTTGTCTGTTGGTGATTTTAATGCTAAAATACAAAGATATAATTTCAACAGAAATATTGCAGGCATTGAAGAAAAAATATTTATAATTTAAAATTTAAAATATAATTTCTTTTGTAGGACAAAAGGCTGTCTGTGTTTATACTAGGTGCACTTTGATTTAAGCCATTCTGCAACTTTACTTAAGATTTTAGCATGCAGTATATTCTAATTAATTAATAGAATGCAAAGTCATGTAAAACCTCCCAAAATATATTTTGATGAAAATGTGTAGTTACACTTCAGTTTTATTTAGATAATTCATAGTCTCTCACCAAGTGAGAAAGCAGTGGCCCATAAGATTTGGTGTTATGGTATGTTAACACATTATTATACATATATAATTAATCACAAAAGCTGGAACATGGTTTTCTCTTGACAAAGAAGGACAGCAATGTGAGTTATTAAATATACTTGGTATTTCATCTAAAATTTTTAAAAATAAAATATTTGAGTACCATGTTTAGCATTATGCACATATTAAATAGAATGTATCTAGTTTTATAAAATATGTTGTGTCAAGAGATTTGGGTTTGAGCACTTCAGTTTCACCTGCATGTATCTATTTCCTCCCGACATTTATTAGGTGGAAAAGATTTTTAATTTGTGAGTTCATTTTGGATTGGTTTTCAAGCACCAATATGACCAAAAATAAATAAATAAATAAATTCAAAAAGAATTTCTGAATACTGCTCTGTAAAGTTAAAATTTAAATGTGAATCACATCTTGTGTTCATCGATCATTTAGTGTTTACCCTGACTTATTACAAGGTAGCATGTGATACTGATGACATTGCAAACTTGCATAAAATTTGAGCTTTTCTTTAAATTAAGAGATTCTATAAAAATTTATAAAACAAAGTAGGGAAGTGTTTCATAGGGATGGTGATATTGTAAAAACATTTCCACACAGAAAGAAAGGTCTGTATTCTCATTTTCTTCTACAGTATATTCACACAAGCAAAAGTAATTTAAAAAGACAAAAATCTCAAACTTGCTTCAGTGTGTACTTGAATATATAATATTAACTGATAACAACAGCTTTCATAAAAGTTAAGAAAATTGTGGAAATTTCTCTTATTAACAATTTTAACTTCTTTTTAAAGTATTGTTAAAAATTAATATGTGTTCTGATTTAGCACATGAAAAAGACCAGTTTACTTGCAAGTTTCCCAATCAAAAAGAGCAACAACATCAAAAACAAAAGAGTTCACTAAAAACATTTCATTTTCTTGATTCCTGTTTGTTTTCCAAACATCTCATTATCAAAAGCCTAGTTACATATGACCCACATTTTAAAATAAACACCATTTTAGTTAAAATCCACATATCTTTCTCCTCCAGCATCGTAGGAGGTCCCAGGAACAATTTCTCCTAGCAAGTTAAGCTCTTCATTGTCCAATCCTATTTATTTTTTAAAAGATACCTAAAAATGCCAATTCTGTATGGCATCATGTGAGGTTTCAATGTATGTATATATTGTGTACTATTTAAATCAGGCCAACATATCTGTCTCCTCAAACTTTTCTTCATGATGAAAACTTCTAAAATTCTTTATTCTACCTTGTAGGTTTTTAAAAATGTAAATTGTATACTTCACCACCAAAGTCTATGTCTTGGTTACTTTTCTCTCATTGCTAAGACAAAATACCCACTGCCCAAAATTAAGGAAGAAGAGCTTTATTCAGCTCACAGTTTGTGAAAGTTTCAGTCCACATTCAACAGGGGAATATGGCGGAGGGTAACAGTTCATGGCATCAGAAAACAGCAAAAGCAGTAAGAGCAAAAAGGGAGGAGCAGCAGAGAGCAAGCCTCTTCCCCTCCCTAATATTGCATGCAGGCTGCTGTACCACTGCAGGGGTAGCAATCCCACCCAAAACCCCACCATTGGACCATGAATCAATCACTAACACTAGAAGCCCACCCCATAACTTTCTGTGGCTTTGGAGGGACTTATAGACACAAACCATATCAGCATACCAGTCTTTGGTCTTCATTCTCTCAAGATGGCTTGCTCTTTTACCTACTGGACTCACCAGAATATATAGGTCTTCATGGAATTTCTGTACTTTGACCTACCAGCAAAGGGCTACCTTTTGGTACAGAGTACTCTTTGTAATCACTGTAAATAAGTTAGAATGGAAAAGCAATTGCTTTGCTACAAATTATAATAATGCTGTTATATAACACTTAGAACTTTTTAAATCGTGGCTCACAGAAAATGTAATTGGATTTAGTTTCAAGAATGAAGTAACCAAGTTAGCCAGGTGAACTCAGAGGATAGTGTGTGTGATTTTGTTGTTTTGCTGTCACAACAAAAATCATTTAATTAGTTTACTTTGCGTGATACAAAAAAATCTCTTTTAAAGGCTGACTTCTTTCCGGGAGACAAAAATACCCACACACCCATACCAGGGTTCACTTTGGTATCTTGTACCATCTCAAAAGTTATAAAGAGTATATGCTATTCTAGAAATGTTTTCTCTTGTCTCATTCACATAGCTTTGATGAAGTCTGTGGCAATTGATTGGTACTAACCTAGCTAGCTCCTCACTGACCCTTGTATTCGACTCTAAAATACAGGCAATGTGAAGGAGAGGATGAGTGAACCCTTCAATTAAAAGAAAAACATACTAATTAAGAGGAAGCGTAATGAACATTTAAAATTACGTGATGCTTAATTTATAAAAAATTTTCTGATTGGATCACAGAATGTGCAGGTGGGTAATGTGTAGGTGTGTAAAAATATTTCTGAACATTTCTGTGAGAATGTTTCCAGATTAAATTTTCACTTTAATTTCTGGACAGAATCAAGCAGACTGGGGACCACAATGCATGCAAGCATCCATCAAGGGCCTGAATTTATAACATAAATCCATCCCTGCCTTGGACAGGAACTTATTACATCAGTTATCCTGGCTCTCAGGTCTTCTGACTTAGGCCAAATGATATCTTTGGCTTTTCTTGGCTCCAGTTTGCCAACTACAGATTCTGGAGACAGCTTCTGTAATCATGTGAGACAATACCTCGCATGCAATTATTTTTACATACACATACACACACACACATGCACGCACACATGCATGCACACAGGGTTCTACACCTCTAAAGAACCCTAAATATTTAATATTGAAAAGTGATTAATTTGGATGCAAAAAAGCACAGACTTGATCACAAAATTCCTTGAATATCAGGTAAAGTGTTTAAGATTTTAATGAATAAGAATGTCAAGCATGAGAGTAGACTTGGCAGATTTCCATGTTGAGATAGTTTGTCATTAACTCTGTGAAGTTGAGATTGGCTTAGTTGAAAGCCAGAGGTAAATACCTGAAGGAGGATCTGGCACAAGAGACAATTAGGAGACTCTAGGCAAACCGGAGCAGCACATGGACTACTGTGAGGTAATTTAGAAGAGAGCATAATATTTTTAGGATGGGGTCATTTGTGTTTCTTTGTTAAATTGAGCTAATATTTATACTTACTTTGGGGTAAGGTATAACAATTTGCTAAATATATACAATATGTAATGACAAAATTAGGTTAATCAGCCCTCCCAATTCATCAAATGATAGCATTTCTGTGTACTGAGGACCTTAAGCCTTTTCTTTTCTAGAAATTTTAAAATGCATAATTAGTTGCTACGGATTATTGCTGTTGTTTTAATATGGAGGAAGACGTAGAAAGATTACAAAGACATCAAGTTAATATCCATATTGAGCTTCTGGCAAGTTATCTGCAAAGAAGACAAGAAGTGCAGTTTGATCAGGCTTTTTCTTCCTTTTCGTCTCAAACATTACAAGGTGGGAAAGTCCGAAAACTTTGAGTACTTTGCTTACATCCCTTCGAAACCACAAACACAACCTTATTTCCATAATTCATCTAAATATATAAAATATGAACTCCATTACACCCTACTTTTCTATTTATATCAGTGCTACAAGAAAGTCATTTCCCGGATTCCTCCTTACCTGGCATCTTAACTCTTACATACGCATACAGATCTCTTCAGGTCTGAACCTGTGGGCATTTTTGATGTCCAGCCAAAGTAAAGCCCTCTATCTCCTCAAATTTGTATTCAACATTCTCTTCCCCTTGCTCTAAGTGAAATTTATTTCTGTTGAATGAATTGCTTTTCTTACAGCTGTGTGATTCCCCCTCCCCCTGCCCCGTAGATTTTGTAAGGTTGGACATAGAAGTGACATACAACCTTATTTCTTCTTGATAATATCTCCTACCTATTTGTTACTCTCTTCTTTCTCCAAAACATCCATCTTTAAAATTTATGCCATCGCTGTACCACATGCCTCAATTCCTCACCGTAACTGTTTACAGATTGTACCCACACCAAACCTTTACTCTGTGAACTCTCTACCTGCTTTATTTTGTGAGCTTTTCAGTACAGTTCATGTTATAATTCTTTTTGTCACCAAAATCCACTTAGAAACTTCTCTATTACATGCATCTCAGTTCCTTTACTTTCTGTTCTGTGGTAAGTTTTCTTCCACTTCACCTTCAACTCTCATACGGTTAGAAAATGCCATAAACAACACTTGTGCCAAAATCACAGACTCAGTCATGTACTTACTACCATTTCCTATATTTCTTTCTCAGTCAGTAGGTCATCTCACTGCCAATGCTCTTCAGCAACGACTTGCAATTCTTTCCCTAGCACTTTACAGTCTCCGTATTTCATTTCCTTTCTAACTGAGCTAAGATTTCATTACAATCACTTTCTTTCATATATTCTCAATCTTATTTGCCCAACTTCTTCATTAGAGTTTCTTGGGGAAAGTAATCTTGGTTAAACCTCATTTTACACATCACTGTTGGTGTGGTGAACTCACCATCAGAACATACAATGCCTGCAATATTCATTTTAAATCCATGACCACTGATATCAATGCAGTGCTCAGTTGTGCAGGGTAATCTTGTTATTGTCAGTCCAAATCCATTTTTTTTCCAAAGTAAATATTGAAAAACTTCACTCAGAAGTTTTCTCTGCTCTCCCTGTTTACAACCAAAATGCTCAAGAGATGGCACTGCCTCTGGTCCTTTGGTGGAATAATAAAACACAGCAGTGAACCTCCACAAGCTAGTTGAGATTTGGGTGTCAGTGTAGCAGGGTGGGAGATGGGGACATTAACAGGAATGAATGCCTTTTGGATAAGACAGGATTAAATTTCACCACAAGGTTTAGTTCTTTCAAGGCATGGCTGTTAGAAAGTGTGTAGCACCCTTTGTCTCCTCTTCTACCTGCTGTATACCTGCATCCACTTCTTACATATGACACGGTCTGCTGTGTTATGATGCAGAAGACCCTCACCAAAAGCGTTCATCAAATCTCACCCTTCATTGTTTTCAGAACGTGAGATAAATAAACCTTTTCCCTTTTAATTTACCCTGTCTTAGGTAGTCCGTCTTAGCTATGGAAAAATGGACCAATATGTACACCTACATCTGGCACCATTTTGGGTATTTCTCCTGATGCGTGTGAAATGTTTCATGCTCCTCTCTGCAGCTGACCATTCCACTTTTGCTAGAGCAGAGTCACTGGTGCCGATTCAAGAGCCCTGCCCGTGGTGCTCACTCTCTTTTCTGCATCTCTACATTTGTCTTACTCCCTTAGCCACTGATCTGTTACATTGCTCCACATGTCTTAGAAATAAAACAAAAATAGAACAACATTTTTAACCTATGTATCTCTCTAACTACCCTGCGCTTCTCTAGATTTCTTTTAACTAAAAGAAAGTTTCCGAAAAGTAGTTATTAAAGGGTATTATTGGTTTTCTTAAATTTTCTCTAAACAGGCTTTCTTCATATCATTGGGGGAAACATCAAAGCAAATAATGCAGTTACCAGTAGCTCGCTTTCTGCTAATAAATAGAAATGTTCAGAATTGATCTTACTCAAAATGCAAACAGCATGTCCACCTTTGACCTTCAATTTGTCCTTCCTGAAACACTTAGCAAGGCCACTTGGCTTTGTTGTTTTGCTGAAGTTTGCTGTTATGTACTTACCTCTTCCTTCCAAGTGTCAGCATGCTCCAGAACTCAGGCAGACTCTGGCCATACTTTTTTTCTTTTTGAATAAAAGGAGGAAAACATTAACAGACAGACAACCTTTTACAAAATAGCAAAATAACAGTACATTTTTATAATCACCTCTTTGATAATTTTATTCAGGATCCTGAAGTTTATAACAACTAAACAGTAATTCTGCTCTCATTTATTATGTCTAACTAAGATCTCTATCCTAAACTTGAAACTTGCATTGAACTCCTTGCCAAACTCTCCTATTTGGTTGTCTAATTGACATCCCAAGTCTATTGTCTACAAAATTCAAGGCTGTGTTATATCTCTTAGATATGTGCCCCCTTCAGGCTTCCTTATAACACCATTTACTCATTCTTAGATGATCCTACTTCTTTGCTTGTATTAGAAATGAGACTTTGTCATCTTTGCTCATCACTCTTTTCATAATTCCTACCAGACATACAGAAAATACTCAATAAATACAAATACTACTGAGTGGTGCTAGGCATGGTGACACACATTCATTGGGTCAGCTGTGAGGCTGAGGCAGGAAGACTGCATGTTCAAGTCTAGCCTGGAAATTTAACAGGACACAGTTATCAAATGAAAACTAAAAAGATCAGTACTCTCTGGATTCAATTCCCAGTGTCTCTCTCTCTCTCTCTCTCTCTCTCTCTCTCTCTCTCTCTCACACACACACACACACACACACACACACAAAGGATAAATGAATGAAGACAGGATAGGTGAAATGAATTTGATTTCAGATTATTTCACTAGAATGTCCGCACTTCAAAATTAAAGTCATTGTGATGTAGATAGTGATGTAGTGGTTCAAATAACTAATATGGGAAAGGCTACTTAGGCTAAAAGTGAAAATTGGAAAAAAGACTGAAGAACAAAATATGTAGGATGACAAGTAATTGAGAGATGGCAGTAGTGGGTGGGAAAAGGAAGAAAGAAGAGAAAGAAGGGTGGGGAAAAAGGAAAGGAATAAATGTGGGAGGAGAGCAGAAGCAGAATAGACATACAAAATGATAATAAGTACAGTTGAGATCATAGTTCTCAGAAAAATAACAACACATGGAAACTAAGACAAGGAAGGAAATAAATAATGAAGACCAGAGTGAAATTAATGAGACAGAAATTAAAAGAATAATGTGCAGGATGGATACAACAAAGAGACTGTTTTTTGCAAAGATATGGAGGGTTGATAAACTCTTAGCCAAACTAACCAACAGAAAGAAAGAGAAGACCCACATCAATACAATTAGAGATTAAAAGGGAGATGTTACAGCAGACAACCCATGGTAGCTACACTGACTTCTCTGATCTATGAATAAACAGAATCACTCCTTTTCTTTAACTTTCAGAAACAATCTACACTTTAATCATAGAAAACTGAAATGTGATAAGGGAACAGAACGCAGATTTTATCACCTATGCCAACATAACAGTAGTGAAATAATTGTCAAAGTTTTTCAGAAATACATATAAAAGGAAGGGTGGGAGAAATCTAAAATTTCTAGTGTCCTTATTTTACAAATTAGGAAATGAATATATGTTGTTTTGAGTGACATATTTTACAGTGGACATTGAAGTTCATTGTATGAAATTGTCCGGGTTACAGGGAGGCAGCAATTTCAGGGTGACCTGACAGTCTCTGGGGAGAAGGATTGCTGCTGGAATATGTGGTTTAGTGAATGCCTTGTCATTCTAAAATCTCTGTCCTCTTCATATTTTTTTAAAAAACACACATACGTAGAGTCATTTGAAGAAGCTATCCAAAACAACAATAAAATTCCTCAAAATTAATGACTGGGGCTGGGGATATAGCTCAGGGGCAGAGTGCCTGCCTGGCAAGAGCAAGGTCAATTCCTGGAACCAAAAAAATTAATGGCTGTAATGTTGTCATCAAAAATGTAGTTGGCAACATTAAGAAAAAGATACCAAATTGTAAGTGAAAAGTACTAAATACCTTTTCATTCCTTGCTTTGAAAGGCAGACTTCAAAAGCCTAGGACATCTGTATTGGTCACCTTTCTATTGCTGAGACAAAGAAGTTGTCACATACAACTGTAAGGAGAAAAGCTCTATCTTGTCTCAAGGTTTCAAAAGTTCCACTTCATGTTCAACTGACTCCAAGTCAGAAAGACAAGGGCAGAAGAACATGGCAGAGGAAAGTTGCTCGACTTGCAATAGTAATGAACTGAGACAGCAGGGAAGAGCCTGACAGAGAGAAAGGATATACCCATTCAGGTTACATACCAGTGACTTACTTTCTCTAGCCAAACTCTGCTTCATAACAGCTTATATAGTGAGGAACTCATCAGTAGATCCCTCCATTGGTGAAGTTAATGGCTCATGATCTAATAACCCTCAAAAATCCCCATGTTGGAACATCTAAGTCTTTGAGGGAAAAGTTTTACTCCAAACACTGACAATACCTCAATGTCAGCTACTGCAGATATGCAAATACATCGGAACATAAAGGGAATGATAGAAGTCTGTAATTATATTGAAAGTGGAAAAAATATATGTTGAAAATATGGGTTCTAAATTTCTTTCCAGCCTCTTATATCAAAGTATCTGTGCCTTGCTCATGTAGGAGATGAAAACTTACTTTCTGGAGCTCTGTAGAGAGACATTCTCATCTCAGGAACACAAAGCATGTTGGGTATTGTAGTTTAGGTGCAGTGTCAAATGGAAAAGGAGGAGCCAGAGAGGAAGTCTGTCATTTACTCCTTACACTGGCACCAGCAGATTAGGAAAGTTTTCTTTGAGAATAATAAATGGTCTCTAACAAAATGGCCACTGATATTAATATTTGGGAACAAAAAAAGGCAATGGCTGGACTTTATCTCATCATTAGTGAAGATCATGAACCAGGAACTCCCGAATCGTCCTCACAGCCCAAAGAATATTTCACTCCTGCTTTCTAAATTGTGAATGGGCAGGTAAGAAGCACTAGCTGTTTCTGGGAAACCTCTCAGTGAAAGATATCAAAACAAACCAAAGAAGTACATTAAAGGAAAGCATGTAGGAAAAAATAAGCTTGCAAAATATATACATATAACAGTACCCTTAGAGAAAAGAAGTGATAATGTGTCCAAAGAATCAGACTGCATGTTTAAATTAGAAAATTATAAATAAGTAAATGTCATTAAATTTGAAAATAATTCTGAAGAGAACTATTTAGAACACACATGTAAAAGTCAGAGAAAAATATTCCTAAATTAAAGATAAAGCTAGGAGGATCAATTGAAAAATCACAAGATGCAGATGTAAAAATGAATTTCAGGGTGAAAAACCACAATATTATAAACATAGAAATAAAAGAAAATTTCCCTAATTTAGGAGCATAAGTTTCAAATGCAAAGAGTCCTAAATTTGCAATTATATCTTGGAAAAATGATAACAGCCTCCAGATGGAGAGTAGGTTACATGAAAAAAGCTAGGAATCCAAATGATATGGTGATTTTTCACAGCGAGCTCTAACTATACATTCCTGCCTAAAAATATTTCACTCACATCTTCTGTACATCCTTCTTAGGACACTTAAATAATCATAAATAGAATATTGGTACAATTATGAACACCAAAGGTGCTGCTATGAGGACTCAGAAAGAAATGAGGAAATATTATTGAAGACGAGAGACAGAAAGGTGAGTGAAATTGTATCTTACAGCTATGTGGAAAGGACACTTATGTGTAATGAACTTGAGTATTAAGCTGAGGAGATTTCTAAGTCATCATACAAGTAGAGCCTCACTGATTCATTCTACTTATACTAAAACACAAGTGCAAAAGGAAAGACTTGTTAAGGTATCAGGAGATGATTTGGGACAACTTCAGCCTATCTAGTTGGCAGAGACACTGAAAGTAGGAGATTCACTGTGAAGAAAGCCTATTTTGAAAAGGAAGCCAAGGGTGTGTGTGCCTGGAAAACATTTCCCTAGTACTTTTCAAGTATTGAAAGTCCAGACTATTCATGTACACATGTGCTCTTTCAAGAGATTAGACAAGTGACTCAGGGATTCCTTCAGTCATTTATGCAGAAGCCCAGAATAGAGATGGTATCATCCAGGAAAGACCAGTGGAGGAGCTTCTTGTCTAATGGAGTGAATTACTGAGAGACAGTAGGAAACTTTTCAAGATACATGGAAGTATTAGTTCAATAGATATCCTCACCGCCAGCTTAGGTTGAAAGAGACACAAAGAGAACAAGCTCAGTGGGTGCCACTGGACTTTTATAATTCTACTGGTAGGAAACAATGAAAAAACTTCTCTACTACCATCAGGTAAAGTCCCAGCAAAGAAGCTGAGCTACAAAATGTACAAGATTATTCACAGGTCTTAAACTGTAACATTGTTTGTCCAGCAGAATTTTGAAATTGCTTAGGAATGGTGATTTCTGTTTTGAATTCCAGCTATTTAAATTTATTACTGTTCTTCTCTGCTCATGTCAATGTAGTATTTTAGAAGATAGGATATATAAGACAGGCTCTTTTCATGTAGTTCAAGCTCACTTTGAGCTCACTACATAGCCCAGGATGGCCTCAAACTCATGATGATCCTCCTGCATCATCCATCCAAAGGCTGGGATTGTAGATATGCACTACCATACCCAGTAAGATAAGATGCCACACAGTTTCACACATTGCCTCGTAGAGATGGACTTCCCCCAGAGATGTGTGATACTGAGAGCCTCATCTATATATCACTTTGATGATTTGATGATCAGATTTGGATTCCCTTATAATGAGAAATAAATATGATTTTGAACTCATGATGATAGAATGGTTTGAAACTTGGGCATCTTGGAATGGGATGCTGTATTTTGTTGTGGGATAGCCATGAAGTTTTGTGAGCTTAGTGAGTGGGCTATGTTAGGATAATGAACTATCAAGATACCTGTACTATAATCCTTGGAATCTGAGAATGTGTCTCTTTAGGTGGTAAAAGGGACTTTGGTAATATTAAGGTAAAGATCTTTTTTTTTCTTTGTATAAAGCACTACCACCAAATATTTTATTCAGAAAAAAACAAAAAGAATAGGCCAAAAGAAAAATCCTGATCATTTGTAGTGTTTATCAGCTTTCAACTTGGCTATCCTGTCCAGAAGTGTCTCATGCAAAAAGCCACTTCTCTGAGCCTTTTAAAGAATTTTACTGTCTTCTTTACTGATTTTGAGTTTATGGTCTTGGAAACTCCGAAAATTTTTTAGTAGTTGATTTTACACTGTTTTACATTCCCATTGTCTTCATCTGGAGTGTCATCTTTTTTCTTGGTTTCCCTTTCTGCACAGGATCTAATCTTTACCATTTCTTCTTCTCCTGCTGCTTTACTTTTTGCTTCTATATCCCCTGCTTCACTGCATCTGATAAAGCAACTATTTGAGGACAATAAGGCCATTTTCCCATCTTGAAATACTGGTTGCCATTGTTCCCTTTGTCCACTGGCATCTGAACGTCCAACAACAAGTCCATTCGAACTGATACCAAGATTTTTCCATAGCCAGATTTCAGGGCAATTCTGGAATTAGACAACTTGACAGCAGTAAACTGCTCAGGAGATCTAGGACCTTCATCAGCTTCTTTATGTGGGGCTCCCAGTGTACAAAGGTCATTGTCAAGTGCGTGGATATAGATTCCTTTATCCATTTCAATGGCGATGGTTCCTGAAATATCACTGAAGTTGGCTACCATCCACCGAATTCCAAAAATATCAAGTCGGGTTTCTTCATCCTCTTCTTGTTTTCTCTCTCTTTTTTTTTTTTTTTTTCTTCTTACTTCTGGCTTTTGTTCCCTTAAGCACGAGGTAGGTGGACTTTATGTAGGAGTATTCGGCCATGCTTTCCATGAAACTTGTGGACGGAGCCGGCTGCCGGCCCGGACAGAGATCTAGACTAGAGCCAAAGGTGGGCGGACCTCCGCCAAAGCAGCTCAAAGTTCCGGCCCCTTCCCCCGCTCCTAAGTTAAAGATCTTGAATAGGGAAATTTTTCCGGACGTGTAGGGATAGAATAATTAGAAATACCCGTAGGGATACAGCAGATGCACCATGGCTTCGGTAGTTCAGCCTCTCCGTCCAGGCCCGAGTGGTGCTAACACCTCCTCCATGAGATCTTTAAAATCAGCTAGCCCCTGCTCCACGGTGACCGTGTGTGACCAAAAGGCGGTGACCAAAAATGCTAACAAGTCAAAAGAGATGCTATAGGATTTGGTGAATGAACTACTTAGGAGCAGGAGAAATATAACACAGAAAAGGACGTTGCGGCCCACATCAAGAAGGAGACCGACAAAGTGCAACCCCGCCTGGCACTGCACTGTGGGGAAAAACTTCCGTAGTTATGTGACGCATGAAACCAAACACTTCATCTACTTCCACCTGGGCCAGGTGGCCATTCTTCTGTTCGAATCTGGTTAAAAGCATGGACTGTGTCTCACCCAGTGAACCATTCGAAACCAAGGACTGCAGCCTGAACTCCAAATACGGAGGCTGAAAATCTTCAGCCTTCGCTAAGGGAACCCGTTAATCTCTGAACCTTTTTTGTGGCATGTACAGGGTGCTTTTTGTACTAGTTTATTGTAGCTATAAACCATTTAGCAAAACAGCCCACATTCACACTGATTTTCTGTCCCATACTTCTGTGCCCCATGTGTTTTTTTTCTTGTAATTCATTCCTTTAAAAAATAAATCTGTTGGCAATGTTAAAAAAAAAAGAGGGAGGCAGAAGGAAAAATAAAATAGAAAAAGACCACCAAATTGATACTGAGAGCAGAGAGAGATACAGACAGAGACAGATTAGAAGATACTTTCTATTGGCATGGGTCCAAGAGTTAAGAAATGTAAGAGTCTAGATGGTAGAAAAGACAGGAAACAGGCATTTCATTGGGACTTCTGGAAGAAATGCAGCCATGCTAATCAATTTTAGACTTCTGATCTCCAGAACTTTAAGAGAAATGATGTGTATTGTTCTAAGACACTCTTGGTCTTCCCCTCCCTAAACTTGCACTTATCTCCTCTAATCATCTTCTCTCTCTCTCACCCACTACTGGCCCTAATATGCGGTAAGAAGAGAGAAGAAAGCAGAAACCAGAAACTTAAGGAAACAGAAAATTGGTTATTGGGAGTACACAGCAAAATTTTAAAAAAAGAATTCTAGCATTTCAGTGGAGGGCTTTGTGGAAGCAATGAATTATTGGATTCGTGTCCTACATGATGCCTCCTTCCTTCATTGGAAAGAAACACATAAGTGTGCAGTGAACTGCACCAGGAGTGGATTAAGCTGGTTTGTATTGTTCTAAGGCTCAGTGTCTCCCTCTGCTATATAAGCATAGGTTTGAAAAAAGCTCTCAGGGTTACTACTCTGGCTAGAAACCACAGTAGGAGTTCCAGGCAAACGTACCCTTCAGATAGCTACGATAATTGTACTACTAATTTTTATTGGTTTATTGAAAATTAATGCTTAATTGTTTGATCAATTTTGCATGCCTATATATGCTAATCTGAGCATTTACTTTGAAGATAATGTTACGCCATATAACAAACATTGTTAATTTCCTATCATCTTGTTTTCAAGTTCTGTATAGTTTTTATTTATTTTTTTATTCTCTTTAAAAAAGAAACCAGTAAAAACCTTCTAAAAAATATTTGAGACAGGTTTTCCAAAGCAAAGTTCTCAAGTCATTATGAACAAATGTGTAATAGTTTGAGCCAGTATGCTGTAATTTATATTGTAACAATGGGGAAATAATATACCATCCAAACATTAGTTTAATGTTAAAAATAAAACAAAGATAATTTCAGACATATCCACATAATAAATCACATCATGTACTTTTTTTCCTGGAAGATCTTGTAGTTTATGTTATCCAAACAGAAGTAATAAAGCCTAAAACAGCAATACAGTATCCCAGCAACCAAAAATATATCACAGGAGAAAGATCAATTTTTTGCCCTGTAGACTTGTGTTTCATTTGTCTTATTCCAAAATATTGGATATCCCAGGTCCACTAAAATGTCCAGGAAGTGTTGATACTTTCAGGATATCAAGTAGAATATCTTGCATTTGGAATTCTAGTAAAGGTCAAGCCAGAAAAGTTTTCCATGAAATTTAACACTGAGTTGTGGTTTTGTTTTTTGCAAACACAAAGAATGAGAATGAAAATTGCTATACCTTTTGCAGTGAGCATGTTCTCTGCTTATCTTTGGGTTACATTTCTTAATACGCACACTAAAATGGCACTGCTATCATTTTTAGAAAGGTAGGTGAACTTACTGTTGCCTTCATAATATTGAACCAGTAGTTTTAAGTGAGAATTGGCACATTTGTATTCAGACTGTGGGCTGGCATGTCAAAATCATGCTGTATGCTTTGGGCTCTCATCATACAGAAACAATACCTGTTTTACACAAAGAATAAAAGACAAAAGAGAACCAGTCAGGACATCAAAAGTTGTTCCCTCCTGCCAAGCTGAACTCTCTCTAGTGTCACAATCACTTTAATAACTTGGAATTAAGACTCCCACTTGGGGGTTGTTAAGAGCCATTGTTTACATTTACCTGCAGTGAAAAACATTTTCCCTGTACACATTTCCTACAGTGTATGAGACTTTTCTCCCTTCTACATAACTGGAAAAGCTCAATACCCAATGCACTTTTATAGTGTATATCATCTGGCTGTAGAAAGTGCCAGGGAAGAAATGGAAAAAGAACTGAACAAAACACATGGAAGTAACTGAATAAACATTGCATATCCATAATTTATATCAGATTTTGAAATAGTTTAACAGCATGTGAAGATTACCAACCAACAAAATAATCCAACTAGAAATCCATGAACTTGTTTTTGAAATTGATTTTTATTTGGAAGAGGAGTATAGATGGGAATTCTGCTACGTGTTTGTTGTTATTTCAGTTTTTATGATGCTATGACAGGCAACAATCCTCCTAAGATGTTTTATAAATCAACTGTTTTAGTAGAGAGATAAATATGCTCACGGAATTGTGGCTTGTTGCTACAGTTGTTGCAATAATATTATATGAAGCCAATATTCTGTCTTTTATAGTAGTCCTGTTGACATTTTCTTCTTTATAATTTTAAAATAAAGCTGTGTTGGGGAAATGTACTTTATCCAAAAATTTAAAACTGAAAATAACTCAGTCAGTAAAAGGGTGAAGACACGAATTCCTTTTTCAGAAAGATAAATGTCTTACATCAGTATGCTTATTTAGTGCAATTAGAAAGGTAAAAGTACAACTTCTTATTAAAATAAAAAATATCAGTCACTGTAAGTTGATTATAACAAAGGTGTGCTGGAAAGTTCTAAACAAATTGCTGCTGCCTCAATGGACCTGAAATATTTGACAAATTAGAAAGAAAACATATTAGTTAAGTGTTAATTTTATTCAGTCACTGAGCCTCAACTTCAATTTTCAGACAGAAATTATTAGTCAGTGTTCACAGTGAGATTTTAAAAAAATATATAGAACTTTCAGGAAATTATTTTACACAAATAATGTTTACATTATTACTGCATGGTGGCAGATTAAGGATAGGCATTTACCTTCTTCCTTCCTACTATCCTGTGGAAATGAGGAAAAATTTATTTTAAGACATGTAAATTCAAAACATGATTCTGGAATGTAAGACGTGGGCTATTGATGCATTGCACTGATTCTGGAGAATTTCTGAAGCATAGATAGCATCAATATTGCATTGAAGGAGCAACTGAATAGAGCAAGTATAATCCAAAGCAAACACAGGATCACTGCACTGGAGGTAAAGTCCTATTCCCAAATGTAATTTCAGGGAAGCATAAAGAACAAAAAATAATGGTAGGATGGTCAGCTTGAGAAAAGTCTGCAGAAGAGCTGAAGATGTCTGTATCACCCAGCTTTACAAAACAGTATTTGTTCCTTTCTAGACTGCTTTGCCAACTTCCTATCATGTACACAACATGTAAATTAGAGTTTTGTATAACTAGGACATAATTTCTCTATTTGAGTTTTTCTCCTACTTGATGTAAGTATTTCTTATTGCTTGAAAATCATCTGGCAATGGCTTCTTTTTTCAAAAAAATACCTAACTTACACCTACATTTTGGGATCCAGATTGCCTATTGACCTGCCAACTGTAATGTTTCAAGATTTCTGTAGTAAGCATTCACTGGTCACTAGCTCCTCACCCACTATGACCATTAATCCTGGTATGTCAATATATTGGATTAGGAAATGCTTAGCAGACTGGTGAGATACACTTCTGAATGAATCTGAATGAGTCATGGAGCCATCACTTTGGGTACTATATGTGATCCCTGACCCTTTTCCTCTCTGGTGCTGTTACACAGCTCTGCTTCCCAACCACCATGAACTAAGTATTTTTCTTGGCCACACCTTCCTGCCGTGATGTTTGTGCATTACAGGCAGCTGACCATGGACTAAAGCCTCTGAAACCATGAATCAAATTAAACTTTGTCTCATTACGTTGTGGATGTTAGTAATGTGTAACAGCAACAGGAAAGTTGACCAATATATCCACTTTATAGTAACAGCTCCTTAATCATCCCTTCAAAAAGAATCTACTATTTTCCCACTTGTGAATGGTGCCCGGAGTGAGTTCATCTCTTTATGGTCTCCACCCATCAACCTATGTTCCAGATATAACCAGTCACCTGAGTCAATTCTGATCAGTGAAAAGCAGAAGAATTTTTATGCTAAAATTATCAGGAAATAGGAAACTTTAATGAGGAGGACAAGGTCAGAGGATAGAAGTAAGGAGACTAGGGGAACGTACACACACACACACACACACAGAAGTAAACCCAGGAATGGAAAGATAAACACAACACAGACATGTGGCGTAAAACATTTCGGCCAATGATGGACCATATATATGACAGTATTCACTATAAAGCTGTATCTTATAGGCTATGTCACCTAGAATTTGTTTAAATATTGTCTGTAATGTACACACAACAATAAAGTTACAAAGTTACAAAATACTATGTACATATACATATACACATACATTTGCATATATGTATGTATATATATGGTCAACCAGTGTATGTCTGTGGTTTGAAACTCAGATTTGTGCTTTCCTTCTCAAATGATCAATTTAGTCCACCCTTGATGTGGAACTGTGTACTCCAAATTGCCTTTACACTGAACTCTCTAATACCACACTTTGCCTGGCTGAATTCTCACACTTTCAGTCTTGTTCTGAGTATCACCTTGGAAGAGAAATTTTGCTGAGCACAACATGCAAAACAACACCATCAATATTCTTTGTAGAGGCAAAATAAGATGTCTCTGTCATACTCCTTTATATGATTTTCTTCATTTATTTCTATTTTTCTATCTTTTCCTATAAAAGTCAAGCCCCATATAAGCAAGCACCACATATGTGTTGTTCAGTGTTAAACAGAAACAACAAAGTGATTAGTATATAATATGGAGTTACTAAACATTTTTCAATGATAGTGTGCATGAATGAGTGCATTACTTGAATATAAGAACCAAAAGTTGACAAATTGAGTGAAATATAAGTATACAAAGTTAAATGAAAGCTGGGCATGGTAACACACACCTGTAATCCCAGCACTCAGAAGGCTGAGGCAGGAGAATCATTGTGAGTTCGAGACCAACCTGGACTAAAAAGTGAATTCAAGGCCAGCCTAAACTGCATAGCAAGACCTTGTCTTAAAAAGACAAAAAATTAAATGTAATATAATTCTTGTATGGAACAGATTTGGTAAATATGACAGCAAACATCAGAATAATGTACGTGGATGCTTCCTTCCAAAGATATGACTCTAATTCATTAGTTTCTATAGTATGCATTTTTAATATGCACAAGTCAGAGTTACGATAAAGAGAATTTTATTTTAATAAGTACTTAAACATGATGATTCTTTCATACATTGTTTCTTTTCCTAAAGTGTAAACCCCAGTACCAAAAAGAAAAGGTTTATTACTCTCAGCATAACAACTATAAGAATAGAATTCTTAGAATAGATTAAACTTGAGGTTTATTTTAAAATATAGGTGGAAAAAATATTAAATACCTAAAAATTCTGTAAACAAATTCTATGAAAACTGAATACTAGCTCAGTATAATTTAAATGTATTTTTTTCACTTCCACTGTTTTCGGGATACTAGAGGATATGAAGATAATCAAACTTTAGATCCTGCTATTAGAGAACAGGAAAGTATTGACTTTCATGTAGCACTTACTGTTATTATATATTTGCTCTTCACAAACCTCACTGGAAACTTGAGAGATGAAAAGTGCTGGAAAACTTTTCAAGTTGCTGTAATGAATCATGTGGATAAGCAAGGACCAAAATGTGTTTTATGTTCTTAGCCATTCTACTTGCCTATGGTATTCTTCCTTACAAAAATATAAACACGTTGGAAATTTGTATTTGAAAGTGGTTCTATATTTATGTGTAGGTTTGTTTACTTTTATGCTATTAGTATTTGTCATCTAAATATATTATGCTGATTTATTTTTGTACTGGGTTAACATGGTTTATATTTTGGAGAAGATACACCACATATGTATATGGATAGATAGCTATGTGGTTATTTATTCAATTTATTTGGACTAGAGCTGAGCTAATTATAATATGGCATAGCTAGAACATTCTTTTTATGTCAGTGTCATATGCAGCACTGTCATCAGTGGGAAAAAGGTGAATAAAAATGATTGTCTTCAAAGAAAAATACTTCAGTAAATGAAAATGAAATTTACTTTGACATGAGGTGTATTTATTGTGAGATATACTTATGTATGACAATAATTTGGCTTTAGTGAAGAGAAATTAATTTGTAATAATGAAAATTTTGTTATAACAACAGATTATTTCCAAAGAATTTGACTTTGTATTAATGCCACCTTCACATGTTAAAGACCAAACAGCATTGTGCAATTTAATTCTTTCCTACTCTATGCATAAGTACCATTTCTTCCAATTGAACACATTTTCCAGATGCAAAGTGTGAAGATTCATTCTGCTAACCAAAGACAGCTCTATCTTTTGAGTGAGTCCTGTTGCAATTCTAATACTAGATGAGGAAAATTGACAAACTACTTAAAATGCAAATTTAAAGGTAATGGTAAAATATGAATTAGATTGTTTACCCAAAACAAAAGTTAAAAGGAGGACCTACTCCTCCTCCTTCATTTGTGGGTCCTATACATGTCCCAGGGCTTTGGAAAGATTTTTTTAAGGAAAACGTTAGTGTCACTAAAATGAAAAGGCTTAATGTCTGAGTGAATTTAAAGCATTATGCTTTTTGAAATGTTCGGATAATGTCTCTTTATACCACTAGTTAATATTGTTTAAAATACATAGATATTTAATTTCAGTTTAGACTGTCAATGATCTCACTGACAGAGATAAAGAGCAAAATGTGTAAATATATAAAAACTCTAATAACGCCAGTATATGCATACCCATATTTCATGATGGAGATCTTTAATGTTATATACCTTATACAAAACATCATGTTATTTAACAGAATATTATTTAGATTCTAGGGGCTAATGCTTCCAGAATATATTCAATTCTGCATTCCAGGAAATTATCATTTATATTAAACATATGGGTTAGAAGACTGAAAAAGAATAATGAGCAGAGGAAATGTGGTTTAAGATTATGTTCATCTTTTCTTTTAAAACAATTTAAACTAGGCATGGTGCCACATGCATGTAATCCCAGCACTCAGGAGGCTGAGGCAGGAGGATCATCATGAGTCAGAGACCAGCCTGGGCTACAAAGTGAGCTCAAGGCCAGCCTGAACTGCATAGGGAGACCCTGTCTCAAAAAGACAAAAAAAAAAGAATTTAAGATTAAAATACTTTGCTGACAATTAATATTCATTAAACGTTAAAAGAAACAAACCCTTAGAAACTCAAATAAAATGAGTTATTAATTTTATTTATAGATAGTACAACAGGTATCCTTTTATGACTAAATAAGATTTTTAAAGTCCCTATTCACTTGAGATCATACTCTGTTAGTAAGGTTAGGTAAAAAATTGTTTTACTTTTAACTTTCTAAGAGATGTTATAATATCTAACATTTCGAATCAGAGCTTTAAAGCTGAAATAAGTCTGTAGCTGCTGATTTTTGTTGTGTTGGTTTATGCTGAGTGTGTATTCCAGTTACCAATTACTGCATGACAAATCAGACCAGATTTAGTAGCATAAAAGGACAAGTGTTTGTTTATGTTTCATGAATTATGTAGGTCAGGAATGTAAAATGCCACCAGGAATGGCTTGTTGTCTCTGATTCATGAGATGTGGGGAATTAACAGGGCTTCATTGGCTGGGAGTATCTGGGGCCTAGAATCATCTACAGTGTTTTTTGTATGCATAACTGGCAAAATCAGGTCAGGAGGACTCAAACACCAACTCTCGCCAGGGCTGTAAGCTAAATCTTCTACTCTGGTGTACTGACAAGAACTACTTGTGGCCTGGACTCCGGTGATGCCTGGTCAAATGGGGTAATAAGTTTACCTATATGGATGGTTAAGACTCTATTGTAGTCTACTTGTATTAAATTCCTATTGAAGGTGATGGCCTTAGGAGATGGGGCCTTTGGAGGGTCATTAGGCTGTGAGCACTGAACCCTCAGGAATGGATTTGTGCCCTTGCAGAAGGGCACAGGAGAATTCATGGATACTTCCCATCATGGGAAGACAGAGTCACAAAGAACGATCGGTGAACCATGAAGCAGGCCCTCAGGAAATGGTGAATCTCTCTGCTCCTCCGTTATGAGCTCTCTATGACCTCTAGAACTGTGAAGAATGCTGTGCAGCATTTGTCACAACATGCTGAAAAGGTTAAGGCTTGGAGATAGTATTTCAAATGAATAAGGCAGAATCTCAGGACAATTGAAAATGCAGTCTCAGAAGTCATAAAGCCATCTTTCTCTCATATAGATAGATGTAGATATAGATAGATATAGATATATAGATATAGATAGATATGGTTATGGATAAAGATATAGCTATAGATAATATAGATATAGATAATATAGAGACAGAGATGTAGATAAAGATAAATAGATATATAGTATATGCAGTCATATGTATAATATGCTTATGCAGTCATCTTGCCCAAATTGTAGGAAAAATAATATATCAGCACATCTTGATGAACTGTACAAAAGAATTTGTGGCACTGTTTTAAAACCAAAAATGTCTGCCTTTCTTGCACAAGTTATTTATATTTCTTCCACATGTAAATTACCTTTCCTCGCTCTCTAGGTTTCCTAAAGTTCTCTTCACATTACAGGATCATCTGGTTGGGGTTCAGGGCTCAGAATCTCATAGTAGATCAAATCCAGAAACACATGAGACTTCTCAAATATGATTACTCATAATTCAGAAAAGAGAGCAGACAGTTCCCCTGCTTCCCAACATACAGAGATGGGAGGGTCAAGGATAATGTAAATGAAACTGTCTATCTGAACAATTATATTTAAAGATGAATCAGTTATAACTGCTATATGCAAAACTTAAGTGATTATATTTTAATGTGATAGATTTAAAAGTATAAAATATTCTATACCCACAATTTTTATCTGAATGTATGTGACTGCATCAGCAGGTTCATCTTATTTTCATTTAGACATTATTTCAAATTACCAGAAGATATGGTAATATTTTAATTGATTTCCCAGAAATAATAAGAGGAAGACACAGCTAGATAACAACATATTTAGAGATTTTTGCATAGATTAAATGATATTAAATACCTGTGGGGAAATGAAAACTTGCTGAAGCTTGACATGTGTCCTTGGGGTTATTAAAACAGCAATGACTAATTGTCACAGGATATAGATGACAGATTGTTTCACAGAAATAGGGAAAAAAATGAAGCTACTATCTCAGGCACTTCACGTAATCAAACTGAGAGCAAATTGTTCTGTTTTAAAATATAGCCACCATAATATTTGTGAAGATATAAATAATAGTATGTTTAGATCATAGGAAAAATGAAGAAATTAATAGGTATATACCACAACACAAAGCATTTGGTAGAAAACTTTCTAAAGTGGAGACCTAAAGTTGAACCCTTACAACTCCGAAAGGGAGATAAAGAAACATGTTTTGGGCATTTCTTAGCTCCAGAAATTATAACAAACAGAAGTGAGGTGACTGTGTGGATTAGATTAACCAAACCTTTTGAGAAAAATTGTATAAGTATTTTTAAAGTACAAGGAATAGGGGCTAAGGATATAGTTCAGTGGCATAAGCACCTGCCTGGCAAGCTCAAGGTCCTGAGTTTGATCCCCGGTACAAAAAAAAAAAAAAAAAAAAAAAGAATAAAACTTTAAGATCAGAAGTATATCCTGGAGCCTATGGAGATTCTGTACTATTATTTGCAGTCAAGTGAGTGAAGCCAAGCTCATCTCTGTGCAGAATTATAATCTGAAAGTCAATGTATTTTGGTTCTTAATTATAAGCCTAGATAGAGAACTCCATTTGATAACAGCAGGAGTTTTAGTCTCTGGTACATTTTTTATACTTTATATTCATGCTAAATTTGCAACATTTCCCTGAAACTGAACACACTATACGTTTTAGCTTGGTCATTTACTCTGCTGGAACTAACCCATGCTGATTCTAATAATAGGGTAATTAAAGAATGGAAAGGAAGCACTGGGAAAAAACTCATGCTCCTACAAGGTAAGAAGAGGTATTTTCCTGGTACTGCCTTGGCAAAAGCAGGTGGATGGGGAATTCCCTGACAGTACACAGGAATTTCCATTACCTTCTACTACAAATTCTGAGGAAAAAATCTTGTAATAATAATTTAGAGTAATCACAATGGAGAATAATACAAGAAACCCTTGATTTAGAAAAATGTGTATGATATAGTTTATGTAGCTTGGGAGTAATCAGGAAAAAAATGAGAAACATTAAATTTTTAGAATTATTGCTTTTATATTATCTGTCATCTTATCTATCTATTTGCCTACATAAATTTATGCTCCACAGATCTGAGACTGATTTGTTTTTCTCCTAAATATATTATTGGCATTCAAATGCACTATGACTTATGCAACTGGGACTTTTCTGGAAGGGAATTGCTTAAATGAAATTACAGTAAATCATGTATTTGTTAAAAGATCTAAGGAATTTTAAGATTACTTATTTATAAAGCGACTAATTCAGCTGTACTATAACTGTTTTAAATTAACTTTTAGTATTATGTTTTAGATTTGCTTGTAGCATGATAATCTGTTTAGATGGATGATAGATATGCAAGTAGGTAGACAGATGAATATATTTAAGAAGTACATTCCAAATTAAAACACTATACCATGTATAAGACTTTAGTATCATAATTATTTTAACTAATTTATCTGAGTGATAATTTCAGTTGTTAAATTATTATGCTATGTTGGAGAAATACTGAAGTTAATAAAGTTTCAAGCACTGTACTTAGTGAAGTCTTTTGTAAAATATACTTCACTAAACATTATACGTAGTAAAATACCCTATGTTATATCGCCTGAAGGTGGCAACTTATACCCAAACACACTGAATGTTTTAAAGACAGTCTAAAAAAGAAAAAAGAAACAATCCTAATGGGCAATATTTACATGTCATGGCTCAGAGAATAGATATCAACAAAAATTATCACCCTCTAAGGCACAGAAAACCCAGTCAACAGCATGTGGGACATCACACAGTTAAGACTCAGAGGTTTCCATAAAGCCGTGGCCAACAGCTAGACACAGTGAGTCATGGCCACACCAGCGACCAACTCACAGGCTGTTTAGACCCTGGTGGACCCAGTGTCAGTGTCAGGCCAAAGGATGATGTGACAGATTTAAGGAATGATTTATCTTTGGCTCAGTAGAATGTCTGGACTTGGTAGAATCCAGAAAGTTCTGCCAGGACATAAAAAAGTATAAAATTTAGAAATAAACAGCTAATTTTTGCATTGTCCTCTTAGGTCAACCGTCACACAGTAGTGTTCTACAATGTACCCAATTAAGGACCAGGTTTAATTTTGCTTCATCTGATTTTATATATATATATATATATTACACTGATGACTTACGTTTTGAAATACCATTAATGTTCTCGCATAGTACTAGCTCAGGTATACTGTCTATACTCAATATCTTTGTAGGCATAAATATCATATTTAAACATCATTTTTCTCACACTCATCTTAACAAATTTGAGATAAAATATGGAAAAGTAATTGCTTGCCCAATAAATGAAAAAATCTCAAAAACTTATAAAGCATTTTATTTTGCACAGTGGTAGACAAATTAGCATCAAAAGTTACTCAATGGATACATTGGGTGGGAATAGAAATAGTCAGTATTACTGTGAAACACCGGTTGATGTTTCATGTCCCTTACAAATACCACTGACGCACGTAGACATTTATTGACTAATATTCATGTAATATTGATGCGTGTAAATTACAAACCACTAACTGACTGTGGTTTTTCTCATATGATCTATACAGTATGGAATTTCATTGGAAATTCATATTACTGAAATGTATTCACTTACAAACATTAAATTCTGAAAAATGCATTCGTAATTTCATTTCAGTGAAGTTCACTGGTAAGGTGACTAGCAAATCAAATTGCTTTTATCTATTAAAGCAATGTACCTTTTTGTCCATTATGTGCAACAGACAACAGAACTACTGAAACAAGATGACAAATACCTTCACAAAGCTTCATTTTGGTCTCTATACCTATTAAATTTAGATAGTTTTGGAGGAACATTGAAAACATCTGCAAATATTTCAAGTAGAATTACCTCTTAGCCTTTCAAGGAATAATGCCACCACATTTTTTTTTTAAATAAAAGGAGGAAAACATTAACAGACATACAACATTTTACAACATATCAAAAGAACAGTACAGACAATACAGAGTTACAAAAAAGTGGTAGGGAATTAACAATGGTTGTTGTATTACATATTGATATCTTCAAAAAGGCTTCTCATGAAAACAGATATAGAAATGCAATACTGGTCAACCAAAGACTCATTGACAGTTTCTTTCAGCATACAACTAGAAGACAGAAGAACAACCATGTTAACTACCCTGTATATACATACATACAAAATTTCTCCTTCTTTCCCTTCTTTTTTCCCAGTTACCCTTTACTCTTGAGCGGTTTCCTATCATTTCACAGTGTCTATCATACCTCCGAGTTTAAATTAACTCTTTCAAGATTTATTTACACCCAAACAATTCCAAGAAAACAGGTAGAAATAGAGACCAATAAGAAAGACCACATCCTACAATGGAAAGGATGTCAGTCATAATTCTGTACAGAGAACAAGAACACCTCCTTGTAATCCAGTGATAAGATACAAGACCTAAAAGTTTAAAAAATATGAAGACAAATTTGCACAGCAAGGGAACAAAACCAATTATGATTTTAAATTGCTCCATTTTTTCATTCTGGAAATAAAGTAAAATAAATCATTATCATTGAGTCTGGCTCTGTATTAAGGGCATGACATTTATATGAATCCAAAAAGGTTTATAAAACTTTCAACACCGTAGTTTAATCTAAGAACCTTTCACAAAGCGTCTTTTCTTTATCACCAAAAGGAGTTGGCTAAATTATCTATGCAAATGGGAAACAGGCTTTAGTTATATACAGAAGAATAGTACTCAGAACCTGAACATAAATTATTAGGTAGGCAGAGGCAAGCCAGATGGGAGGTAGCTATTATCAAATTCAGAGAAGCCTAAATTGTGAAAAGGACAATTCAGTATTGAAAAGACATTTTAAATCCACTGCATAAAAAGTGTGCTTGGCACATTATGACAGTATGGGGAGTTTTGCTCAGAGGAGTATATTTAAAGGTAATGTTCAAATGAATTGTTTGCAGTAATACACATTATTCTCCTATGATGGCTGCGAAGAAGCTATAAGTCTTTGCTTCACCCAATCTTCCTTCATGGTGCATTATATTTCCTTAAGCATACTGAGATAAGTTTTTTTGGAAATGTGTTGCTTGTGTCAGTCAACATTCTCTTCAGGTCATCACAAAATTTTCTTTTTAATGTAAGTCCTCATTTTGGATAGTGGATATACAGGGCCATTAAAATTAGAAGAAACAATTACTGTAATTGATTGCTGTGGGTCATTTTGTGTGTTTGAAGCTGCAACAAGTTGATTTCTGCACAGATACTATTTGCTCAGATTTCATGTCTTCAGGCAGTGTGATGACATCTACAATTTCATAATAGTTTGGCTAAAATTGATGTTTAATGCACAGCACAAAATTAATCCCATGCAAGGAAGGTATGTTGATAGGTTCGGGTTAACCAAGCTAATGGCATTCGGGCATTATTTGTTGTGGCAGTACCAGCTGAATTATACGCAATATGGTTCTTGTCATTAATAAAGCAGCCACTTATTTTATGAAATTTATGGATGAAATAATCCCTAAAATGTCAACCATATATTGAAACTACTCTGAAAATCAACTAACTTATTAGCATGTGTAAATCCTGTATGTTGAATGTTATAGGTAGCCAATAATAATAGAATTAACTGTAATTAAGTTAAAAATTTCAGCAACAAATTAATATTTATGAAGTTCACCAATAATACACTATATTTGGTGAACTTATTTAAGAATAATTTATATAATATGAGTCTTTTACACTGACATTTAAAATTAGATTATAAATTTAGGAAAGTGAAATATGTGTGAAAAACTATGTCAGAAAAACAGTACATTAAAAGTTGTGATAAAATTACAACTCTTTATTGCACTGGCATAAAGCTTTTGGTTATAATTCATGTGTTATAAAATGATATTGAAAAGGAATAAAACTTTACTTTTAAATTTAAAGTGTTTTATTTAAAATTTGTTAAAATTTTTCTTATACTTCTACACTGTATTATATCTAAAAGCAAGCTTGTGGCCAAATATATGGTTAAATATTGTTACTGTTCTGTGATTAGTTTTTGCTGGGCTTAATTGAATAGGATCTCTTAATAATTTCTCATTAATATTCAAAATCACTTCACCCAGGAGGGTTATGTAGTTCGTGTAGCCATCTGACAAGGTGGGGCAATGAAATGTGAGAGGAAGTAGCATGCTTCCTTTGACCCTAAGATAAGACATCTGTAGTGTTCTAGACAGGGAGTACACCAGTGTTCTTGAATGAATATAATGTGAGTTAGAATTATACCTGACCTGTGGTGGACATGCAAAATGAGTTGAGGAGATATATCAGCCGATTTTTTTGGAGATCATGGACAATGCTTCCTTTGATTTTCCTATCATTTGAAATGCAGATTCTCTTTTCCAGATACTTCTTAATGTTTCAGGCCCCATTAACATAATCTTTCCCCTGGGAAACCTGAGCCTGTAATTTACTTGGAAATCCTGAAGAATGGACCAGAAGACCAGAAATAATAATAAGGGGAAGGAGACAAAGACAACTTGACTGCACTTTACTGAGCTATAAATAATTAGGACTTGAATCCACCTGGAAGTTGCAATTCCGCTGACTCTTCTTTCCCATTTCCCAGCCGTCTAAGGCTGTCCTGCATGGTGTTCAGCATTTGCACTTGTCTGAGGTCGACTTTAGCTTCAAAATTTACTGAATTAATTATTCATTCCATCTAATCTGCCATGTATGTCTGGACCCCATTGTTAATGATACTTCTTTTAGAAGTCTTTGAAAACCTACAAGATTATCTCCTTATGTCCCTTCTTGTGCCCCTCACATTGCTGGTGTGTCTTTCTCTCATTTTTCCCTTCACATCTGACAGAGATTATCAGTATTATCAATCTTTAAACGAAAAAACACTTAGCACCTCAATTTCTTTATTATGGTCCAGTGTTTTTCCACTAATGTCTTCATCTTAATAGTGTTCTTTCTAATTACCTTGGGTTTCTTTGCTCTTGTACTTACTCTGGATTTAGCCTTTATTGGGGATGGTTACATTATTTGTTATATATTCTTTTTATGGAATTATAAATCTATTTTGTCCATGTAAGCTACAGAGTTATAAATATACTTTTACATGTTTAACTTATTCTACGAATTTGGTATGAAATGTGACTATTAATATTCAATATAAAATAAATTCTAATTTCCATCATCATTTCTTCTTTGGCTCATGTGTTATGACAAAGGTATTGCTTAATTTTCAAACAGTGCATGAGGGGTTTTCCCAGTAAATTTATGTAATTGTAATTTAACCACATTATGGTTAAATACTTTTATATCAGTAAATACTCAGTATTATTTCAGTGTTTTACAACTTATTGAAAATTATTTTGTGTCCCAGAATAGACTATAACTTTATAAATCCAACACTTGCACTTGTAAAGAATATATATCCTATCATCAGTGATTCAGATGTTTTTTAAATATCAACTCAAGATGCTGAATGAGAAGAAGGTGTAATTTAGCTCTTTATGATTTGGCTAATGTTTCAGTGGTTTCATTAATAATTGAGAATAGCGTATCAACTCTTAATGTCCTTATGAAACTATGACTGTCAATACTTGTCAGCTTTTTGATATAGGGTGGAAAGGTCTGTAATGGAACTAATAGATATTTATAATGAGTATGCTTCCTTCACTGACCTCTCATCCTTTATGAAGCTTTTTAGATTTCTGATAATTCATTTTGTCTGGAAAGTTTTATGTGAAATTATTATAATTATTCTGGCTTCCTTATGGTTGACATTTGGTTTTCAGGTCTTTTCTTGTTCATTTACTTTTAATTTATATTTATCTCTAAAATAAATGTCTGTCTTTTTCAGATACCATCTAACTGTCTGAATTTGTAATCTTAGTTCTTAAAACAACTTCTACTTAAGTACTTTAATAAATTAACAGTGAAAGCAATTATTCATCATGGTTGCACTTGCAATTAGCCTTTGTATGTTTCTCCTTCTAGCCTCAGCTTTTACTCCTCTTATCTCCTTTCCTTATCTTTTCTTCTTTCACAATGTTTTCTTGCAATTCCATTTAAATGCTACTATTGGCTTTTAGCTAAACTTTTTTTTATGCTTGGCATAGGGATTTCAGCTTAACTCTTTACAATCTAAAATGTAAAACTATTGCAGATGTGTATGTCATAGCCCCATGTTTTTTATGTTAACATTTTATTTCATTAAATCTACATATATATGAGCCTACAAGGCAAGTGTGTGTGTGTTTGTGTGTGTGTGTGTGTGTGTGTGTGTGTGAGTGAGTGTGTGTGTGTGAGTGTGTGTGTGTGTGTCCCGTCATTCTTATATACCCAAATATTTACCACTCCGGACATTCTTCTTTATTTTCTTAGAATACATTCTTTCCCACCTGGGACCCCAGCCTCTTAAATTAAAAAGTGTGTAGAAAAGAAGGGATTTAGAATCTTTTAAATATCTTTATCCTGGGTCCCAAGCTGAAAGGGGATGACTGCCAGGTCGGCTGCAGAGGTGGATGCAGGGTCCCTGCCAGCGGGACACTCACATCCTTCTCCAACAGGAAGGTGGGAGTGAGCTGCTCTAGGAAGGACTTGGAGCCCCTGGCCCAGGGGCAAGGTGGGATGCAGAGCAAGGAGTTCTGGCAGATGGCCACGCGTTCAGTTAAAGGTTTGCTAGTGTTAAGTTCTTTTGGTTTTCTTCTACTTGCAAATGTACTTTTTCTGCCTCATTCTGGAAGGATGTTTTTTCTAGATATACAATTATTGGTTGTTGTTGTCATTATTTTTATTATTAATAGTATTGTCTTTACCACCATGAGAATGTTTCTGAATTTTCTGGGCTCCATGGATTCTGATAAATCAGATATCAGTGGGGGCTGGGGATTTAGCTCAGTGGCAAAGCGCCTGCCTGCCAAGCGCAAGGTCATGAGTTCAGTTCCCGGTACCGGAGAAAAAAAACCAAAAAAAAAAAAAAAAAATCAGATGTCAGTGGATATCTCTGCGTTATGTTGATTTTCTCCTGTTTCTAAGATGTCCTCTTTATCTTTGGCTTTCAATTTTTTACTATAATGTGTCTCATTTTATTTTCCTTCTTCTTTACTTTCACAGGCACCTTATATCTACTAATGTGTATTGATCATTAAATTTGGGAAATACTGAACTCTATTAACATTTTCTTTAATTCTCTCATTCTGTTATTGCAATTACACATATGTTGTACTGGTTAAAATCATGTAACACATTACAACCCCTCTATTCTTTATAAAATTATTTTTCTCATTGTCTTTCATCTCAGATAATTTTTATTGATGTGTGATCAATTACTTTTTACTCTGCAATCAGTTCAGATATTAAATGCATCCAAGAGAAATATCTGTGTCAGAAACTTTATTTTTCAATTCTATAATTATCAAATAGTTCTTTGTTATCATTTACATTTCTTCATTTGATACATCTCTTCTGACACAGAATTAGTTTCCCAGATGAAGAACAGGACCAGTATAAAATATCAAATGAATTAGGAGACAAAGAAAACATACCTATTTTGTGGATGTGACTATGTAATATATGTGGAAATATTTTACCATTTATTTGACTATGAGAACTTCACTACTATTTGGTTATATTATTAAAATGTTATGGAAATGCTATGGTACTTTAGTTACTAGGTAACATGATTCATCAACATAACTATTGTTAGTTTTTGGCAGTTATCCATGCTATGAACTTATCCTCAATTATCTAACTCCAAAAGAATCTTAATTAGAAACGAACATTGGGGAATGTTTCATAGATGCATTTCATACCATCATGAAGCATTGAAATAATTTTACCACTATCACAGCATTAAGAAAAACTAGAGAGGTGCACCCATAAAACATAGAAATGTATTAATTTAATCAGATAATGGTCCACATAATGCAGATTTAATTATAAATATTTTAAAGAAAAGATGAAGTATAGCAGTATTTTATCCTTAAAATACATTAACAGATGAAATTAAGCTGACATCTATTTATTGTTACTTGATGAAGTTCAACTATAGAAATACTTTAATAATAAGAATAAAATTTTTATTGCTTTCATAAAGAAACAATTTTGACCACATGTTAGGTATGCTGATAATGCTCTAGAATAATGTAAGTTAATGCATATTCACATTCTTGAAGATATATGTATATATTTATATACATATGATTATATATATATATATATATATATATAACCATATATAGCATACAACCGGTGTTTTATCTATTAGGTAATCTCACTTTCCTCAACCTGGAAGTAATCCACAACATTCTTTGCAGCCTTCTAGATACCTCAAAGTTCATGAGATAAAATTCTACACATAGATCACAGAAGATGTGTACGCAGTACATGATTACTACGGCCTGGATAATTCACAACATGTTAGAAATAGAGAATTTGGAGGGAATTGGATTCCTAACATAATTTCTTAACAGTTTCAATTAATGCTTGCTGAAATTTACAGGACACAAGCATATATACTGTAACACAAACCTATCTTAAGAAGAATGAATTCAGTAGAAATAAATGGATAAAACCTTTCTAGACAGGAAAAAGTATTAGATCAAGTTAAGTCACATGTGTTTTCTACTTAAATTTTATTTTCCTTTAAGGCATTAAGTTTTACCACCATTTTTTTTCATATCATCCCACCACCACAGATTCTCTACTTTCCTTTATTAATTTCCAGCTATCAATGCCACAAAAATATTTCCTCATTTTCCCATTAACTTAAATTAAAGATGAAGTATAATTAATATGATAATGCTGATAATAATGCTGATAATATAATGATGCTGATAATAGGATTTCTCCAGAGCAAAGATAAAATTTATCTCAGTAGATTAGTATTCCCCAGCAAAATATTTTTAGTGTCTGTGAGAAAGATAATTAATCTGTTGCACTGACTTGGAAGATTAGATAGTGGGAGTAAATATCTAGTTCTTTCCCATCAACTAATGTTGTGAAAGCCCCAAATCTTTTTCCAATATTTTTGTCATTTACTAACAGTACAATGATTTCAGTAGAGATTTGTCTTTTTCTTTCTTGTCAAGTTTTCATTCAGCACATGCAAGTGGTCAGCAGCTATTTGTGAATTTACATTTCTTGTAGCAGAAAAGCAAATTATGTCTTTTAGTATAGGAAAATTCACGAAGCTCTCTAGATTAACTTACTTCTGTTTTCTCCCCAACCTTCTAACGTTATTTGAATCTATGTTCTTCTCAGGTCCTGCTATATGCAAAACTTTACAAAACAATTAAAAGATTGGACCAGATTTGCCCCATTGTGATTTCCTAGGGAAAGTGGCATTTTGCTTCTAAAAGAAGCCAGAAATTATGCACAAAGACAAAATATCTTCACCACAAATTTGCATGAACATATAATGCTTTCCTTGAAAGCAAGTTAAAAAAATTAAATCCTAAACTGAGTGTTGTGAATATCTAAGCAAACTTAAAAGAACTTATACCCTCATTGTATGAGATAATGAATTTTTTATAGATTTTCTTCCAAGTTCCATTGCTGAGCAGTATTTATTGATAATTTTGAAGTCTTCACACTCTTTAAAAAATTTCAAATATTTTTTTCTTTTTTGAACTTTTATTATATTATAATATCTGATAGTTTTTTGTGGTATGACACTTTCAACTGTCCAGACAAAATTGTATTGTCATAAGGAGATAATTCAGCTTAGTTAAAATCTTCCAAGTCTTTTCTTGGAAGTTTCAAGTCTTCCAAGTCTTTTCTTGGAAGTTTCTTAGCTGTTCTCCCTCTTTTTCCTTTGTTTCCATAAAGACAGCTGGTTTTCTAAGTCACTCTGCCAAGATACTCCCTTATGGTTTGATTTACTCTTTGAGGTTAAATCACTTCAGAAAAAGAGAACTTTAGAGAAGAGTCCTGCTTAAAGTTATTCTACTGACTTTACTTAGTGTTAATAAGCCACACCAGTCCACAGGTGTACCTAACTTGAAAGACATCATAATTCCATTTGTGTCTTGCCTGAAAGGTGAAATGAGTCAGAATTCAGAGCTGATTTACTTGGAAAAATGTTTGTTTGTATATGTATACATGTAAGTATTTGTGTGCATATGTACAAGTGTATGCATCTGTCCTATGTATGTATCTAATACACTAGCTATTTTAATATTTATTCTTAAAGATGCAGTACTAGTACCATGTCTATTAACATCAAAGCTAAGCATGTCTGCACTTATTATCAATTAATATTATCTCAAAAGCCCTTGATTATGTAATTTTATACAGAGTAAATTTTTTAAAAAAATTTCAAATGTTTAGATTAACTAGAATTTCATGAACAATTAATTTGAATGCTTGTGAAAATAAAATAATCAAAATTTTAACACTTCAAGAAATATTTCATATTTATTAATTAGTAAATGTAAAAAATACATGTGGAATCTATCATTTTCCTAAATGAAAAAAACAGTCAACAAGAGGAGATTCTAGATAAAGAGATAACGCATTCTGTAACAATTTAATTAAAACTAGTTTAATATTGAAAAATAAATTTTAAATTAAAAAATACAAAAATATATAACATAGGTAGTGAAGTATACAACATTGATGAATTATAGACATAAATACACTTTTAAAATTGTCTGAGAAACAAAATTTTCTGAGTAATTATACACAGAAACAACTGAGAAATTTTGAAATTTTTCAGACAGATACCCAGAAGTTTAAGCATAGAAATAACCAGGAAACCATAAACATTTTAAACATTTTGGGAAGACTTAACATGTTTGCAATGAGAAAATCTGTTAGGCCTGTGTTTACCTTAGTAGCACTTCTTTAATGTCTTGTCTGCAAAGGTCATAGGAGAAAGGCACTGATGTTTAAAACTACTTCAACATTTTGCTTCCAGCCAGTCCCAAGATAATTGTTACAGTCTCCAGCCACATGAAGTAGGAATCTGTGAAGCTGAGCATGTTGGCTCACTCTAATGCCAGATCTCTGGGAGCCCGAGGAAGAAGGAGTACAAATTTGAGGCTAGCCCAGGCAATTTAACAATTTATGAAGAACATGTCTCAAAAAAGTCAAATTCATCCTTCTCTTCTCCTTTCCCCCATTCCAGTTGTTCTTTCCCTTTGAGTGGCTTCTTTCCCTTTCACATTATCTATTGTACCTTTGGATTTATTTACTCTTTCAGTTTCTTACACTAGGGAGATATGATATTTATCTATGCTGGTCTGATTTATTTCAATTGTGAATATGGTCTCTAGTTGCATCCATTTACCTACAAAAGCCTCGAGGTTATCTCTCTCTACAGCTTAGTAATACTCCATGTTATGGTTTGTGACTGGGGTTCCCCTAAAGCCTCATGTGGTCATGGGGCAGGCTTTTAGAGTTTGATTGACTATGGGTGTGAGAGCTCCACGTGCCCTGGGGTGGATAGTTTACATATGTAAGGGAGAGGAAGAGGCTGCTTGCCACCACTCCTCCCTTTTTAGTGCTTGTTACTTTGGCTGTGTTATGCCGCCATGAGCTGTAGCCCTCTGCCATGTGCCACTCTGCCTTGTAACCTGCCAAGTATGGACTGAAAGCTCCACAAACTGTAAGCAAAGTAAACCCTTCCTTCCTTAATTTTGGGCATCAGGTAATTTGTCCCAGCAAGGAGAAAAAGTAACTAAGACAGAATTTGGTACCAGAGGAGTGGGGTCGTTGCTGAGACTATACCTGACCATGTGGTTCAAGAGCCTTGGGAAATGGCTTGTGGGAAGATCTTGGAAAGGTTTGGAGATGTCACCTGAGAGAGTAGAGCTCGAACGCCTTCGGCTGTTCTGTTTGGGAGATTCTGGTCAGGGGTCAGAAGACCAGAAGACTGCTAGAAATCCTGCCAGTAAAGGCCAGGTTCGGGAGGTTTCTGTTGGGAAGAAGGACTTCATTGGTTGTTGGACTCCAGATGATGTGTGCTATGGCTGGGCAGAAAGTTTGTCTGCATTTTGCTCATGTCCAGAGACTTTGCCTAAGACTGAGAATAAGGGTGGCAGCAGATTGGTTAATCTGGCAAAAGAAATTTCAAGGCAGTCAGACGTTGGGGAAGTG
>NW_004955407.1:27254495-27427307 GCF_000276665.1 Chinchilla lanigera
TGGATCATCTAAGGAAAGCTGCAAGGAGGGAGCAAAGTGGGCCTAAGAGAGAAGCTATGGAAGCTGTAACCACCAGAAGTGCCACAGAGGTGGATTAATGCAAACCCTTTGGAGCTCACAATGTGCGACAGATTGCTTCAGATGCTGGTCATGGAACTACAGGACATAATGTTAGCCTTGATGGATTTTGGACATGCTTTGGTCCAAGTGCTCTGTGTTCCCCTGTTTGTACCTTTTAGAATGGTACTGCTTATTTTGTGTCATTGAATATCTGAAGTGTTTAACTTTTCATTTGTACAGAGGCTCACAGCTAAGAGTTTGCCTTACATCTTGGAGGAGACTTGGGACTTAGATTCTTCAGCAATGCTGAAACTGTTAGGACTTTGGCAACTCTTGCAGATGGACTAAATGCTGTTTTTATAAAGGGACGGACATGAGTCTTTGGGAGGCCAGGAGTGGAATGTTGTCGTTTGTGTCTGGGTGTCCCCCCAAAGCCTCCTGCTGTCATGGGGTAGACTTTTAGAGTTTGATTGATTATGGGTGTGAGAGCTATACCTCCCCTGGGCTGAATAGTTTACATATGTAAGGGAGAGGAAGAGGCTGCTTGCCACCATTCCTCCCTTTTTAGTGCTGTTGCTTTGGCTGTGTTCTGCCTCCATGAGCTGTAGCCCTCTGCCATGTGCCACTCTGCCTTGTAACCTGCCAAGTATGGACTGAAAACTCCACAAACTGTAAGCAAAATAAACTTTTCCTTCCTTAATTTTGGGCATCAGGTATTTTGTTCCAGCAAGGAGAAAAAGTAACCAAGACACTCCACTGTATAAAAATGCTACATATTTTTTATCCATTCCTCAGTGGATGGAAGGGAAAAAAAGATATGCATATATACACAAGATAGCTAAGATAATTGCACTACTAATTTCTATTGTTCATTAAAAGGAATCAGTAGTGCTTATATTGTTTGATCAATTTTACATGCCTGTACCTGGTAATCTGAGTAACTACTTTGAGGATCACAATATACAATATAATCACCACTACTAATTTCCTATCATCTTTTTATGAAATCCTGTATCATTTTTATTGTTTTTTATCTCTTTAAAATAAAAGAGGCAAACTAAAAAAGAATAACTGAAACAACAAGAAATCTGATAGCAAACAAATTAAAGAATTACGAGGAGGGGAACCAGAGAGGAGGGAAGAGGGAAGGAAGGAAGGGAAAAAAAAATAAGAAAAAATGGAAATAAAGTTTTTGGAAACAAGGAAGGGAAAAGGGGTTGAACGGAGGGTACTGGAAGAGAGAAAAAAATATCTTTCTTCCTTTCTTTCTTTCTTTCTTTTTTTTTTTTGGTCTTTTTGAGGCAGAGTTTCACTGTGCAGTTCAGGCTGGCCTTGAATTCACTTTGTAGCTCAGACAGGCACTGAACTCATGGTGATCCTCCTGTCTCAACCTCCCAAGTGCTGGGAATACAGGGGTGTGCCACCGCACCCAGCATAGAATCAATATATTTCATGTGCAAGTACAAATTCCCAAAGATGAATGTGATCATTATGTATACCTAAAATGTACGAATACAAGTAATTAATTAAGCAAAAGAATTATTTAAGAGACAAAAAGAAAAATACAAGTCCCAAATAGTTTCTGGACAGGACCAAAGGGAAATTCCTCTTTATTGCTTAAATGAATTATGTGCAGCACCCAAGAGGCCTCCAGCAAATATGAGTAGGGGGCTGCTCCCAACTCCTGCAGTGGTGGAAACTGGGTCCAGGAAAGTCTGCTATTTCTCTAATCTTAGTCCAACCCCCTTAAAATCTAATTTGAATCAAGCTGACCTAAGATACCACTATGGACTTTAGAAACATAAACAAATGGCATATTTGATTAAAAATTTCAGTCTTTTAATCTCAAAGGCTTTTCTACAGAAGGAACTAGCATGAAAATATTTGAATGCTCAGGCATTGGAAAATTCTAACCTCTTCAAATCTATTTAAATTATGTAGCAGTAACTCAATGTGATTTGTCACCACAGAGCAGCATGACAAAAATGAAACCATGAGGATAATGGTGGGGGAGGCAGGAGGACACACAGCTGACCGCAGCACACACTGAGGAATGGAAGAGCTTCTGCTGTCTCCTTGAAGTGACTCCTAGACCAAAAGTAGAAATGCTGCTGCCTCCGCCTTGTGTGCTGTTAGGAAAAGCTCTCTTCAAGTCTCCAGCTCCGATTTTCTTATCTTGGAAAAGAAGAGACCACATTTGGAACATTTGCAAATGCTTGTTGCTTTAAGATATCCACAGATGGGGGCTAGGGATTTAGCTCAGTGGCAAAAGCGCCTGCCTGGCAAGCGCAAGGTCGTGAGTTCGGTTCCCGATACCGGAGAAAAACCGAAAAAAAAAAAAAAAAAAAAAAGATATCCACAGATGGAAATTCAGAGCTAAAGTGGACAAATCCTTATTGAATTAACCAATGCTGGATGATTGTATTGTCACAGGAAGATGTCTGTCAAGAAACCCCTTGTCTTCTACAAGTTGCATCTACTGTTAAAGAATCAAATCCTAATGAATGACTTGCTCTGATTATTTCCAATACATAAGTTACATATTTCTATTTTATTTAAATGAGAACATTGGGAGGTTTAGAATAATTAAAAGAAAAAGCATACAGCCCCCGACCTAGAGATGACTAAATCAGGTATTTTATTCACTCTTGACAATAGAGTTCATATGCTGTCTTCATAGCACTCACTCCATTTACTTGACTTTGACTTTCACTTTTTATTCTCATCATTTCGCTGACCCAGGGCAGAGGTTGTAATGATCTGAACTTCAGCTTCTTTGTCTACACTTTGAATCTTTTTTCTTAAATATCTTTTTTTTTCTTTTGGTACCAGGAATCGAACTCAGGACCTTGGCAGGCGCTTGTGCCACAGAGCTATATCCCTGGCCTTATCATTTTTTTAAAGTTCTATGATTCTACCACTCATTCATTTCTCATGGCTAAATTTAAATCTGTCACATAGGAAGAAGCATAGTCAGTACGTTGGCCAGGCAGAGTTCCAACTTGAAATCTTCCTATCTCAGCCTCCCAGAGGGCTGAGGTGACAGGCAGGCACCATCCAATCCAGCTAAATGTTCTGATATTTAGTTTCAAATCAAGGTTACATGATAAATGAGTTACTATGAAAGAGTATGAGTAATTTTGATCGTTTGTCTATTAAAAATAATAATATAAGGCTGGGAAATATAGTTCAGTGGTATAACCATCTGCCTGGCAAGTGAAGGTCCTGAGTGCTATTTTCAGTACCCCACCCCAGCAAAAAAGAAAAATAGTAATATAATATAAATGTATATGAATCAGAGTAAGTTCCAAAGAGTGTACTGCTGCGATTTTATGATCAATAAGTGTTTGTTGAAAGAGAAAACACACATCATTGGGCCTCCTTATTGTCCCATCTCTTTTTGATTAGATGATAGGAAGTAGTTTTAAAACACTAGTAAGTGTATTTTTGTCAGACTTTATTTTTTCTTATTTTGACATCGGTGTTTTCTTTATAAGCTGACCCCTGGGATTTAACTTGTCTTCTTGTTGCTTTTATGTCATGCACTTCCATCCAGGCTCTGAATAGTTGCCTCCTCAAGTTACACAGGGATGTAGGAACTCCCTTATAATCTTTCTAAAAATATAGTTAAATTTCTTTCCAGTTTACTAAAACTTACCTCGGCGTCCACATGGTAGAAGTGATAGACAAGCAGAGACATTTAGTTATGTACGAATGACAGACATTAAAGCGCACTCTTGATCCTGCCAGCTCTTAGGCTTTCTGTTTTCACACTAATCACCCAACCCTTAGGTCTCAGACATTAAGCCGTACACTCAACCCTCAGGGAGACATGTTTGTCTGTGGTTTTTAGCCAAGGGTACAGCAAATCTTGGTTTACAGAGATTGAGAAGTACACTGATGAAGTTGACGTAAGGCCAAATTCTTGCCTAACTCTATTTTCAAAGATGGAGTTATAAATCCTACATTTTTAGCAGACATAAATAGAAAGTTCATGGTAATGGTAGTTATGAAATTGTTGTATTCATCACAAAGCGAAGACATTTCTATGCTATCACTTTATTATTGTGATTTTGACATTCTATTTCATCCCATATAAAATAGAACACAGTTATCTCATATAAAGTAAGTAGTCATTTTAAACTTGTGTTTATTATAAACCCTATGCATACTGTATTTGTTAAGAATATACCCTTATCTGGCACTGTTGCTGCTATTTAACATTCAGTGTGTGTGGCAATCACATTAATTATATGTCATAAGTTCCTCTTTCCTTCAGAAGAAATTGAAATCCAAATAAGTTAAAGTAAAATTTTATTATATAACAAGGAGTGAAGGAAATGTAACAACGAGTGAAGACTTTTAACACCAAACTCGAGGCTGGGGATTTAGCTCAGCGGCACAGTGCCTGCCTGGCAAGCATGACGTCGTGAGTTTGATTCCCAGTACCGGAAAAAACAAAACAAAACAAAACAAACAAACACCAAACTCTCTGTGCCCAAAGTCCTTGCTTTTACCTCTTCATGGTAAGGCTAAACACTGAAGCATGTACTTCAAATTATCATCTCTACTTTTTACTCACTGTGGTCTTGTGGTATAGGAATTGCTGAAGACAATAAAGAAATCTAAGAAAAACTACAAGTGATATTCTTCTGTAGCAGTAACACTTACAAAGGTAGATTTGCCTCTGTATGTCTGACTCATCTGTTTCAGAATCCTCAGCAGTCGGGAAAAGCCAACTATTCTGCTTGTTTACTGCAACATCCGTTATTTAGGGCTGGTTTAGAATGTAGCCAGTGGTGGGGATGGATGATACTGCTATTCATAGTCTGTCGCCCTAAACTGGTGCCTCGATTGATGCAGAAACTTTTCTGTCAATGCATTCAGTCCTCTCTGCTATTTATGCCCTCGTCTACCCAGTACAAGAAGAGTTCATGTAACAATCTATGAGATATTTAAATTATGGGATATCATAATCAATTGTAGCCAATACATCCACATTCATATTTAACTACATTGGATTAAAACTAAATTTCCTCTTGTAGACCCCATGATAGTAAGAAGGTAATGCTGCCCCATTAGAATCAGCAGGTAATGCTGACCATTTGTTATCCATTGTGAAAAATCTGGTGCAATCCTTCTGCTTTTTTTTGCCTTCATCAGTCAGTAAGTCAAACGATTTCACTTCTCTAATATAAATCCTTGCAGTCTCCTTCCCTGTTTCATTTCTGGCCATAATGATTTCAGGTCTTTATGATAGAAATCGTTTTCTGGCTGTTTGTAGGGAATCTGCTCATTTTCACATTGCTGTCTGAGGAACTTTTCTGTGCTGCAGGCTGAACTATACACAGTCATGCACTGGCTACTAACATTCCCCACTTGTAATACATAAAGATCAGAATTAGACCATGAAGAAAATCTCTACCATCTCTAGCCACTTCACATCATGCACTCATGTATGGCATCCTGAATTCTTCACCAGTGCAGAAAAGGATAGTACTAATTGATGCACTTATTTTGGTTAAAAATCATTACATGAGATGTTGTAATTATGTAGGTTTTTTCCTCAATACCCAAAGTAGATGTGTTCAAGTCTTCTAGAATTTTCCATACATCACATTCTATATATGTATACTTGCCGGAAGTGTATGAGTACCCTTCTAAACATGTGAATTTAACTATTTCTATGAAGAAGTCTACTTGGTACTAATTGTAAAAAAATAAGTTAACATTGTAAATGAGTAATAAAAATGTATTGAAGTCACTGTCACAGCCCAATGCTCCAAATCATATTAAAGCAAACAGCACTTATATACACCATTTCACTTTTACAGACAAAGAAACAGAGCTACATAGACAGGCAAAGGAGCTGACTAAGGATATATAGGCTAGAAAGCAGAGCAGTTAGAATTTAAACCACAGTGGTAAGACTCTAATTTCCTTTCCTATGTTTAACCCTGCAGCAAAAACTTCTCTTCAGAAGAAAACATAATGGATAGAGTACTCTAAAAAGTGACCTCCAAATATTAGATATTTAACAACCAAACACCAAATCATAGTTCCCAGAATACAACTCCTTCCTCTATCACTAGCAGATTTAATACAAGCACTAGCAAAGCCGAGCCAAGAACTTACTCCTGGAGGTCAAGCCAGGCTGGTAGCCAGCCAAGGAATGGGCAAAGGAATGTTCAAGGGCGGAGTGCAGGGAGTTTGCATTCAGAGGGCCACAGGAGGGAAGAGTAAATTTTGGTCAAGGTTTACAGGTTGGGGCATGGATTGCAGAGGTCAGAACAGGGCAGGAAGCACAGGGGAAAAAATTCCATCCAAATAAAGAATCATCATATGCACTGTTCCATTTTTAAGCTGCCAAAATTAAGAAGGTAGGTGTGAATTTACACAGCATTGTGGCAAACAGAGGCCTCTGGGCCTGGGAAAAGTTTGTGGGTTTACACAGCTGCATTTTTGGGAGATCACTAGTTGATTTCTTACAAGCATCTCTTAATTTGAGCAGTTTTGTTTTGTTTTGCTTTGTTTTCTGGACAGTGGATGACTGCCCAAGAGTGTAGTTTCCCAGACTGAGACAAAGATAAATGGGATAGTGACAAAAGTGGAGGGTTGATCTTTAATGGGGTGTCCCACATGCCCAACAGTGACTCTAACTGCAAGTAGACAAGGCTGTGCTCCCTGGAAGCTATAATAAAATCCTATGTACCTTTGCTGCTATATAAAATGAGGTAAATAAGAAGTCCTATCTATATGTATGAAAAGAAGTAATAAATTATTTTGAATTATAAGTTGAATACAGTTTTTCCAAATATTTAGGATCGTTACTTTCATTAACAAAATCTAGCTAAATTGTCACATTTCTCTATTTATATAAGAAGTCAAGCTAGGTAAATTTGGCCTTGCTGATTCCTTTACAGGTAAGAGTTAACTTTCTCCTAAATATCTTCTATCTCTTATGAGGGATCTTAATATTTATTTCTTAATACGTAGAACACTGCAAGCAATTAATTGGTTAAATTTGCTAAATGAGGTGGAAGAGTAGATTTACCAAAATTTCACTGACATTTTTCAGTCCTAGACAGATATTGTTCATTTGAGAATCATTTTATTTTTAATCATAGATTGTCTACTGAGAGGGCCTGCTTCATCATGCATTTATGTAGAAACTGTTCTAAAATCTTGTGCGTTTCTTCTCTTCCTGAAAGGTGGAGGTGTTCTTGAAAGGTGCAGGATACAATCAGAGGGACAAGGGAAATTGTCGCATTATAATGGATATTGGAGTTGTAGAGTCTAATTTCTACAGAGACATTCAACAGTGAAAATTATTTATAAACATGGGTTGCAGCAATTCTCAAATTCCATAGATAAACTAAATAGTCCATTAAGTGTACTCTGCCAGAGTAGTTCTGTGAAAAATCTGCCAGGTCAAGGAAGCTAAAATATTTCTGCCTAATCTATGCTTATCACCCACAGGAAGAATATAAGAAGAACAAAAGACTACACTGAGACAGGCTTATATGACTGAGGGACTGTCAGCTAAGCACAAACTTGTCTTACCACAGAAATTCTCCTGAGTGTCACTGTGAAAGGCAAGGAACCGATACTTATGTAGATGTTATTCTCTAATATTTTAGAAGGGATCTGGAGGGAAATAAAAGAATAATTCATGCATAACCGAGTTTCTTGAAAATGTAACTTCAGACCTTCTGCCTCAGAATCCTCTGGAAACCTGAGCATCATTGCAGAAGAAATCAACTCAGAGAGTGAACCCCCAAACCTTCAAATGTGATTCTTGTGGGCTTCTGGCAAAGCTTCCTAGTCGGTGAAAATCACTCATTTTGTCGTTACACATTTATGAGATCCTTGTGACAGCAACCCCTACATTCCCCAGCACTTTCCAATAGACGTGGGTGTCTCTGACTCTGCACAAAGTATAGAGAGGGCCTTTCGCTCCCGATTGAATGCAAACAAAAGACGTCCAAATTAATTAGTTACTAGGTATATACATATATGTCTTCTCTTTTTATTGCTGATCACTGAATCTCTTTTTATTCCGTATGGAAGGTAATCCCCCCAAATGTATTATTGTGTTAATTGATCAATATAAACCATTAAGATAAGGCAGACAACTGTTAGAACATCTATTTTAAAATACTCTCAGTTTTCATTCAGTTTCAGAAACATAAATCTTGTGAGTATTTTGTGTATATGCTCCTAAATGTAACAATTAACACTTTAATAACCAGGAAGCTTGAGAAACAAAACTTCCGCAGTGCTCCTGAGAGTCCTCAACCTCATCTCCTCCTCCTTCTCTCTCTGTCTTTTCCCCAAAAGCATCTAACAGTAGCACAACTTTTTGTTTTACTTTTCTTTCCTGCCCTTGCACCTAGCTTTTTATTTATGGACTCAGTGTTTATAAGATTCAGCTACAATGATAGACATAGCTATGTTTTGTCCTTTTTTCACTGAGGTTTTCACAGTCCACTAATTACTTTATTATCCGCTCTGTGAACATTACAATTCTGCTTTGCTGTTCTTTCTGTTGTTCATGTGTCTGTCTCATGTTATTTTGCTAGTACAGACAATGCCACTGTTGTTAATATTCAGCAAACTTGGGTCAGTGTTTTCCTAGGACACATTCCCAGGGATAGAAACATGAACTGGATCTTCACAGTCCAAACCTCCTCAGGTAATGACAAAATGCTTTTTAAAATGTTTGCCCTGGTGCTCTACCTGTTTTGTATGAGTTCCCGTTATTCTACATTATTGCCAACACTTCATGTTTTGGAACTTGGTAAAGTTTGCCAGTCTGGTGGTTGTTAAATGGTGTCTCATTGTGGTTTGAGTTGGAATTTCCCTGATTACAAAAGAGGTCGAAATCTTTTTATACAATTAGAAGCCATTCATTGAAATGACCATGTATGCATGCTACAATTATTATGTTGAGCTACTTGTCTATTTCAGCTGATTTGGATGATAGCTTATCGCACAGTGTCTGTTCCCTCTTTTCACTTTCTTCACGCTGTAACATTGTTTGATACATAGAAAGTACTTCTTTGAAGTGATTTGAAAGTAAATCTTTTCCTACCATATAGGTAAGCAATTTCTTTCTCATTTAATTCATAAAATACTTTATAAGTTTGCCAGGAATTTACATTGTAAATATCAAAATAAGCCTTGTGGATATACAATCAATTTGAAGTTTTAAAGTGCTTACAAAAGTGAATGAACCACAGAACAATTATGATTCATGCGTGTAGACTTCCTGCATGATGATGGTTTTGGTATTATTGAGAGAAGAATCTAAAAATAAAATGGATTCTTGGGAGGCATGTTTCAAATATGAATTTTTTTTTTAAGTAAAGTCTGATCATATGAATAGCAAATGGAAACCAAAATTTGCTAACAAGAATGTGGAGCAAGGAGAGATCTTGTATACTGTTGGTAGGTATGTCAGTTAGTATAATCATATGGAAAACAGCATGGAGAATCCTTAAAAATATATCCACGTTTGAATCCAGCAATCTCACAATTGTATACACACATAAAGAAAATGAAATCATTACACTAAAGAGATATTGGACTCCCATATGTTCTGCAGCGCTATTAAAAATAGCCAATATTCAATTAAGCAAGGTATCTGTAAACAAATGAATAGATGAGGTATACATACAATATGGAGTGCTATTCAAAAGTTGTTAAAAGGTGAATGAAATTCAGTAGATGGGCCTTGAGATCAGTATGATAAGTAAAATGAACTAGACAAACAAAATCAAGTACCAATGTTCTTGCTCATTTAGGAAAATTAGAAAGTTGATTTCACAGCAGAATAGAATGGCAAAACGATCACTACAGATTGGGGCAGACAATGAGGAAGGGAAATGTGATCCAGTTTGAAAAGGTACCTGGAAACATGGTTAGATGTTAGAAATTTGTACTGCACTTCTATGGAGAGTAGGGAAATCATTGGTTATAACAGTCTCTCTCTCATATCTTTCGAAATAAGTAGTTCAGAGTACAAAAGATCCCATATATGGAAATGATGACAGAGAAAAAAAATAATTATTGCAACCCAACGAGGACAATGTATCTAAAAGTGTACCTTGACTTAGTAAAATTGTATTTTGTGTTTTATATGTTCTTTGGCCTATCAGTCTATTTGTCAATCTGTATGTGTGATAATGTAAATAAAATAAGTGATGTGTTATGTACATGTACCAATCTGCTATTGTGAATATAGTCATTGTGCACTGCAAACACATACTAATAAAAGTCACTAAAATAAATAAGAAAGAAATTATCAGTGTTTGAGGACATACAACTACTTATTATTCTGATTTGATTTTCTACATTGTATAAATGTATCAAATTATCATGCTATACCCCAAAAGATGTGCAAATATTATATCTCCATAATAAAAATTTTGTTAGCACATAGATTTCTTACTGGTCACATTCTGACTCTTGAAAACTAAATTTTGAATTGTGTAATGATGGTAGCTAATCTGATCTAAAAACTTAGTGATATAGTATGTATGCAAGCAAATCTCACCTTTTAAGTAGGCACAGTTTTCATACTGATCATTTAGTAGTTCCTAAGAAATACTTGTACAAAATCTAAATAGAAGCAACAGAAACATCTATGTTTCCTTATTCTGTTTATTTTTCTTTTATTCTGATATTTGATCTCACTACAATGATTCATTCAAAAAATATCTACTGGAAATTACTGTTTTCAGTAGACTAGTTTTAATTTAATTTGTTTTGTTTGTATGCAAACTTGAATTGCACTTTCAGAAATGTAACTCATAAAACATTCTTATGAGAATGTTTAGTCTTTTTCTTAAACAATCAAGAATTGAAAATTGGCCCTATTTGTATCAAATTTCTCATGAGTTAACATTTTCATAAGTGTCCTTGTACACATACAAATAACTGCTAAAGTAAGAGACTTTACAATATTTTTCCTCATATAAACAAACTACTCCACACCAACAATTATAAAAAATACCATTTCTTCAATAAAATGAAATAGAGAATCTCAGGTCTCTTGACTCTACACTTCAAGGTACTGTTGCAAATTCTATAAATGTATCAAGAATTAACCTGAAAAGGAGAATAAAAGTTATATCGAATGCTTTTTGAAGGGTTAAATCTTCACAGTAATTGGATTTGGGCCCAGGATATAGCTCAGTGGCACAGCACCTGCCTAGGAAGCACAAAGTCTTGAGTTCATATTCCCAGTACCGAAGAAAACAGCAACAGAAAAGTAATTAGGGGTCTGGGGATTTAGCTCAGTGGCAAAGCGCCTGCCTGACAAGCACAAGGTCGTGAGTGCGGTTCCCAGTACCGGAGGAAAAAAAAAAAGAAAAGTAATTGGATTTGTTTTTATAAATCTTTTCAAATTTGGCTTGTGTGAGCTGCTGTAAAACTTAGTATTAGTGTTCTGGAAAATGTAGATCTGAATTCTAAATCTTCATAAATAATAATTATCTAAATGATTTTGGAAAATATCCAAACTCATTTCATCCATAATTTGTTTCCTCAGTTATTATAGATCACCGTTCTTTGAAAATCAAATAGAAAAGTATGTTGTAACCCCTAAGATTTTTATATTCCAGTAATATATTTTGTGGAATTGAGATAAAATACTATTATTATTTAGCAGTCTCACAGGAGACTTTTCACAAGTTTATTAAATTTATGGTACATCTATTTTGAAATTAAATATTCTCTATTTCTTAAAACTACATAACATAAAATGTCTGAAGTTTCCTCAGAGAAATTGTAGATGATGTTATGGATTTAACATTAGTTACCTAGCAATTTAATCTTGTTTTTATATAGCAGGCTTTGGGCCAGGATCATACCTCATACATTGCTTAAATATTTTCCTTAAATAATTTAATGCTTCAGAACACAATTTTATATTCATTCTATATGCCAGCTCTCAAGCCTTAACGAAGCTCAACTTGAAAACAATGATACACTCATCATCACTCTGGCAGAAATTTTCTCACATTAATTAGGAGATTCTGATTGGGTGGCAGCAATCAACCCATATGGTGCCATAGTATCCCACATTATGTGCTGAAAAGACCAAGGTATTTATTATGGTTGACCTGGAAGCTGTATCTTCTCACTCTGTAGGTGGTCACAAATGGAAATAGACCACATGCCTCAAACTTTCTCTCCTTTATTACCTCACTTTTTCTGGCAGTCATGCTTGCATTTATATATTTATCTGTTTTATAATACTAATGCTGTCTTCTCAGCAAAAGCTAGCAGTGCAGCTACCATGAATAGGGCTAAAAAGAAACACAGAATTCTTTCCAAAGCAGTGCAAATTTCAGGATAATGATTATATTTAATTCAAATTATGTATTTTGTTACATTTCTTCTTTGTTTAGGTTTATTTATTTTAAAAATAGCTATAAAAGATATGCCACTATGCTCAGGAATGATTATACAGACATGTGAAAGTTGTATATTTATTATCCTTTTATAAAATAATAATTACTTCTGGAACCATAAAGAGGCAAGTGTAAATATGCACATTAGTTATAGGTTTTTCTTTTTTTATTAAGAAATTAGTTTTCTTTGGATGTGGTTAAGAATCACATCAGCCAAAATAAACTCATAGATTTTAGTACATTAAAGATTTTAAATATAAATTAGGAAAGCAAATCACATAAAAAGACATATCTTATACGTCAGAGTTCAAAGGGAAGACCATCTGCCAGTGATGTTGTCTTCTCAGTTGTATTATTCATTTATTAGAACCATACCCACATTAAATTTCTGTACTGAAAGAGATTATTTGATAGTTGATGGACAGAATTTATTGTGTTATGTTTTCCTTTGGATTGTTCCTTTTCCTATTGATACTTTCTTGGCCACGTGACTTCCTCCAGCCACAGTCCAGTACCAAGTGAAAAGTCCTTGTGTATGAGGCCTATGCTGTCTTGTTCCTGGGAATCTTCCCTCCACCATGGGACCAGCCCAAACAAAACTCTTAAGAGATAAGAGAATAACATGGGAGAGACCATCTTTTCAGATATTCTTGGCAATCGCCTTCAGCTCTCTTAGCCATTCCAACTGAATAAAGAGGACCTAACTGAGCCCAGATCAGAACCATCACTCAGCTGAGCCACAGAATGAAGGACAAAGATGCAACTATTTTTGCCCTTATGCTTTGGAGTGGTTTTTCATAGAATGAAATCTACCAATACAACTATCAGCATTACATTTCCAAGGAAAGAGAAACCACACTAGACGTCAGTTTTGTGGTAAGTTCATTAGTCTGATCTTTATTTTCATTTAGTATGTAATGATAGAAGGGAAAATAAAACATATATATGTGATAGTTAAGATACTTATACTACTAATTAGCTCACCGAAAGGGAAGGTTTATGCTTATGTTGCTTGATCAATTTTTCATGCTTGTGTCTTATAACATGAGCAAGTACTTTGAAGATAACAGTGCACAGTGTAAGAACCATTATTATTCTCCTGCTGTCTTGTTTTGAAATTTAATACTATTGTTTTTATTATTTACTGTTCTTTTATTTGAAATAAAAAATAAAAATATATTAAAAATAATAATAAAGTTTGGCAAGTTCTCACATTTGCACTTTTATTTTTGTTATTAGGATATGATTATCCTATGTTATGTATATACATATGACTATATGCATATATGATACATATAATGCCTTGAACATTGCCTGACATTCAATATTATTACCTAAAATAAATATATTAATGGCTCTGCTGTGTCAGAATTTAAAACTTATCCGTTTAAAGGTTTCAGAATACATTTAATGGATTGATGGTTTACTGGTAATTTCCATAATGTTAGTAACAAATGGAAACTTTATGTAGAGTTGTTTATCTTTCGAAAATCTGTGGTTTCTAGTTCTGTATGCAAGAGGAAATTTGCATATGATTTTGAATGTCCTAGAGGCAGATGTATGCAGGAAGTACAAGAGCCCTTGGCAAGTCTCAGGAAGGTTCCCAAATGAGTCCTCCTTAAGAAGAAAATGACACATGAGAAACACAATGAGACAGCTCTTACGGGTATGAATATATATTCTAAGCCAGGGAAAGGGTTTTAGTCAATTCTTCCATCTCCAAATGTACAAGAAGCAGCAGCTGAGGGAGCAGCTGGCAGAGTGAATATTCTGAAGTTAAAAATACTTTCCACAGGACATCCCTGCAAATCACTAAATAGGTTCTGTATAGAAATGTGGTTCATTTGTCCTTGGGCCTCATTAACCTACCAGGGACTACATAATGAATATGTATGTCTGGTGTATATAAAATTATTTTATCTAAGCTTACGTCAGAATGGATTTTTTAAAGAAAACTGGTTTCATAGCTATCTCTGTTAAGTATTTTAGAACTGCTTCATATTTTATCTAGAGTTCACAATACAAGCTGTGTCTCTGCCTTCAGGTCTTCTCTTATCAGTAGGGTAAGACTACCTTCAACACTGGAAGAACTCCTGAACAGCCTCACTAGACTTTAAATCATCAGTTATCACTACTCTGACCCACCCAAAGTCACCTCTCATGGGCAGGGGAGCCATTATTTTCATTGCCCAAAACACAATAGAAATAGGCTTGTGCCTTCTAATATGATATGACAAAACTGAGACAGAACTGAAGTAAGCACTTCAAGAATCTCATCACTCTTATTATCTACTGTTGGAGCCCATTGTCATAGATTCTACCTCTTCATCTTGGATGAGCTCCAGGTTGGTTTCCATGCTGGTTGTCAGCCTAGAGGGACTGACGGGAACATCTTCACACTGCAAACTGCTGTTCAGAGAGCCAGCACAGCTTCGAGTCCCCGCATATTCTGCTTGGGATTTACACAATTCATGATGAAGAATAATTGATTTATTTTGAGGATCTCTCCTGGTGGGAAACTGCTTGTATCCAAGGCACAGAAAAACAACTGTATAAGTTGACAGTACATATGTAAAGTTTCCTTTTATATTTCTAGTTATGCAATACAGGTCACCCCCACAAGGTCGACGTTGCTTTGTAACAAGTTGAAGCATCTTCTTTCCTAAAGGATGCCTAGAAGTCCTTCTTACTAAAGACTTATTTTAGCTTCTACCCTGCTTAAGTAAATCCATGTATTAAAACTGAAATGAAAAAAAAAATTGCACATACTCAAAATATGCATCTTTTTCCCATAGTAGTCTAAGTCTTCATTTTGGAAACTGTTTTTTACACTATTTTTAAAAATAATTCCATCAAATTAAGATAACATTATGTAATGTAACAACCATCGTTAATTTCCTATCACCTTGTTTGGAAATTTTGTATTGTTTCCACTGTTTTTGGTTGTTTTGTATTTGTCTTTGCTCTTGTTTCTTGGTTTTTTGTTTGTTTTTTTCTTCAAAATAAAATAGAAAGAAAGTATATTTATCATTTCCATTTAATTATCCATATTGTTTCCTTCTGTTAGTATGCTTTTGTCTGAGGGAATATGCACATGACATTAACCAACTCTTTTCTCAGAACAAAAATGGATTCACCTCCAGCACAGACACTGGTATTTGAAGGTACAAACAAATTTACAACTTTTGACATGGTCATTTTTAGCCATAAATGCCGTCACAATTCACTCATTATAGATGAAAATTAATAAAAATTTCAAAGGTACTAAAAAGTTCTCAGAAGCCATAATCCTGTGAGTTATTAGTTTAGAAAGCTTGAGGAAAATATGGGACAGGGATTTACTAAAGAGATATGAGATGCTACAAAATGTAAACAGTGGACCTAAAGCTGAGAGCTCTTTTGGAAAATGCTAGTTTACATTTCCAATTCATTTGTAGGAAAATGGGTGGACTTGGAAACCATAATATTAAGTGAAATAAATCAGTTGCACAAACTTAAACATCGCATGGTTTCTTTAATATGAGAAAACCAAAATATAAGTAAAATACAGAACAAAAGTTAGGTAATAGGAAAGAGGTAGACAGTGTTTTTGCAAAAGAGAAAGGGACCAAGAGATGGAGAGAGGAGAGTGGAAGTGTATGGAAAAGGAATTCAGATGTCTTATGTACATGAACCACCCCTCCACCAGGAACAGAATCATTATGTACTGCAAACCTGTACAAAAAATGTGAAAATCTCAAGACCATTATGATGAGCCAAGTGTGCTGGACACCAGAACTTACATACTGTATGGTTTCACTGCAGAAACTTTAGAACAGGCATGTACAAATACACTTCAGTTACTTGACATATTCACCTTTTGGTAGAGATGTGGTTATTTCCAGCATTTTGCTACTATGAATAAAGCCAATATGGACCTCACAAATATCTTTTGAAAAGAATCAATTTAACTTCATTGTAAAAATGCAAGGAAAAGGGGAGGGTCCTAAATGTCCAGGTTAAGTAGTTGTTGGGTGGAATAAGTACATCATAGATGGCCAATGATACTACCTACCATCATTCAGCTTGGTTCTATTCTAAAGAAATATGATTCATAAGAAAAAGCTGTGTCAAATATTATCATATAGGATGATTTTAAAACTCACCATAACCTCCTTAGTAGACTGATACCAAGTGTAATTAATTAGTGCTTTGTACCTGGACATTTAGTTGAGGTGAACAAAGCCCTTGCTGAGCAATGCAGAAGTCTTCAGATTGCAGTGAGTGGTATTTAAAGGCATAAAATGTGATGCTACATTTTAAGCAGTGCTGACAGAGAAGAACAACTTGGAGGATTATCTTGAAGCACCAGAGATGTTTGGGGTCAAGGAGAAGAAGAAGAATCCAGAGAATAAACTGAAAAGGAGATTCTAATGATGTATACAATAACTGAAAGAATGCGGTTTACTGAAAATCACAGGAAAATGGGTTCTAAAAAGATGTGAGAAGTCACCTGCATCCGATGTCCCCTGTGTCATGAATTGCATCATTAAAGAGTACCCTGAGAGACAAATTTCTCATTGGGCCTTCTGTTTGAATTGGGTGATAGCTAAGTCAGGTTAAAGGTAGAAAACTTACTCCAACTTTTCTGAGATAAAGGCTGGCATGGTGTGATGTAATTAAAGGTGGCTTCTTTCAGGCACATTAATTTGCCTAAGGGATGTAAGGCTGACTAGTTGCTCAGCAGTGAGGGCGTCCCATGATGATGGAGGATGACCATGAAGGAAAGAGAAAGATTAGAATGTGCAAAAGTTGGATTGGTATTTCCCTTACATATTCATTACTTTATAAGAAACAACCAAAGAAAATGATTAAAGTGGAAGCTTATATCTGTTTTGGTTTTTCCCAAAGACTAAGAATCAAACTTCTCATGAAGACTAAAATGTATCCAAAAAAATTAAGCAGAGACTGAATAAATATTTAATGAATACATTGACTCATTAACCATCCTACATAACCAACCAACCAACCAACAAACAAACAAACAACCACAGTGGTGCTTTTACTATTGTTTAATTCCAGCATGACTGCTTCAGAATAATTTATTAAAACTGAAGTGCCATAACTGGCACACTGTCATCTCCCACTCTTCACATAGCACACCACCTTTCTGTGGTGACAGGGTGTGGGCTGGGGATGTTTCGGCACATAGCAGCCAGGATTCCAGTCATGTCATCATCTTGCTGCCTGTCACTGCATGTTCATTTTGCCACTGGTTTATGAATTCCCTTTGTCCTACTCAACAACTTCACCTACACTAAGACAACAGTCGTCAAGGATGACTGCACCTGGCATTTTATTATTGAAGACATTCTCAATGAATCATAATACTTAGGAAGAGAATATGGCAAATTGATATTATCTCAAATTCCTGCACTTTGCACTTATATAACAAGAATATTATAAATGAATACTAGAGTGGTTGGTACATGCAATCAGGCTGTAAGAAGCCAGTCCTGTTTCCTAAGTGTCTTAGCCTCATAGCCATTGCTCAAGTGGCCCAAAGAGGTGGGATGGGGTTAGAAAAAGGATTTAGCTACGTCGTTGTTATCTTCAAGTCAATGTTGGGGAATAGACTGCTCTATTCCAGTAATTATCAAGTAAAAGGTTGTTTGTAAAATCAGGATACACTTTCAAATAGACAAGAAATTCCAATTAGTTGAGAAAGAAAAACTCACTTATAATTAGTTTAATTCAGATAGGAGATAGGACAGCATCTCTACAATTAATTTGAACAAGTTGCCCAAAGGTCAAACAGGAGTTTGCAGCTGTTAGAAAAAGAAAAATGTACAAAGTTTCCAATAATAACAACAAAACCATAGTGTGATTCCACAGATTAGCACTGATAATATTCTGGGAGCTGAATTCTGCACAAAAATCAGACAAGTAAATTTTCTACCATTATATCTGAACTATTTAAAATCCCTCTACTGAGGAGTCTTCAGAGAGGTACAGCTAGTAGTGAACAGAAGGCTGGTCACACATTCAGGAGATTAAAATTCAGTCTCTCTCACTCAAAGTCTGCATGGTCATGATCAAAAAAATCCAATTTTACTGTTCTGAAAACAAGAAAAAACAGGTGTCAGTCTATCATATCACATTAGTATGAATATCACATGATTTAACCATATTTAAATCATTTTGTTCTGTTACTTATTTCAGGTTGGGCATTACATCATTTTTCTGAGGAGTTTGATGGTAAAGCAGTAAAATATATTTATTTAATTTTATATCAGAATTTTGGAATAGTAATATTATTTTCATACAAATTAATGCATTTCTTTTCTCTGTGTAGCTCTAGTATTTCATGTTAATCTTTCTTTTACTGTGGTATATCATGTACCTGTCCTAAAACATCTTTGATAAGCATGTCTGTTTATTAAGTAATATTCTAGAAAATATTAAAGTGGTCTGTCAAATTACAACTAAGTCCCTTTAGTAAGTATAAGTTAAGCATTAACGAAATGTTTGACTGTTCTTCAGCAAATGGTTTTTCAACATACTCAGTATGATAAAAACTATAGTGAATGTCTAAATTTAAAATTAATTCCAATAAAATACACATTGTCCTTATTTCTCCTCAAAGCATTCCCCTCCCGGTGAGCACACTTATCCCATTGTTCTTGGCACTTTTTGAAGCCGTTCTGGAAGTCTTCTGTGAGTCTCTTTGGTAGCACTGTCCTGGTGGCCTAATTGATTCACGATGTTTACGTTTCATAGCCATTTTGACTTTAGGGAAGAGCCAGAAGTGGCAGGGTACCAAACTCTGTAAGGTGGATGGAAGACACACCATAGTATTTTCATGTTACATTGCCTTTCCATTGGAGGGTGCTCAGCAGCAGCATTCACCCTTTTATCACACCTCATAAAGTCACAAAAGAGGACTTCCAGAGCTGCTTCAGAAACTGGCGAGAACAAGTGGTGTCTTAGTTACTTTATCCTTCCTGGGACACAATGGCTGACATCCACAATGTAAAGGAGGAGAGGTTTCTTTTGGCTCACAGTTTGTAGAGGTTTAGTCCACAGTCAGCTGGCTCCAAGGCAGTATGGCATGCATGGCACAGGGCCATAGAGAAGAGGCCTGCTTATGGCATAGCAATCAAGAAGCAGAGAGACAAAGAGAGAGAGAGAGAAAGAGGTCAAGGGAGCAGAAAGGGACACAGACCTTTCCAGACCACAACCCCAGTGAGCCAGCTCCTCTGACCAGACTTAGTGTCTCAAATCACATTTAACTGTAAACTCATCAGTGTACTAATCCACTACTGAGCATTATGCTCCTGTGATCCAATCACTTTCTAAAACCCTACCTATGAGCACCTGAGGCTGTGGACAACATTTAGATATAATCCATAACAGTGGAATAATTACGTTCAAATGGAGGGACAGTATTTTGAGGAGGATGAATGTCATGGTGTCTTTTACTGCGATATTATTTTTTAATTTAAACATTCAGTGTATAAGCACCCCTTCTAAATATGGAAGAAATGCTTCAGGTCCTTATCACTTACAATCCATGCTTACTTTTTTAAACATAAGAAGCTAGTTATTGATGTGTGATAGTTTACAAGTAACCTTTGCTTAACACTCAAGCCCATGTTGGGTGACATATATTAAACACACACAGTGTATTTCTTTTATGAGATTAAGCCCGGTCTGTAGTGTTAATTCCAAGGATTCCAGCTCTTTTGAACTTTGATGTCTTTCCAGACACAAGATACAGGCCACATCTGAATTATAACCTCAGGACCTAGCAAATTTGTTACAATATAGTCATATTCACTACACAGACAGTATAATCCTTAATGTAATTTAAAAATATAAAAAAATTTAAGGGATATTTTAATGTCATGATTTTACATTGTAGATTATTGTGGAAATTTCCTCCTAGATTTAGTCAGCTTAGTCTTACTATAGGATTTTAGGGTCTGTAAACCTATTTTATTTTCTAACACACTGCTTGATCATGTTCCTCAGTTTCTAGAATAATGGAGGGGAAGTTGTTGGAAGGGCAGGTAAATTCCCCTGGAAGTGAAGGCACAAAGTAAAGAGTGATTGAATTTCTTGTCATCTGTCTTGAGAATTTTCTTTAGACTGTTACTTTCCTTCAAGGCAGGGGCTGGAATTTCCTTCCAGGGTTGGGAAACGTGAAACACTGAGAGGGACCGTTTTGATTTTCAAAATAACTGGGTGGTAGCATGAAAGTGATGATTAATCATTTGCTTTTACAACTAGTGATTCACTTCTTGTTCATAAAAATGATGGCATAAAATAAAACTTTCTCATTTGTACCATTTTGTTACTAAAGAAAAAATATTCTATTATGTCCAACCTATAAAGACAATAAACCTAAGAAGTTGAAACTTTCACTTTATTTCTAGCTACTCTAAACTTTCTTCAGATAAAGTTCAGACTACAGGTTATGAAAGGATCTTTCTCATCCCTTCAGCTTCAGGGTGTGATAAATGTTATATTTTTATGATGTAATGCCATGACTGAGTAATTTAATATAAACTTTGGACATCCAGGGGCAGTACCTACCCTTACAAGCTAATCAGAAGATTATCTTTCTGCTAATCATGCAGAAGATATAAAGATATAAAGCAAACATTTTATTGTGCTTTTTTTTTTTACATTTCAGACTTCTCCAGTGATATAATTTCTGGTTGAATAGTCACATATCAGCTTTACAGCCATGTATATTACCATGGCACCAGTGAACTCATACTGGAGCTTCAGTTTGATCAGTCAGGTGTTCATTCTACTGAGGAATGAAATCCCTCACTGGACTACAGAGAAAGCAGATGGTGTATATTTTGGGTATTTCTCTGCCCTTTCTCCTTCTGTACCAAAAGAAGAAAAATCTCTTTTGTATCATTGCTTCACCAAATTTGTATCATTCTGATCAATGGTTTTGCTTAAGTTGCAGGACTTTAAATGTATGTAAGAATATCAGAGTGTGTGTGTGTGAGTATGTCAGTGTGTGAGTGTGTGTGTGTGTGTGTGTGTATGTGTTGGGGTCTAGGAAAAGGAGAGAGGAATTTTACTTTAAAGATAATTTTTAAGGGAAATAAGTTATCCTAATGGGAAAGGGAAATTCCCAAATGATAAACCTGAGTGACTGGATTTAAATGGCTGGTAATTTTTATTTAATTCCAAAGGCAATAGATCAGGGTCCCACCATGTAGAAAGCTGGTTTCTAAACATTCCCCTTTCAGATAATCATAAGTCACAAAACTCACAAAATATGCACTAGACACAGATGTACAACTAACTCTTTCATTTTCATTGATCGGCCGTATACAAAGAAGGATCTTTTATTTTGTCACAATCTATTGTCAAATCTATTAGCAGTCTCACTATTAGTGCTCAAATACTTTCCTGCCATGTAGGTCGACTTCCCTGGTTCCTGCCTCTGAGCACCACAGCATCCCTCTGCCAACCTTCTCTGCCCCAAATCCTCCTGGGGCCGTTAGTGGCCTTCACATGGTCCTCAGGGGATGAATTCTGCAGCTGTCTTTCCTCAGGAGAACAGGGAGAGCCTCAGGGAAGGAGCTACAAGAGCAGAGAGAATTTATTTTGAATAAATTTGTAATAAAATGAGACACTAATTTCTGCTGCTTTGGGTGTCTTCTAGAGTCCCTCATTTACTTCCTTCTACAGCTGCCCAGTGGGAAGAAAAACTGGGAAAGCCTGAAGGAAATAACTAGTTAATTGGCTAACACAGGAAATATGTGTCATTCCAAAACCCAGTTTTACTTCAGACCAAAATGGGCAGTGACACATCCTAGTAATAAAACCCTTCAGACACGTTCTCACAGGCTGAACAGCATGTCTTTCTTCTATCATTTCTTTCTTTTTTAAAACTTCTATGATGACCTAAGAGGAGATGAGATATTTGGTTTGATGCATAGTATCAAAAATGAGCAAGATATGAAGTGGTGGACGTGAACTGTCTCTGAGGAAACATTTTAGTTCTTTGTGTTTACCCTTATTGTTGCTTTTCTCCCCCGATCCTGATCATCTTGAGGAATTCTGCTCTTCTTACGTCAGTCAGGATTATGAGGGAATCAAACCCATTGGGGTAGACATGATCAGGGGACGACATGATCATTGTTAGTGGCCTTTGAGGTATGAAGGAATGAGAGGTGAAGAGTGTACAAAATTAATTGTTCAAGATGAAAGCTGTAAGTTTATACAATACTTTTATTCTAATGCTTATTCATATTTTATAAAATAGCTTAGTAGTTAAGTTTTTACATGAGTAGATGGCATTTTGAAACACTTGCAGGAAAAATAATTATCAGCAGTTTCTGGATGGGAGAATTTGATTTAGTTTAGTCACTAATTAACATTTATGAAGTTAAATGTACTGAAATGCAATGTTTGAAAATAATTCGGCACATAAAATTCGGCACATAAAATTCGGCACACATTCACATTATTCAAAAGGTAAAATAATTAAATTGTTTCTGACAACTACGTGTTAAACATACAACCACTGAAGTGGGTAAACCATGTAACAAATATTTTAATTCCATTAATAATTCGTATCATATGCTGATTTCCTACACATCCATGTTCATAAAACAGCCATGCTTTTTCATTATTATTTCCTTTATTATTTTAATATATATCATATAGATTTTACTAGGTATAATTATTCAAATAAACACCAGTCATCTATTTGTGCTATATAGCTAAAACTGGGCATATATTTCATTTCAAAAGCTTATTAGAATCATTTCTCAGGCCAGGCACGGTGGCACATGCCTGTAATCCCAGCACTCAGGAGGCTGAGGCAGGAGGATTGCTGCCAGTTCAAGACCAGCCTGGGCTACTAAGTGAGATCAAGGCCAGCCTGAACTGCATAGCAAGACCCTGTCCCAAAAAGACAAACAAACAAACAAAATACTAGAATCATTTTTCACCAGAAAGAAAGCAAATTTTAAAAATAGCTTCTGATATCTTTCCTTACTGAGAAGTGTACTGTTTCAATTGGCTAAAATAAAAAGAATAGCTTTACTCACTTGGAACTGCTTATCTTCAGACCCAGCTACATCAACAGAATTTTGAACAAGAGCTCACCTTACAGATCACTTCCCCAGGTTTATACCGCAAAGCCACTATGGCTTGTCTTTGTAGATTTGAAATAAAGCCCCTCTAGTCTGGATGAGAGAATGATGCAATCCCAGGTTGGAGGGCCACTGAGGGTGTTTCTTTACCAGGGAAATTTGTGGAGTGCACATTTCCCAGGATTATCCTGAGAAGAAGTTGCAGACCCAGTACAGACTGCAGAAGGGGCATGGAATGCGGCTGTGGGGAGGCCACAGGCCTCCACAGTAATCAGACCTCAGGACCAGGGATATCAGAGCAGGGGTTTTGTCTTGGGGTTGTCTTCCAGGTGTTGAGTATTGCCAGGAAATGTTAACTAGACCAGAAACACAATAGCAGAACTGTGGCGTGGCCAGTGTGTCCAAATTATCATTTTTGTAGCTATTTAGAACTAAGAATTAAGTAACAGCAGTGATAAAGGACAAGACTTTGAGTTGTAAACAAAGTTGTTGAAAACCCAGATCCACCTTGGTGATGGAGATACTCAGTTATCACATCTGAGGACAGATAATTTCCGGGTGGGTGTGTTCCAGGAATTAAGTCAGAAAGTCTGAGAGTAGAGAGGAGCAACAGAGTGGACACCTACAACAGATCAAAAAAGACTAAAACAATCCCTGCAGAAACTGTTAGTTGAGACAGATTTTGGGGAATCAGTGCTATCAGGGAGAACTAGTTTCCATTAAAACAGAAAGTCAGAGGAGGAATAGGAGAGAAAATAAGGGAACAAAGTACATGTAAAACATTACAGTGATTGGAGTGCAAGTAAAACAATGTCTGATTTTGGAGGAAGAAGGAAAATAAGACTGATTGTCATAAACAATGCTGAAGAGTTGGGATGGAATAGTAAGTTTAGGGCATGGGGTATAAGGAGAAAAGTCTAATCAGACTTCATTTATATAAAACATAAAGCTTTATTGAGATATTATTCACAATACAATTGACCCATTTAATATGTACAATTTGATAAGCTTTGTACAGATTATACAATGATCACTACAATCTAATTTTTGAATGCTTTTATGTGTCCAAAAAGAAACTCTGAGTCTATTCAGTAGTCATTCACCCTCCTTATTTTCCACCAGAGACAACCTTGATCTAAGTTATATTTTTGCAGATTTGCTTATTCCAGACATGGTATATAAATGGAATCCCACAATTAGTATTTGGTACTGACCTTTTCCAGTGAACATGGTTCCCATACTCAAGGCTGTTGCAGCACATACTTTCATTTCTTTTTTATTGCTGAATAATTTATTTCACAGATATGACATGTTCATTATCCACAGATAAGTATAGGAGATTTTCTTACTACTACTTTAGTCCTTTCTGAATCACGCTTGCTCATGCCCACAACGTGTGGGTCAATGTGTGTTTCCATCTTTCCTGTGCATGTTTCTAGCAGTAGAATTCCTGGGGCATCTATACTTAACAGGCTGCAAAACTGTCCAACTCTGCGCCGGTGATGCTGCCCCACTTTATACTTCTGTTAGCACTGTACAGGGCCCGGGACTCCTTCCTTCCTGATCCTGACTGATGCAGCCCATCAGGCCTGGGAGGCCAGGTCGCAAGGCCAGTTTGTCACTCCCTCAGTGCCCCCTCTTTTCCCCTCAATACTAGAGACTGGAACCAGGGGTTCAGTCTTTTTCATTTATTTGTTTTTATTTTTGAGACAGGTCTCGCTAAGTCACTGCGTTGTCCAGTCTTGGCTCAAACTTGTGCTCATCCTGCTTCAGCCTCCTAGACTACTGGAAATACAGTCTTGCACCACCATACCGTGTTTATGGCTCCCCCATGACTGCTGAGTTGGAGGGTGATAGTCTGAGAGTAACATGATCTTACTTTCAATGTCTAGGTCCACTCTTGACCATCGAATCTGAAGGCTCAACTTGTCTGCAGTCAATGCGTTTAACATTTTGGAGCAGCCCAGTGTCACACTTCGTGATCCTTACTCAACTTTTGTTGCCTGGTAGTGGGGGCAGAGCAGCACACAAGCACTTGTCCAGCTCACAGCAGCCTTGAAAAGATAACCATCGTCAATCCCGCTTTTCAGAAAAGGAATCACAGGCTTAAGATGTTTTGCACAGCTTGCCCCAACTCACATTGATGGTATCCGTTGGGTAAGTCCCTCCTAACCCACATTCCAAGTCAGCACAAACACCATCTTGAAAACTGGGTTGCTTTCCAAACCTGATTCGACCTCTGTAGCTCTGCTTTTGTGTACTTAGGAGTATCCTACACATGGCAGTGTGAGCAAGCACTGGCATGTGAGAAATGTGGAAAAGCATTCCGTTAAGATGCCGTCAAACTCTAATAAATAAGGATGAGTTAGATAATAGGAATAAGGTCAATTTATTATAATCTTAGTCATAGTGAGGAACCACATTTCAAATTACTTCTTTTGGGACGTGGTTTTGTTCTTTTTTTTTTTTTTTGGAAGTGCAATTCCATTTAATGCCACTGAGGAGAGAATTAGATGATTAATACCTAAAATGAATGTAAAACATAATCTCTACATTGTGATTCACCTTTTTTCAAGAAGATATAAACTCCTGGAACATTCTTAACCATCTGTAAAGTCTGAAGTTATGCTACATTCTTTTGTATGTAAAAAAAGTTCTGAATATTAAACATGTTAATTTTATGCTCTGAATACCCCATTCATCTGGGAAATTATTTAAAAGGAACTAACCAAAGCACTAGAAATAATTTAAGCAATAATTTGACCATAAGGTATTGTGTATATAAATTGTACAAATCAAAGCGAAATGTTAACATGAAGTTGTTTCATGATGTAGGAGATTATTCAGTGACAGGGGAAATAGCAATAGTGAGCTGTTTGGTGCGAAGAGAAGCGGCTTACCGTTCCATGCTCTGATCCAGTATGTGAGAAAGACAGAGCAAGATGAATAGTAGCACCTTAATTTAAACGCGCTTCTTACCGGAAATTTACCAGCAGGGTAACAGTGGTAGTCTTTGGGTGTTGAGGTAAAAGCTGCTTAGTAATTTCCTCTTTTTTATGCATCAGCGATTTCTGTTTTCTATATTAAAATAGCTCTCACTTTTGCAAAGATAGAATGATTTTAAAACATTGAAGATTCCAAACAATTTTACCAATATTCGTGTAAATATGTTCTTTATCATTTTAGGTTTACAAAGACATTTTATTGTATATCACTAGTCGTTAGAAGATAGTTAATAAGAGTTTGAAATTATTTTTTACTTGTACCTTTATGTGATAACAGAATTAAAGAAAACATTGGAATTGAGTATATTTCAGTTGTAAAAATGGAGAATGTAAATGTTTACATCCAAGATATACCGCGGATAGTGGAAGAATACAAAATGATTTATTCTTACCAACAATGCAATTTACGAAAAATTCATTCCAGTGTGGTTTGAGCTAAACAACTATATATCTATTTCTTTAGAATGAAAAGGCAGGATGACAACTTTTGTGATCCAAGCCTGCCCCCTGGTGGCCAGTTGGTCAGCATGAAAATGCAGACTCCACCCGGGTCTGCGTTTTGAAACACTCCTCAGACCTCACCTCTAAATGAAAATAAGGGATGACTGAAGGACTATTTTCTTGCAGACCCCAGGCATAGCGCAAATGGCACAATACCGCCATGCCTGTTTAAAAATAATATAAAAAGTAACGAGTTATAATTGAAATGTAGAAACTCTCAAATAACTGTCTTACACTTTCCATACGTTCTTCTTGTTCTTATTGAAGAGAAAAAAAGTCCCGACTTAGCAAATTTGAAGTGGAATCAGTTAATAGAAATATTCTGATAAAATGTACATACAGGATACCAAAAATTGCATCTGAGCATCTATTTCTAAGTAAACTACACCCTAATCATCCAATAAGTAATTGAAGATGTTGCCATAGCAATCCATCTTATTAATCAAAGTACCCCCTGTCTCTAACTTTGAGAAGAATGATAAGAATTTAAAGAGAAGATGCAAAGAGGAGCTGTAGAAAATAAGAGTTCTTTGGCATAAATGGGTTACTGAGCCATCAGTCCATTGTTTGGGGGAAAACCTCACTAATGTTACCTGGAATTTGTTAACACAATGCTTGTCTCTTCCCATAAAGGGCAGATCAAAAACTGGTATCATAGGAAGCCAGGAAGATGCCTGATACAGACGGGACCTACAGATCCTCTGTTTAGATGGCTCAACAATGAACTCAGTAAAAAGAGAACATGCTAAGGAGACAAACGTTAGAATGTTTAGCCCACACTGGCCTCTTGTGATAGCTTCAAATAGGTTTATGAATTTCAACATGAATCGTGTATTTTTATTCCTTCTTGAGACATTGAACTCAGAGTCTTAGAAGTTACACCTGTGTAACAAAGTGATTCAGTCTATGTTATTATCGCTTTTTAAAATTTACTACAGGAAACAAGGTCAGCTGGACCGTTTAAATTAAACAATCATAATTTGATTTGATCCTCTTAAAAAATCTATTACAAAACACCTCTTTGGACAGAATACGTGAAGAATTTGGGAGGAAAGAATTTGAAGTTTGAACTTCTGAGAGCCAGAGTCAGAACCATGATAGATGCTCGGTGAAATTGCTTCATTTTCTTGAGAATTTTAGCATTTGGGTTTGTTAAAGAGGCACATGGTGTAAATATTGTCCACACCAGTGAGGATAAAGAGCGGGAAAGGTGAACACAATGTACACTATTCAATCACTACAGTTCACAGACAGGTCTTTACAAACTACACTCTGTGCATAAAATTAGGCTGAACCAAGAATTCACAGGAAATCCAGTAGTGTGCACGTTCTAAATCTTGCCTGGCACTGGCAGAATTGAAAAGAAGAAGAAATAATTTAGTGAGTTCTAGGGGTGAGCATTACTAAGTGAGCCCATCCTATTCCTTTTACTCAACCTAAGAAAATCCATTTCAAAATGTGTGATGTTCAAAGTCTTGTAGATAAAGATGAAAGGAGAAATGGGCTGAGCAAACCTCAGCCTTCCTGCCCCTGCGTCCATCCTGCCCCTGCCCTTTTCCTCAGCTTTGTGTTGAAGCAATGATGCTCTCCCAGCTTAACTGTCTTATGTGTTGTTTTCCTATGTGTCTTTTACTGAGTCTCTTCTTCATCAGCTTTTAAACATATTCATGTCTCTAATATCTGAAACGACAACTGGAGTGCCCTCTTCTTCTGGCTTAGGTGTCCCTCCAGGTGCGGCCGAGGTCACGTCCCAGGCTGAGGTCACCTTTTTGACCTCCGAATAGCAACGCGTCTTTGGAATCACTATGCCACCTGACTGTTGTTATTGTTACCTCCCATCGGTTTCTCAGTCTCCTAAAGTAAGGGTCCTTTCCCTGGTTTTATCCCCAACACTTGGTAAAGTCATCAATGACTGGTGAGCTACTTAATCCGGTGGAGTGTTTTCAGTTCCCACCTCCCTTGTCATCTGGACAATACCCAACATTGTTAGGTTGTCAGTGTTGTTCTCTTAATGTTCTGCCCTCCCTTTTGCTTTGGTCACTATCCTTTCCTGGGTTTGCTTTTGCTTTTTTGTGTATGTTGGTTGGTTGGCTGGTTGATTGGTTGGTTGGTTGGTTGGCTGGTTCTTTGCTTGTCTACTTGGCTATTCATTTCTATTTCATCTTTGTCTTACTGTGAACTATTAGCCAAGTTTTCAAGGCTTGACCTTGGGCCCTCTTTCCTTCTGCTTCTAAGTTCTTTCTTTGGCAAGCTCAATTATACACATAGCTTTCATCACAAACCGCGTACTAGTGATTTCTAAGTTTATATGCACCTCGTAGCCTCTTCTCTGAGCATCAGAGGTGTTGCGTAAAGTAACTCTTTGACATCACTCGAACATTCAAAAAAGACCTTTTGCTTAAAATCCTTTAATAGATTTTCACTGCATCGGGAGCAGATTCTTTCCATGTGCCCTGGGAGTTCTTGCATAATTTGGCCACCACGACCCTCAGAGGACTCATTTTGCTCTACTCATCCAATTACTCTATGCCCATTTAAATTTGCTTTCTTTCGCATTTCACACAGTAAGAAGAAATTTGTTATCTATTCCTTTAGCTAGCTATCTCTTTTGTATATCTCTAATTCTCTTCTCTTCAAGGTAAAACCTACTTTATTGTCCTTTCTCTCAGACTGCCTACTTTGATTCTACAGAGCAGGTTACAAATTATTGGGAAGTAGCTCTTCTTTGCACTGATTTAGGCAAAGATTGCATATGCATTTCATTTTTGCCTTCCTTAGTTTGCAAAAGCCATCCAGAATTGTTGGAAATTATTTTTATTTTGTCTACCAATCCTTTGGTCTACCATTTTGCCCCAGTATAAAGCAAAGTATCTCACACTCACTAAGATTTATCAAATGGAGCAAAATGCACTGCTATCATTTCCCAATAGAATACACATCACACCAAATTTGAAACTGGTAAGTAGGTCCTGGTAAAAGAGCTATTAGTACTGATTCAGATTCTGGACTTCAATTAAAGAAACTGGTGCTTCACTTTTTAATAACTAAGAGATAAATGCATGGTTTACAGTATTGATCTCAGTAACTTACTAAGTGATTACGAAGAGAAGGAGGGGCTGGGGTTTTAGCTCAGCAGCACAGCGCCTGCCTGGCAAGCACAAGGTCATGAGTTCTATTCCCAGTACCAGAAAAAAATCAAAAAAAAAAAAAAAGAAGAGAAAGTAATAATAAAAGGAAATAGACCAGTCACTCTTGAATTATTCAAAGATTTCCATTTTAGGTATTGTGAAATATTTGAAAAGTAAATGTGACTATTTTAAGAGAAAAGAAAAACATTTGTTGACAAAGCCTCAGAGGTGGGACCCTTGCACACTGCTGATGGGAATGGAAAATGGTCACTGACTGCAGCACACAGTGTGATGATCTCTCAACCAGTGAAGCAGAGCTACATGTGATCCAGCCAGCCTACATATACCAAATGTATATGTAAAATTAACAAAAGCTGTGATGAAAGTGAATACTTATACACTCGTATTTTTTTAATCATTGTCTCCAGTAGCCAAAATGTGGACTCAAACTAAATAACTATCCATTGATGAGTAAACAAAATGTGATGCACAGAAAAATAGCAATCATCCTTGGAAAGGTGTGAAATTCTGACACCTACTGTATTACAAAGGAAACTCAAAGGCATTACACGAAATGAAATGTGCTAGGATTATGACAGTTAATGATATTCTAATTCCATTATCCATTCGATAAATTACTCTACTTTAGATAAGAACCAAGTCTTCTTCTATTTATCCATTATGTGTTTATTACTGAGCTTGAAGAATTCTATTTTATTAAAGAGGATGTAATGGATATTGTAATTTTCCCACTCGAACTAAGGAGAGCCCTTTAATGCTGGTTTATGTGTCTTTATAGCATGTACCCACACTTTTGACTTTTTTTTTCTAAACCATTTGGTTTGCAAGCAGAAGCACTCTGCAAAAATTTTGCTTTCATTTACAAACTCCTCATCAGGTAATGAACACAACTGCAATAATCTTCCCCAGAACACTGGAAGGAATCAAGTTCATGAACTGAGGTATGACTCTACTTTGTTTTAGACAAGCCCTAGACGACCTACCTATTTTTCCAGGAGGGTTTGGTTTCTTTTAGTGAAGATTGGGATCAGAAACCACGATCAAGTTATATACGTGTCTACTGATCGAAGGGTAGCACTGCCTGCGCCATCTTAGAAGACAGAACTAGGAAACACCAGTAGACATAGGCATTTTTAATGTCTGTACTTATTCTATTGTATGTCTATTTGTCTATGGAAAAGACTGAGAGTTCACCCCAATAATTCCAATCCTAACTTGCCACTGCAGCTTTTGTCCTCTAGTGCCCTCTTTTCACTTTTTCCCATTGTGAGAAAACCAGACCCCGTTTTCTGAAGGATGATCAGTGTATAATGTCTCTGGACCTCACTGTGCTCGCTTAGAACTTTCGTGAGCCCCGGGCTCTGCTGCACGGCAGTTCTCATTAGGTTCCTTGCTCCGATCTCTGCCCTCACTGCCTGCCTCTTCTCTCGGGCTCTAGCATCTGATCAAACAGCTTTCCAAGCACATTTTTCATGTACTAAGAGAGTAATGGCAGAAGGGAATGAAGAAAGAAAAGGGAGAAATGGAGGAAAGGAAAAACAAAGAACGAAACAAGGAAGCAAGTCACTAAGTTTTACAATGGCATAGCCAGAACTGGATACCAGCAGTGTTTCTCTCCAAATCTAAGAATTTCCTTTATGTCATGTTTATCCTAATGCAGCTTCTGACTGTGTTTGTGCCCTTTATCTTCATTTTCTACAGATTTGTGCACAAATTAATGTTTTCATGTGATTTCTTCTATTTATTTTCTGCGTTTTTTCTGTAAATAACTACCTTCATTTTGCAAAGTGACAGAGCAGAGAAAACCTGTTTTTTTGATGATTTTTCCATTCTAGAGTGATTCAACATGGTGATAACAATGGAGTTTCACTGTAGAACTTAAAGATTAAACATAAAAATAATGAAGATTTACTAACTGCACATTTATCCAAGGGTATGGAAGATGTTTTCAACTCAGTACTTTCTGCAGAATGGACATGGGTGCAAAGGGTCTGGACTATGTGTGGTTGGCTATATGCTGTACTCAGGCCAATTCCTACATCTAGTCATGTGAGTGGTCAATCAACCTTGAAGGCATTTTTTATATTTCATTTTTGTTTATCAGAATAATACATGTCTATAAGCTTCTTTACAGTTTGGACTTAGTGAAGGGACATATTTTAAGTTAGTAGATGTTTAGTGAAATAATCCTTCCTTCTCTTACATCCATCAGAGCAGGTCTTGTTGTCCAGGTTCTATGTCAGGAATGATAGCATTATTGATTAACAGGTTTATAAAAGGATGGTAGTAGAACTTCTTTCCTTCCTTCACCAATAACTATTTTAGAAATGTTTCACTGTTTGTTAAGGAATTACATGACAAAATAGTAATTTACCAACCCATCATGAGTTTACTTCAGCTCCATCCAAAATATGTCCTCAACTAAAAATACTAAAAGTACCCATTGCTTTAACTTAATCAGACAAGCTAGAAAAATTCCACCCCAAAGCTAACAGGTGATGAAAGAGATCTTTGTTTTCTGTGCTGTTGAAGAGACAAACCAAACTTAGTACAAAAGTCATGAAAAGTAACTGGACAGACACTTGAACAAATTTTTTTTGCTGTAGAAATGGAACTCAGAGCTTTCACATTGAGCTATATCTGCATCCCCCCTTATTTTCTTACTATTATTTTCTTAATTTTGAGACAAGCTCTAGACAAATTGCTAAGCTGTCCCAATTTGATCTGAATTTGTGATTCTCCTGCCTCAGTACCAGATTGCAGTCATGCACCACCATGCACTGCTTGGATAAATTCCTTTACAGATCTATTGAGATATAAGCAATGAGTCAAAGCATTAGAAAGTGCAAATAAGTCACAGTACTCTTCCACATCTAACATCCCACTTCTGTTTTGCTCTCCACTCCTCTGTCCAGGATGTAGCAGCTGTGTCAGTGGGTGTCTGCCTGTGATAGCTATCACTGTGAATCTACCTGGAGCAGAAGACGAAAGCAGTTTCAAGCTTGATTCCACCAGTGCACCCTTCTATGTCTAGAATTACCCAGGTAAACTTTACAGACCCACGAAGCCCATCACATCTACAGCCCACTATGCTTGAAAGAGTTGGACATAAAAAGTGTAGGAAAGGACTTTTCTACAAATGGCTTTGCTTTTGAAACTCTTCTTGCTTTTAAGAAAAAAAGACCATTGAAAAGGAAGTCAGCTTATGTAAAGTACCATAAGACAGCCATTTTGGTTTTCAAATTATTATACTTCAATCTGTAGTCCAAACAATCTTAAGTTCAAAATAATATAAGATCACATCTAACCCACTTCTTGCATCTGTTTACATATAGTCTGCAGCATCTAGGGCTTTCTACATCTAGACTCGCCTTGCTTATGTAATTGGCTTTGTTGTTGCTATTTTTAGGTGCTGCACCAAGCAGCTGAGAATATATTACCTGTGTTTTCAACTTATCTGAATGTTTTTGACAGGAAATTGAAGACTTGAAAATACTCCATATTCAGTGGAGATTTTTTAGCAGTTTAATGAAATAAAACTGACTTTTCTATAACAAATTTCATTTCCTTTTAAAATCTTAATGCCCTGAAGCAAAATTTAGACCCCTGATCACTAACCTTCAGGCTGTCATTTTTGCTGTCCTTGCTTCTCTGTTACAAGCAAGAAAATCACACAATGTCCTTTTATTTTAGTTGAATCCTTAAATGAACAGAATAAGAAGAGTGCTTTTAGATGTCTTCTCTTCAGGATAAAGAGATAAATATGGACAATGTTGTTTTGAAATGTGGACACAAATTTCACAGTTCAAGTGTCACCTGTAGGGAGCAGAGCATGAGTGTGTATTTGTTGTCATCTGCAACACCTGCAGGACACACAACTCTGTCTTCTGAAATCATAGGAACCAACAACTAGGTGGGCTCCTAGGAGGATATAGTTGTCAGACATTGTTCAGACAGACATGTGAGACAAATGTGACAACAGAAGCTTTGCAGTTCATGGCACAGTTACCTTCAAAGTTTGCCTAGCAATAAAAATTTCCCAGTTATGCTCTAATAAGCACTTTATGTTCTGTCTTTTTCTCAGCTTGTAAAACATGAAAATGTTCAAACTTGTAGCTTACACTGCCCATAGAATGATAAATAGGTTAAATTTTGCCAATATCACATAGAATAGCCATTGAGATTATTTCATGAGTGTTCTTAATTTTCTTTTTGTCATATTTTTATAGTTTTAAAATTTTAATATTTTATTAGTATGTGTTTGCAGTACATAATGATTATATTCCTTGTGGGGAGTTAGTATATGTACATAACACATCTTAATTCATTTTTACTCAATTCCTCCTCTCCCTCTCTCTTCTATGTCTTAGTGTCCTTCACTACTGAAAAAGACCTATCTCCCTGTTTCTTATTATCTATCTTTTCTTTTGCTGTTTGTATTCTGAGTTTCTCACATAAGAAATCCCATGTGGTATTTAAGTTTTTGAGTCAGATTTATTTCACTTCATGTTATGATCTCAAAGTGAAACCATTTTCCTGAGAATGCTTCACATTTATCCTTCTGAAGATAGGATTGATATTAGTGATTCTACTGCTCAGTGAAAAAGCACAAGGACATAATCACAGCAGATAGCATTGTTGTAGGAGTCAATATTTGAGAAAATCTACTTTCCAAACCACTAAGTGAATGCTTCCCCAACTGAACAATGCATTTACATCCTGACTCCTAAGGCTATAGATATTTACCTAGAGAAAATATAACCACTGACCAGATCAATAAGAGTGATTTTCTTGGATGTCTGATCATATCGGAGGTATGCTTTAGGTGAGCATGACCAGTCTCTCTGATGGATGGTAGTGATCTTACATACCAGCAAACAGAAATCTGGCTGGGCTTTCTAGCAGAAAGAGAAATAGGTCCCACAATCATGTACCAGTGACAATAATAAGGTCATAGCCATGGCAGGTGGCCTTGGCTTCTCCTAATCATAACAGACATCAGGAAATAATTCCTTTCATGTATGCGATGGATATGGAACTTGGCATTTTGTAATTTGTTTAAAAATGTCCTGGGCATGTGAGTTGCAGTTTATTATTTGGGTGTGTCAAAGATGTACTTATTTCCAGATCTGCACTTCATTTCTAAGATGAGGCCCATGCCTGCCTCATGTGAACTCATCAAAGGAAATCACCATGGTCCCTTTCTGTGCATTCTTAGATTAGATCAGCCTGACCCTTGTCTCTGTGCCTACTTGGCTCTGCCTAACTTTGAGTGAACCCTCGAGGTTTCCAAGGATCAGGCCAGCTAAGAAGAGGACATGTCATCCTAGGTGGCTCTCAGTCATTGGTGGTGGTAAAGGGGAGACCTCTGTCTTGCTCTCCTTTGGCTTTGGCTGGGGCAGGAACTGGAACTAGCCTGCTGCTACACATTTAGTTCCCTGGCAACACTCTGCAATTCCCTCTAATGTTCCAGGCTCTTTGTAAGAGTTTTAACTGCATCATAAATACGTTGTATTTTTATTGACTTAAAACAACAAAAACATGTCTACTACCTCATGAATATCCAAGGGCAGCTGGGGCATCCAGCTACAAGATACTTGGGAAGTTTGGCTCAGGTGCAAGCAGAACACGACCCAGAAGCTGACTGAAGTCTGCTCTGCTCATTGTAGCTGGCAGAAATCCAGGAAGAAAATAAGAAATATATCATGACCTTTAAAGCCTTGTTACTGGCCCACTCTCAGTTCCTCCTGTATTTCACTCACTAAAGCAGCTGCAAGTCGAAACCCAACTTAGATGGGGTGGTGAAGTGCACTCCACCTCCTGGCAAAGGTAGGCAGGAAAAGAAAAAAGTGATACAATGTGCAGATTATGTGTAACTAAAGTCTTTCTCCACTCCACTTTCAAGTTCAGATCCAATGTTTGAATGCAAACAAGAATCAGATGGCAGATCAAAAGAGCAATTGTTTTCTGGAAATAAAACTGATTGGAGAAATCAGTATGACTCTTACACAAAACTGGACTTCCAAACCTCTAGCTCTGGTCATACTTGCACATCGTGCTTTCTGTTAATCAGGATTCTCCAGAGAGATCAAACCAATAACATAGATGGATGGGTAGATAGGAAATAATAGAGACATGTGAGAGGAGATTTGTTAAGGGTGTTGACTCACATAACCATGAAGCTTGAGAAGGTCCATGAAAAGCCACCTGCACTTTGGAGAAACAGGGAAGCCAGTGGTGTAACCCTCAGTGGTGTAACACTCAGGATGAAGCCAGAGAGGGCTGTGGGAAGAGGAGTATGGACATGCAGGGTGGGGTGGGGGATGTCAGGGTGCAAAGGCTGGAGAAGTTTGAGTACAGATGACAAAGAGCAAGAAAGTGGGTTCCAACTCCAGGTAGGGAAAAAAGAGAGAGAGAGAGACAGAGACAGAGAGGATTAGCCTTTGCTGTGCCTTTGCATCCAATCTAGGCCTTCAGTCAATTAGATGTTGCCTTTGCACGGGGGATGTGGCTATGTATTCCCCAGTGCACTGATTTCCATGTCAAAATCTTCCAGAATGGCCATCACAAAACCACAACCATGGCCATAAATAATGTTTCACAAAGCTACTGAAGCATCCTTTCATCCAGTCATGTTGAGACTTAATATGTACCATTATACCAATCCAGAAACCAAGAGCCAGTGGTTGTAACCTTTCTGTAATGAAGAAGCAAATATTAAGCAGACATCTCTGATTGGGCAGATGAAACCCAGAATAGGACACTCCATACTCTCAGATAACTCCCAATTCCCAATCCCACAGTGCCATGTTGGTGATGTTGCTCTGTAGGAAAGAGAAGAGGTGTAGAGACTGCATTGGATTTTTTCCACTGGAGAACATAAAAGTTTCCACCTCACAATAGAATTCTGAGTGTGAGATACTGTTCTACTCTATCCCACCTCTCTTAGGGTTCCCATCAAACTCCCATGCTGCTTCTTTAGATGCAAGTTTTTGCTTTTGTTTTTGCATTTTTCATCTTGCTCCTGAGAGTCTCTCAATTCTACGTCCCTCTGGGTCTGTCTACTTTCTCAATTCATCAACATAATCAGGATGGGGAAGATTCTTCACCCCCAGTGAACCATGCACAGAGAGAAGAGGAATTTTATACAAATCATAAATTTTCTGGTGCAGAACACATCTGCTAGGCAGTTGATCCAAACAGTCCCCAAATGCATGTGAGTGGTGATGAAACATCCATTCAGTGTTACTCTAATATCCCAGACAACACAGCAGACTTTACTGAAGTCTTGATTATTTGCCATTCTTTAAACATGCTGGGTTTATTCCAGGGATGGTAGTAAAACATGATTGTCATCTCTTTTCTCGCTCAGCATTCTTATCTACCCAATGATCCTCTTAGCTCCTCGTGTGTGATTGTAGGACTAGACAACACTGTGCAGCTCATAGTAGATCATTGTATTTCAATTTACAACTTGATATCTGAAAGCTTTTCTGTAAGGGCAATATTTATACTGTTTTTGTTTCTGTGAAATTGAGGGAGCAGAATAGTATATTATAATGAATAAATAGGCATTAATTGCCCATTAATATGACCATGATTAACCTGCCATGGAGAAGCTGTATATACTTGATTCATTCATTTCTTTTTCACTTGAAGTATATTCTTTTACTTGCTTCTACATTTCAAGTACTCTGGTATTGCCATGAATATTTCACTGTCAAAAGGATTGCAGTTTAGTTTACTTACAGATTACTGGGATATTGTTTTCATTCTCTTTTCCGTTAAATATTTTCTTCTAGAGAAAATAAGATGTTTTTAAAGGACAGAAGCATACTTTTCTTAACTTCTAAATATTTAAGAATTGTAAACAAATTTCCCTTAAAATAATGTAAATCTCTGTTTTGGTATAGTAAATAATAAAAAGACATGTCAAGATATATAAGTCTCACTCTTGTTCTCCATGTGAATCAGTGCATATGGATCATATGTAAAATAAACTTGTATGGGATGTTGATATGTTAGTGTTTTATGTTTCTAGTAAATATTCCAAGTAAGACTTGAAGTTTTAAATCCATTTTATTTTATCTTGGAACTTTCTTAGAATAGAATGTTGGTTTATCTTCCACTGCTTGTGTTGTATATGAAGTATCTTTCATATCTAGATTACCATGTGTGTGTGTGTGTGTGTGTGTGTGTGTGTGTACTTATTTGTTACAGTTTGTTTTTTCACCAAATAAAAACAATGGGATTACTTTGGAATATGTATTCACTTGTTATTTTTGTAAACAATGCCCTATGATGTGCAATTCCAGCAGTACTTTTACTGATAATTTTCTGCTTGGTTAAAAACTCACTATTTAAGACCATTGAAGCTTAGGATTTCCAACAAAAATTCATCACTAAGTTACATTAATAAATTTTAACATCCATTATAGGACCAGACTTTTATATCCACTTTTCCCCCACAGTTACCCTGCTAAGCAGCAGACATTAATACCCCGTCTGTCACACGACAGAAGCTAAGTCAGGAAGTTGGACTTTGTTCCTTGCTTCCTCAGGCACTGGTTGGGAATCAGACACAAGAGTTTGTCCACTGAGTTATTAAAATGTTCATCAGCAAGACTTGCCACATAGTCATGCGTGTCAAACCACCATGGAATTTATCAGATAAATTAAAAACAAAACAATCACTTTGATTTTTTCCATGTTTTAAGATGGTCTTGAAAGATACTACCGCATATCCTAGCAATGAAGCATTTGCAATAATAGAATGCCAATTATATTTTAAGACTGAGGTTTTAAGATTATTATGAATACTTCTTCCGCTTATAGATGAAGAACATAGGCTAAAGGAGGTTTTAAAGGTTTTCTGAAGCTATCAAGCTAGTACTTAACAGATTTCTGATTCCACCTTTAAATGCCTGAATTAGTCAGGCTCCCTGTAGGGTATACCAGTTGTCCTTTTGTATTTATAATACTTTACATATGAAAGTCCTGCTATCAGCTAAAAGTAGCAAATTTGGTAGCTTTTGATACAAATAAGACATCATTTTATATTCCAAGGCAGACTGAGCTCAGTTGCAAAGATACTGGAACTGCTGCAAACTCTCTCCTGTTCTCTCACAAGCCATAGGTTAGACGTTGATCCTCACCATTCCTCTTCAAAACATCTCTCCACTTGTTACTAAATATCTCTGTAAATAAAATTGTTGTTCACACTTTTATGAGAAGTCTCAAATTTTCTAAAATATTTCAATATCATGCAGAGGTTATCAAGTGGTTATTCAAATTTCAGAAACTGCAAACTGTTATCAGACTCTTTTAAGCAGACAATGAAATGGCATTTTAACTCTGTAATCATCTTATCAGAAATCCATAACTTCAGTCTAATTACAAGAAGAAAAGAAACCAAATTATGCTTTTTTGGCTTATTACAATATACCTAACCAGGAGCTTACAAAACTGTCAAGGACATGAAAGATGAACAGTATGAAAAACTGCACATCATGGAAAAGTTCAAGGAATCATGACTATTATATCTAATGGGATACCCTGAATAGTATCCTGAAAGACAAAATGGACATCAGGTAAAAACTATAAAAATCCAAGTAGCTACATATTTTATGGAGTATATATTTTATTTAATAAGAATACATTAGTATTTGTCCATTAATTGCAGCCAACGTGCCATAAAAATATTTAAATAATAGAAAAAAGTATATGAAAGGTTATGTGAGAAATTTATTTGATCTTCTCAATTTTTCTTATGAATCTGAAACTTGTTTAAAAGAGAAAGTCTACTAGAAGACAGTCTATGAGCTGTACAAAAATAAGAGATATAGGAGAAAATAGTTAAATGAATTTGAAGATAATCAGCAAAAGTTATTCAATCATTTTTGGAAAAAAGTTTAAAATTTGATCTAAGGACCTGTGAGAGGATATCAAAATGCCTGAAATGTAATTAGAGTCCCAGAACAAACAGAGAGAATTGAAAATAAGACATTTAAATATGTAATGGCCTGAACTATGCCAGGTCTGGAGAAGAACACCAATATACAAATATAAGAGGTTAACCAGGCATGGTGGTGCACAACTATTATTCCAGGACTCAGGAGGCTGAAGCATGAGGATTGTTGCAAGTTTGAGGCCAGCCTGGGCTACAAAGTGAGTTCAAGACCAGCCTGAACTGCATAGTGAGACTCTGTCTCAAAACAAAACCAAAAAAAAATATAAAAAGTTTAGCAAAATTCAACCAGATTAAGAACAACAATGTACAAGAGACATCACAGAGTCAAAATGATTAAAACAAAAATAGTCCAATATATTTGAAAATTAAACTACATAGTTCTAAATAAGTAATGTGATGAAAACATCACAATAAAATTATGAAATGTTTTAAATTGGGATGATAACAGAACTTAATAAAATATCTGGAATAATACTAAAATTGTATATACAGGAAAATGTATTAACAATAAATATATTGAAAGAAGTAATTTTTAGAATCAATGATAGAAATTCCGCTATACTTTTCACAATATCTACTGTACCTTTAGGATTTTATTTACTCTTTCTATTTCTTATACTAGGGAGACAATATGATGTTTACACATGTGGGTCTGATTTATTTCACTTATGATTATGGTCTCTAGTTGCATTCATTTACCTATAAAATCCTCAAGGTTTTTCATTTTTTATTTTCTTTAAAATGAAAAAGAAATTCCACTGAACATAACTAGAAGATGATCAAGAATTTATATACAAAGCAAGTAGAAGGAAGGACATAAAATAGAAATTAAATAAACAAAGACTAGACAAGCAATTGTGCAAATTAACAAAGGCAAGGGTTTTTTTTAAAGGTTGTTATTTTTAAGATTATTTAGTGGAAAAATCCTTAGCAAAACTAGTCAAACAAAACAAGTTAGAAAATAGATGATTCCCACTATCAGGAATGTACATTACTACAAATCCTACTGGCAGCACACATATAATTGGAGAATATTTACAAGTAGTTTTCAGCAAATACACTTGCATTTCTACCCGAGTCATTTTCTATTTAGTCTCTGACAAGTTGTGTTTCATTTACATAACTAAGGAAACTTACTCAAGAGTACACAAAATGTACTTTGTCTTGTATTTCCACAAGATCTTTTCTCATTGCCAGAATTCCACTTTAGCTAAAAATGTCTGTGGTTATAGTGTAGGCATGACCTTTTGGTGAAGAGGATGCTGCTTTGCAGTATCCTCTTAGAGGGAAGAGTTTAAAGGAGGCTGGCTCAGGAAAACCTTGTAATTGATATTAAGAAGGTACTAATGCTCTCTCATGCTTGAGTAAGTTTTTATACTTTTCACCTTTACCAAACTATCAAAGAAAGTAACATCCATTTTTTGTCCTTTTGAAACAAGGTCTCACTATGAAGTTCAGGCTGGCTTTGAACGCACTTTGCAGCCCAGGCTGGCCTCGACTTTGCAGCTGCCCTCCTGCCTCAGCCTCTTGAGTCCTAGGATTATTGGCATGCACCACTTCCACTAGTGAGGAGCATCTATTTTTAGAAACAAAATTTTAAATAAAACCAATGGAGCTAAAGAACGAGAGCTCCAAAATTAAATAACTCTTTGCACATTTATTTACTAGGATTTTTACTCAATTATAATAGCAATTATTAAAAATCTCATATTAATCTAATGATTGAAATGGTATTTTAGTTTTTTTAAGGCAATATCACTTTCAACTCTATAATTTCCTGCTAATATTAAACTCATTCTGAAAATATATAATGATGATCTTCTGAAAGTGGTACATTTATTGCACTGAGGAATATAGCCACATAAACATGACCTATAACTTGCATGCTTCATTCTTGATTTTTAATGAGAATTTAGGAAACACCATCTGCATTAGTCAGATTTCCATTACTGTGACACAAGTGCTTGAAATATCAATTAAAGCAGAAGGGCTTATTTTGATTTACATTCAAAGAGGTGTTAGTCCATGGTCCCTTGACTCCTCTGCTCTTGGATCTTTGATGAAGCACAACCTCATGATGAGGAGTATACATTGGAGCAAAAATCTCAGTTCATGGAGGACAGAGGTGGAGAGAGAGATATAAGGTCCTGGGAGACAATGCACCTCTAAGGACCACCCGAACATGATATATTTTCTCCAACTAGGCCCCACCACACAGAGTTTACACCACATCTGAATAACAACATTAGCTTGGAACCAAGCTTTCAACATATGATCTTTTGTTCAAAAAGATTTAAGATCTAAATGAGAATAGTTTATATCTACCATACTTTTTTGAGTCTGATTGTTTTTCCATGTCTGTTTGTTAAAGGGCTCTTACTTTTCTCTTCCCCCACACTGAAGTATTTAGAACTTATGGCATAGCTTCACATGTGGAAGCATGAAGGGACTATGGGGATAAGAGAAGTAAAACAATATTAACATTATTTTCGTAACAGTGACTTTATCTGGGACTCACAATTCAATATTATCATTTTACCTTGTAATTTATGCATTTAAATTATAAAAGATGTCATTATAAAAAGTATGTTTCAAACAATCGTTTTACAAAAGCCAGTTTTATGTACTTCTTTTGAACATAAAATAATTGTTTTTATCTCCAGTTAAATCAAAATCCTCAGATTTAATAAAATCTGTCAGGACATGTCCTCAAGATTTTACCATTACAAAAGGGGCATTCATGTAATGATAGTATAAAGTTTCCTTTGCCACAATTTCTATTCTTTGATATGTTGTTAGAAATAAAATACCTTTTTCATGAAACTATGGTAAAACATAATAAACTTAAGAATACTAGTTGAGAACCAATGAACTAAAAGAGATTTTAATAGCATCTTGACTTTAGCCAGTGTTATGGACTCTCAGTATATTGTCTCACATATGTCTGAGAGACTCTGACAGCTAAAACTTGTATTTTTCCACTGAAAGGCATTTCACTACATTACAGTGAGGTCTTCACACTTTGTGTGAAAGCTCTAATCTTAGGAGGATTATCCTATATGGAGATGATTTTCTGCCTCTCTTTTAACCTTTATTGATTGATTATAGTGCTATTATCAGCAGATATGTAGTCATTTAACATTAGTTTGTCTATTTTCCTAACTAATTTCCCAACATTAAAGACTGTTACTCCTTCCAATTCTTTAAGTATGTTACTATTTGACATATTTCTTACCACACCCAGTTTACAACAGATTATCTTTTGCTTTTTTCCTGCCCTATATGTATTCCTGGGCCTTTAGGTAATCTTTATATTTTCTGCTTTCCTGGCAGTTTAAGCTGGTGGTACCTACAGAGGAGAGGGCCTCTGTGATGGACCTACTATGACTCAAGAGAAGCACAACAAAGGAACTTCATCCTTCCGTTTGCTTTAAACAAATGTGTATTTCCCTGATAGGAAGCAAGGGAGAAGATAAGCAATGACCAAATTAGATTGATTTTTACCAAAATATATAAAGTAAATCAGGAGGACAATAACTTGACTGAGTTATCCCAAACTGTATATTTTTATTATGCACACAAATACACAAAATGGGTAGTTTTCCCTGGCAATGAATAAAGAACATAATCATTAAATAACTGCATGCATGGAATGTAAATGTTATGCACTGCAAACATGTACAAAGAAGGAAGAGGATCTAGAGATGGATTCAGGGGGAGGGAGGGAAGGGAATGAAAAAAGGAATGAGGGTGTGTTATGTACATGGACCAAACTCCACAACAGGAATGTGAACACTGTGTGCCCCATACTTGTACTAATAAAAATAAGATCAGAATGATTACAAAAAATTAAAATGTGTTCTGTACATGCTCCAACCTCCAAAGATGAATATAACCATTATGGACAGCAAGCATAGACTAATAAGCAAAAAGGTATTGTCAATTAAGCAAACCACAAGATTATGTGAAAACAAGAGTATTGCTTAAAAACTAGGAGGGCTTCACTACTATCAGGTCAATGTATTTTTTTTCCTTTCTCAGTCTTTTGGGACTATTCCTTCTTACCCTTTGATTTTTTTGCAATGTTTCTATTTCTTTAAAGTTCAGAGTTTCAGTATGCAGCAGCTCATTCCCACCGCTATTTTTTTTTTTGAAGTGTTAACAATTAGGAAAGAGAAAACTGTCCTTGTCAGAAGCTATGTGTTGGATTTGTCATTTTTGAGGTTGGGGCTTGAATTTACAGTTAGAGCAGCCAAGTTTATTGTTTGCAGATAATTATTTCAATGGGCTTTGAGTTATGCAATGTTTGAGCGGAGTTCTCATTCAAGAATGTTGAATCTCTGGACTCCCTGGCTCCAAGCACCTCAATTATGCTACCAAATGATATAAAAGAGTCTTCATTAATTACAGTTATGCAGATCCCACTCAGAATTGCTTCTTTCATAAACGTGGCTACAGCTTCTACTTTTCCTAATTACATTTATTTTTTTCTTGGCAAATGCCTTGTGTGTGTGGTCTTGTTCATACATTTGCTAAAAGAATATTGAGAGAAACACCACTGTGTTATATGGGGCTTGCATGCTGTGTGAAGTATTCCTGAAGTTTACTGTGGTATGTACAACTGAAGATTACCACATGGTATTACATGTATAATTCAGATATAGATGAATACAGTGATATACGATTCGTGTGTTCTGAGGGATCACACTTGCAAAGTTCTTGTGATACATGGGAAAGAAACCCCCAACCTGCTAGATGTTGGGTACAAATTCTTATTCTCTAAAATTGAAGAATGAATTTTAGGAACAATAGAGGTTAAGAACAGGATATATTTATTGGCAGAAAGAAAATTTCTGTCTGAGAGACAGAAGAGGTCCCAAGTGGATTGCCAAGGACCCTGCCTTTTCTAGGGATTTTTATAGAGCAAGACCACAAGATGAGACATGTCCAAGGTGGGGAAAAATGGGAAATTGGAAGATGGGCATGAGGTGGGAGAAAGCTATGGTTGACCAATAAAATTACAGACATAATTGCGGGTAAAATTGGCTAAATTGAGATCAAATGGGGAAACAAGTCATGTAGTAAGCAAGCATGAATACAGAAAAGGGGTTCTTCTTGTGTGGGGTTGGGTCAGTGGCTCTCCCTGGCTTCCTCAAAGTGGTCAACACCTAGATACCTATTTAGAATGTCAATCTCTGATGTTTATCCTTAGGAAATATGTGAGTGCATTCGTTTCATCTTTTATCTTGAGGTCTAGCCCCCAGCGGAGGTACCTTTCTCACCGACACTTGCAAGGTATCACATCTTCTGTACTGCACCTTTTCAGGGCCTATCCCTGTCTGACTGCCTATAATATTTCTAGCTGACTATAGCACTAGGACAGGGCCAGTTTCTGTATGTAGAGAGAACTCTTTCCAGGAAGAAGTGTTGATATTCTTACACTCAGTTACCTGGTGCAGGAGATAAGCACTAGGAAAGACTATCTGAGACTTGCAGAGGTGGGGATGGTAGTGATAAGGTTTCCTCTCCCCAGGGGGAATTCAGATGTAGGGCTGCTCTCAAGAGAGACAAAAGAATATGCTCTGAAGAGCAATGCCTCCTCTAACACGGAGCTGAACCTGATCCTCCTCATAGGAGGAGATTTGCTGCTCTAGAGCCCGCAGAGCTTATCCTTATTCCAAGTTGTGTCTGTATGGTCATTCTCTTCTCATAGCCTCATATTTGCTGTTATGCTCCTGATGTTGGAATAGTGGTTGTGTCTCCTATCAGTACCTAATTACCTAGGCCCATTCATGAGCAGATCTTTCTGATTATGTAAACAAAACCCACAGGCCAACAATAAGAGGAATGTGACTAAAAGAAGCAATAGAATGAAATCAAGATTCCAGTTTGGTCTTGCACTAGACTTAAATCTCTGTCAATGACCAAGGACCTTATAGTATCTAAACTTCTGTTCCTAAGTAGGGGACTTAAATGAGATAATTGGTAGAATCAAGAACCTACATTAGCATTTCCTGGTTCATTATGTTTTGTTGAAATAATAAAGTTATCATTTTTGTACATCCAATACTACAGTGAGTTGTAGACGTGAAGAAAGGGCCTGAATATTTAGACCCAGAACTGAGCAGCAATCAATGCATCCAAGTCCTTTTCTTTAAAATGAAAAATGAAACCATGAACCTGTGAGTCCCTGTTATTCCTCTGCCCACTTCCCTTCACTTTCTCTCCCAGGAGGACCAGACAAGATCTTCCAAGTATATTTTTTTATTATTTCCTGGAAAATGACTCATTGATATGAAAATGCTCTTTTAAAATCTCTATAAAAAAACTAGAGAAAAGGAATCTCTATTTCCCACTTGCTGCCATTGTTTTTGACTCAGAATCATCATCTTCAAAGCTTTGCCCAGGATTTCCATGTCACAGATACAGTAGTACACAAAGGCCTTGGCCCATGTCACTCTCCTGTCCATTCAGCACTGGATTCACTGGGGTATGGAGGGTGTATATCTACCTCTGTTAATGATAAATACTGATGTTCAATAATACCTCCGTTCATGGATGCTTCTGTTTACAAGCAATTTGGTTCCCAAACAAAAGCATTCAGCAATGTTTTGCTTCCACTCACAAACTCCCTGTAGGGTCACACAGATGACCATGGAAACCTTCCCCAAATAAACACAAATGCAGCCATCTCTCCCAAAAATCCTAAAACAAACTATGTTCACAAAGTGAAGTGCCAATGTATTTTAATTCAAACTTTGTTGATCTATTTTAATTTATGTATTAGTCAGAGTTTAGTTTAGAAAACAGAAAGCATGTTAGATATTTTAAAGAGAAATGAACCTGCCATGAGCATTAGGTATAATTTAGGTGCAATAATAACCACAAGGGATGAAATGCACAAATTCTGAAATAGCATTATTTGTATGTGTACACCATTGAAATCATGTTGGATTCAACACTAGCAGTCACCAAAGAAAAAGAAAAAGGATTCCAAGAGTCATTAATCAAAATAAAGGAGCCAATCACCACTTTCTTCTTGTGTTTATTGTAGCTAAATAACTATTACCTCCTGGACCACACTATTAGCACCAATGTTAAAACACTGCAGAAAAATTGCCCATCTATATTGTCTGCCTTCAGATCTTTCTTAACTCCGATTAAATAATTTTCATTTACTTCTAGGCTGCAAGTGTCAAAGATATCTTGAAAATAGTTTTCTCTTCCTAAACCCTCAAATTCAAGCAATATGAATTGGAGATCGAGAGCCAATCCAAGTATCCAAGACAAATGAAAATTTTCCAAATACCCATAATCAGCTTTATTTTAATTAGAGAAAGCATTTTAGGAAAGATGACACACACACAAAATCCCTCAAGTAAAAGTACTTAAGCCAATGAAAATACTAATAATAAGAATTAAAAGAACATGAAGTTTACTCAACAAATAAAGTTTATTGTTTTTTTTCTTTTTCATTAGCTTTGGGAGATCTGAATTTTTCATTGACAATCTCTCTGGAAACCAAATCAATATCTTACATTAAGTGCTATACTTATTAATTCATTTTTTGTAACTATACACTTAGGGGATATGAAATTATATACTTTATTAATTTAGTAGAGGTGCTGTGCAAAATATACAGGCTGAGCAGCCAATATGACAAATTTATTGTTTCATAATAAATAGAATTCTGAGATTAAGATGTCAACACATTGCTTTCTTCAGAGGGCAGTGAAGGAGAATCTGCTCCAGGCCTCTCCCCTCGCTAAGGTATGATGATTTGCACATGAACTATAATGTCCTTTGCCTCCATTGTGTATCCTGTTCTTCCTTTGTTGCTGTGTCTAAGTCAGAATTTCTCCTTCTTATAAGGATATTAGCCATAATGAATTACAAAGTTGGCTCTGTTTTCAAATTGTTACATTCTGATGTACTGGAGGTTGAGATTTCAATATACAAACTTTCAGGGGAGGGGCTGGGGTTTAGATCAGTGGCACAGAGCCTGCCTGGCAAGCATGATGTCGTGAGTTCGATTCCTGGTACCAGAAAAAACAAAAGAAGCAAACAAACAAAAAACCAAACTTTCGGGGAAATAGGATTCAACCTACAAGATGTACAATAGATTGTGATCATATATAAACATACATATATTACATATACACACAACTATACAAATGTAAATACAAACAGTATGCTTTTGAATGAATGGTTTGTGTGCAATGAATATTTGCTTAATTGTAATCTGGAAACGCAAGGAAAAAATTCCTTCAATATCAATGTTAGCACTAGGCAACCCATCACAAACAGTAGACCGTGTTTGGCATGCTATGCTGAGATTTTCCTCCCCAACGCACCAGCTTGTGTCTGGTGGATTTGGGAAGAAAAAAGCACACGATGTCTCATCATCTTTTGCATCAAAGCCTATTTGTATACTCGCTTATATATTTTTTAAATTATTCATACTCTTTGGCATCAAAAATAATGAAATATTTTTTTCTCTCTGCTTTTTCTTTGAAGATTTTCCAACCACTGAGAATGTTGTGCATTAACAAGGGAAAGCCCGAATGAAAGGAAGTTAGTGGTTTGGCAGTTTAAAAATAGCTTAGGAATAGCTTTGCTGAAATATCTTTCCATTGCCACGTTTTAACTTGTTTTAATAGTACTGAATATATCTTTTATTATTTGTGGAGAAGCCTGTGACTATTTACCTGTTAGGTGCATCTATTAGAGGAGACACAGAGGGGATATTCTTTTACTTTCGGGCCCTGTTCATTTGGTGAGCGTGGATTAGAGTCCAAATTTGGCTCCCATGAGTGGAAAGTCACTGAGTGGGTAGAGGGGAGAACACTGTTCCTCTTTCCTTATCTGTATAATGAGTATTTAGTTTCCATGGTCATTGCAAGCTCACATCAACAGCAGCCGTGTTGTACTAGAGTTCTACTTTCTATTCAAACTCCTGGCAAGCTGTCCTTTCATTTGGCTTTCTTAAATGGCACAGCTGAAGACGTGCTGATTTTGTTTGGGAAGGGCCTAGCTTCAAATCACAGCTTGGCAACTCTGCCAGTTCTGTTGCTCACAGCCTTTGTAGCTTCAGTTGCTTCCAGCACCCATGGGTGACACGAGGGCCCTTCACACAATTGCATAGTTGTGAAGCTTGAGACCAAGTCTGAGCTCTGTGGGAACCCACAGGGCAGTCTATGATTTCCACTCAAGGGGGAGCAAGTTACTCTACTTGAGATATTTGAGAAGTTCTATTTTTAAATCAATTTTAGTTTGTATATTTGATTACTCATGGGTAATTTTTTGGCTACCTGGGTAGAAAGCCAACTTTCAGACGCCTGAGTTTGTTAAATTATCATCCACTGAAACAAAATTTTACTGATGTGTACTAAAGACAGGGACCACCCTCAGCAGTATGTGTTGTGTGAATGTCTAACTACAAATGCACTACTCCACCTTTGGTCACCTAGGCCCTGCCTTACTATCTGTGCCAGGTAAATTTAAACCCCTCTATCTTCCTTTCTGTTTACTTCTGCACTTCTTGATAGAAGCATATGCAAGACTGTTCAAGTCCCAAGTAAAATGGTGTAGGGATATATACGTGTACATCAGTTAAGTGCATGTGTGTCTGTTTACTGTATTGGACAACAGGCCATCATGACAGACATTAACTGCTGTGGTGCACTTATCTTCATGTGTTTACTTGTATTGCATATTCACTTGAAACAGCTTAACTCTCTTTGGTGATTTTTAAATAAAATTATATTATATTGGTTGGAACCACTGATATCATCCCTTGTTTGTTTGTGCTGTTAAAGTCAGGGTTTCAAAGAGCTCTGCGAATACTAACTCCAGTTGGAGCATGCAAATAAGGCCATTCATGCAATTGTTTATTTCCCCAAGCGTATTCATTTGCTACTATGTAGAGAGGTGTCAAACTATTCTCAGCCTAGAATAAATGTTTGCGTATCAGTATGTGGGCTTAGTTTGGGACAGTACGGCAGCATGACAGAGACCAAAATGTCTGAATTTTAGATGAGTTATAGCATTTCAAATGACAGAATGGAGATTTAACCACGTTGTTTCTTTTACTCATAGTGATTGAAATGACCAAACTTTTCAAGCTCAGTATGTTTCTGCCTAAGTCTTTACTCTGGGAATGCTCAAAGAATAAACATTAAGCTTCTAAAAGTTTTACAAATGTTTTCTCAAAGACTTTGTAAAACTAGATACACTTGCATGTTTTTGATTTGTTGCTCAATATAATTATTCTTTGTAATTTCTATCTCCATATTCCCTTTTTTAAAATCCTTAATATATAGATTTTATCATAGACAAATGAATTCCTGCTTTCCCCGCTACAGCTTATCAAGTTCTATCTATCTCATCTTTCTCTGTTTATGTGTTTAACCCCAGGTCCCATTGTGTACACTTTTCTATATCTCTCTGTTGTTTTTCAATCTCTCACTTGAATTATCGCCCTCAACTCTTTGTTAGCCAATGTTACTCATTTTAGTGGCCCCAGAAAAATGACACTAAGGAACAGCTCTATTCTTAAATCATATTCTTTTTGTTTTGTTCTGTTGATGTTGAGGATTGAACCCAGGTCCTTGTACATGCTAAACCCATGTTCTATCACTGACATAACTTGCATCCCTCACTCCTGTGTTTTAATTGCTCATTTCACTCACAAGAGAATATTTTCCTTCTAGGTGTTTATCAGGATTTGTAATCACATTTATTCCTGTTTTGTAAATTGTGTTGTATATGTTTCTCATTCAGTCAAAAACCCATAAAGCAACTCCATTTGTATTTTGATCACATTATTGTCATGAATAATACGAGCGTAAAATTCTTTGCCAGTGTCTTAAATTACAGTATGCCTGAGGGCACGTTAGATATAACAAAATGTAACACGTAGAGGCAACCCCAGCACTGATGACGTATTTACCTGCTGCCTTTCTTACCCTGTCCATTCACATCCCTGCAGGTTTCCATATCTTACATATCGCCATCCTCAGTAAACTAATAAATCCTGTCAGTCTTCACAACTGGCTATTGTCAACTCTTCCTAGGTGACCCCAACTTGATATCATAGTATCAGCAAACAAGGAAGCTGCAGAGTTACTTTCATACATCACAGTGTCTTGGGGCTTACAGAGTAGTGGAGAAGAGAATAAAATTACCTGGAAGGATAGTACATGGATTAATCTTGATTGGCCACTTGACTGGGGTAGGAGATTTCAGCAGAGGTGATAGCCTGATGAGGGTACTATCCACATCAAAGAGTTAAATCCCTGTGAGTTCACAGTTGAATGGACAATGAGCAAATGGAGCCTACTAGAAAAAAGTGGGTCACTGGACCAGGACCTTGGGGACTATATGTAGTCCCTGGCAACCTCCTCTCTGGCTCTTTCTGGTTCATTCTGCTTTCCAACTGCCATGAGTTGAGCAGATTTCTCCACCTTGTTGTCTCTACCTTGGAACCAATAAATCATAACTGAAAAGTAAATCCCTCCTCCTTGAAATACCACATGTCAGGTATTTTGTCTTAGGAACTCAAAAACTGACTACTAGGCATTGTCTATTTCCTTGGTTAGAAATGAACACTTCGGGGTCTCCAGTATACATGGTTAAAAATGCTGAGTTCACTGCTTTCCTACTGTTTGAGTTTGAGTAATTAATGGAACTCTGTGTACAGTGTTTTTGTACAGTAGCTATCAGTAGTTACTATGGCAATCAGTGGGGTTATGGTCAGGATGGAAGTATTATGGTCAAAAATTCCACAAACGACAAAGCCTGGCATATACAACTTAATAAAGGATAACTTACTTCCTTTCCCTTGGTACTAATGCACTCTAATCTAGAAAAATGAAAGAGTTGGCTAGATTATAATGACTAATCAGAATGGTAACTTGATTAAGGTTGTACTTATACTGTACTTAGGGTTGCGTGATGAAATAACAAACCACAATGTATTTTTATTTGATAAATCTGAATAGACTAGATGTATTCTTTTTATGCTTTCAAGTAACTCATGATTATTTAATAGCACTTATGCTATTAAGCTGTCATTTGAAAATTGTGACTTTTTATTACTTGGAAATCCTTAGAGTAATAAAGCTTACTGATTAAAACCAGAACATATTATATAATGTTTTAAAAATAAGAGATAATTCTCAAGTTATCAAATCCATACTTTTAACACAAGGTGCTGTGTAATGCCTTACCATGCTTAGAATATATTGTCACATAACCAGAGTTACTTTATATAAGGAAGATATAGGAATAATTAAAATTGTCTTTTCAATCAATTTGAAAAGTTTGAAGAAATAAAAATTTAATAACTTCACATTATGGTTTACCGAATGAAAATCAACACTTCTTCAATTGTTAATAACATTATTTATTGCCATTGTATCGTATGTTAAAGGTAAATCATTATAGCTTGGCATAATTAATATAAAATATATTGCAGTCATGGTTGAAATCAATATTGAGTCTCTTGTAAGGGAAGGCACACGAAGATTACATTTACCAAGAATATGTTTGCTTATGCAATGTGCTACATAACTATATTGCTATTTTAAAAATTTCTTTTTTGAGAAATGGCAGCTATTTTTCCAAACTTCAAAATATGAACATATAGAGTAATAATTTGCAATACTGATTTCTAGAATGAGTGTCATTCAGAATCATATGGTCTTCCCATAAGATTTGTTTTCATAATGATAACAATAACAATAAATAAAACTGACCCAAACCAGTAGAAGATATATAAATAAATGAATAAATGCTACAACCTTAATGTGAAAGAAGTTGCAAATGATCCATATTTTGTGAACAGAAACTGCCAATTTAACTTTTGGTTTCTTTTGAGTATGTTCACAAATATTAGAGTTAGAAATAAAATTTCATTTTTTTTCACATAAATATAGGCACTGGGATTATATGGGGAGTATACCATTAATGGGAATTTGGAAATAGTTACATTTGCCTTTGCAATTTAAGCATATTAACTTTCACTTCTTGGAGCAAGATGGTTGCTGCAACTCCATCCATCATATTATCATCCTTCAGAAGAAAGGCAAAAAGGGGCAAAGGAAAGACAATCTTGTTGAGAAAAATTTTCCAGGAGTTGCTTTTTTTTTTTTTTTTTGCTTTTCTCCGGTGCCGGGAACCGAACTCACGACCTTGTGCTTGCCAGGCAGGCCCTTGCGCTACCGAGTTATCTCCCCAGACCCAAGGAAGAGCCTTTCCATCTCTGGATGAACTATGTAGTTGAGGCTGAGAACAGTGGAGCCACACTGTCATTCTCCGAGTATGAACATACATGGAGCGGGAGAAGCCAAGAAAACCAGAAAGAGTAGAGCTGCATCTTTCACCATGGCTACAGGCCCTGTACAGCTGAAGGTCAGATTTTATGAGACAACGATTTCCTTCAATGCAATGTTCATCTGGTTTGATCACAATTTACTCTCATCTGCCTCCACAGCAGTAGTCCATCACAAAGTCTATCAATACTTACATTTATGATTTTCTCAATTAGTGTTTGCTCCCCTACTTGTTATTTCGCAAGTTATGTTAATTAAAGTGCAACATATATTCAATATCTAGGCACTCTGTATGTACTTAAATTATGCAAAGTCCAGAAGCAATAATGATCATTTGCCCATACTGTAATATTGTTATGGTTCATGTCTGAATGTCCTCCCCATCCCAAATCTCATGCAGTCATGAGGTGGGCTTCTAGAGTTTATGATTGATTCATGGTCCAGGGTTGGAATTACCACTGTGAGTGCTACACCCGTACTGGGGCAGGAAATTTACATACAGTGTAAGGGAAGGAAAGAGGCTGCTTGCTACCCCTTCTTCTTTTTGCCCTTGCTGCTTTTGCTATCTTCAGCTTCCATGAACAGTTGCCCTCTGCCATGTGCCACTCTGCCTGGAGCCAGCCAAATGTGGACTGAAACCTCCACAAACTGTGAGGTAAACAAACCTTTCCTTCCTTAATTTTGGTCATTGGGTATTTTGTCTCAGCAATGAGAGAAAAGTAACCAAGACAAATACTAACAGTTTGCCTAAAAGTACCTATATACACCTGTGCTTGGTAAGATCCAGCATATTATATATGCCGTTTGTGGGTAATGGAATGTGAAAATCACAAAGCTTCCTTATTACCTACAGCCAAGGGAAACATGTCTTTCAGAAACCCATGTAACTATCATCATCCAAGGAATAACTGCTAAACTTTATCATGTCACAGAATTTGCAGAGTCTAGATTAATCATTGTTTATTAGCTTTGCATTACTGTAACAAAATACCTGAATTTATCAAGTTATTAAGAGAATATTTTCTTTGCTCTTACAGATTTGGAGTGTTCAGTTCAAGACCTGGCAGACTCGTCACTTTGGGTCCATAGTGGGTGTTCAGATGGCCATTTCAGGGAGCAATGCAGAGCAGCATATGACAAGAGACAGGGAGGGCAGCCACCTGTGTATCTCTTTGTTCTCTCTCCCTCTTCTTATAAAGCCACTAGTAATGCAGTGATAAAAGCCCCACTCCTGGTGGTCTTTACCAAGTTTAATAAACTCCCAAAGTCTCCATCTTCAAACACCATAGTGAAATTAATTTTCTTCTTTCTTAACGTTGCATGGTGGAGATTAAAATTTAAGGTATGAATCCTTATCTAAACCATAGCAGTCAGTGTATATAAGACAAACATTAGTTGGACAAAACTCCAAACTACCATAAAACTTCATTAAATCTCAGACTCTTGTTCAGTAATGAAAGCTGATTCCAATGAAGTACTTTATCCTAGATCATTGTTTTTAAAATATTACCACATATCTGATCTACTTGTAGGGCTCCTGAAACAAAAACCTTCTGGAACTCACCTTCAGATTTTTTGACTCAGTAGGTCCAAAAAGGAGCTTAAAAATTTACATTTTCCCCAAGTTTCTACTAGTATTAAAACTGTTGGCTTGAGATCCATACATTTAGAATTATTGTTCTTCATAAACTCTGGGTGGCCTTGTTCCCTTATGCCACCAAGAGTATATGCTGTCCACCATTTACACTTATATATAAAAGCTGCATAATTTTTCACGTATGGACAATGCCATGTATCTATGTCATTACTATAAATTCTCATGGAGAAAATATCCAACTTAATGGTGATAAAATCTAAGCTACAGTAACCGCTTGTTCCTACAAAATGATACTTGTACCACTTATTAATTTGTTACCTTCAAATTCTAAATTCACACTTCATTATTTCTTCTGCAAACAAGGATCTGGAACCTTTAAAAAGCTGCTTGTCTTGTCAGTAGAGGCAGCTGGAAACACAGTCAGGGAGGCAGGGGTACCTTTCCCAGGGCCTATTACCTCCTGTCATCAGATTTCAGCTTCTTTTACACCCAGGGGTGACAGTGGAGATCCACAGCACCAGTGGCCATTAGCTTCCTCTTTCCACTTGGGTAGTGGAATAACTCCCACAAGACACTTCTGTGAATGGTTTCCATGGCATGCTAAGAGTGGATTTTCTGTGAGATCAGAAGGGAGATTTCCAACAATTTCCATGCATACAGTTCCACAGAAGCCTCTTGGTCATCCAGTGAGCCATATTTTCATTCTTTCTGATGAGGCACAGATCTTATGCTGGTAGAGATAAAGCACTTTTGTGGTGTGCCGTTCTTGCTGAGAAGCACTCCTGCACTTTTATATTTGTTAATCTTGAAATCTATAAAGTTCTTTAAATGAATTCAGTCCCCCACTTCCTTATCAAAAGTCCCTGTTATAGTCCATAATTCTTCTTATCATGCTTTCTCTGTTCATATCACCATGTTGCTTCCTCCCATCTATTTTGACAGAATACAGTAGTATTTCATAATTATTTATAAAATGAATTGACAATCCCATTTCTTTAGACTTTAGGTATTATTAGAAATAACACACAAAATTAACTTTAGCCTATGTATATAAATTGTAGATGAACATAAATTAATTTAATGTTTAGACTTTTGTCCTTTTGTCAACGTCTGTCATTGTGACAAAACACGAGATAAACTTGAGAGAAGGAAATGCTTATTTTATTTAATCCTTTCAGCCTGTGTTTGCTTGGTGTTGTTACTCTGAACCTGTGGTGAAGCAAACCATCATGGTGGAAATATGTAGAAGGGGAAAACCAGTTCACCTCATGGCAGCCGGAAAGCAAAGAGGAGACAGACACGTAGGACCTGTGGTCCTAATATCCCCTTCCAGGGCCACTTCCAAGGACCTGAGTTCCTCCCACTGCGCCACATCTCTGCAAGTTTCCACTGCCTTCCAGTAGTGCCTGGAGCTGGTGACCAAACCTTTAAGACTCAGATTTGAGTGACTACAGTGCAGGTACAAAGTAGAGAAGGCCTCATCCCCTAGCTTATTATATACGTGTAAAAATGCTCCAAAAGAAGCCTGATTCTGAGGCGGTTCTACTAGGGAATATTTTAGAGAACGGTGCACAGACAGCTTGAGAAAGTTTGCACTAACTCGAGCAAAAACGGGGTCCACATGAAGAGCAAAATGGAAGAAGGCTTTCTGTAGCGGTGAGCAGTTAGTTTGACCTAAAGAAGAAAGGTTGGCTTTAAGAAACAGAGAGGTGTGGGAGAGAGCTAGACAAAAACAAAAAGGCCTCTGGCATGGTGGTACACATCCAAAATCCTAGCACTAGGGCTATGGCACAAGTATCCCAAATTCAAACCTAACCTAGGGAATGTAGTTACTTAGACTTTGCTTCCACAAAACTGAAAAATATAATAGGTGATGGTATGGAGACAGAGCCCTGGGTTCAATTCCCAGTATTTCCAAAGAAAAGAATAATTAAGAGGAAAAAAAGAAAATTACACAGGAAAGAAACACTCTGATTTAACACAACATCACATGTGTTATTCAGTTGATGCATTCTTCTATTCTTTGGAATAGACTATTGTGTTGGTTTGGGGTTTATTGCAAGGTGAACAATATAATAAGGGACACATATTTTATAAGATTATTTATACTAGTTACCCAATGAATGATATATAAAAGAGTGCAGGAAATTTGTCCACACACTAAAGACCAGCGAGGGCCGAGATCCCACGGAAATGTCCTTGTTATAGTCAATAATTCTTCTTATCATACTTCCTCTGTTCCAGTTGAAGACCTAGAGCCCATAACAATGCCTCCCACGAATCCAACTAGAGGTCTAGAGCCCACTACAATGTCTCACACAGGCCTGTTTTATGTATCTACCACGGAAGGTCCAAAGGTCAGTGGTGGAAGCTAGAAAGTCTGGGCCAGCAGGATGAAGGATCTGTATTGGAGGGTAGAAGAAACACACAAAGAATCAGAGCTTCCCCGAAAGGTACCACAGCCATACTCAGCAATAGTGAGGTCCCGAGCTCCTCTAATATCAGGAAAGCTGAGTACCCATCAAGAAAGTCAGTGCAACAAGCTTCTCCAGGAGACTGAGCTGTGCACCTTCTTCCCCTCCTGAGTCAGGAAATGCTCAGAGTGAGTACTAGAGCTCCCCCGATAATAACTTATAATACTTTCATTCATATAATAATTTGAATTATGATTAATAATGTTATGCTACTTTCTGCCTGCAGGATAAAAGAAATAATAAACCATACTCATCATTCCTGATATAACCTCAATATAGGAGACAAAATAAATGTGTAAAGAGTTAAGTGTAATAGGCTGTTGGAGAAGTCAAGTGGTGGACAAAGAGAGAGGTGAAATAATTTGAGGCCAGAAAAAGCTACAGGGAGAAAGCAGCACCCTAACCAAATTTTGCTGGAACTTCCAAAAGGTGGGAAAAACTAGAAAAATATAAAGTCAAGACGATAGGTCCAGGTACAAAACTGCAGTAAGTCCAGAACTGGAATGTTTGGCCAGGTAGGTTTGAAGTAGTTTAAAAAGAACTTTCTCTTTCATGCACAAAAGGAAAGCTATACTTCCAGTGAATCCAAGTGAAATTTGTTTTTGGGGGGTTTTGCATAGTTATAACTTGAATGAAAAGAAAGCAGAGATATTTGTTTTCTGTCTTTGTTTTTAATCTTGTGGCCATTAATGTTTAAAACAGGGGTGCTATACAGTAAAAATTCTACGGCAAAAATCAATCTAGTTTCAGGTTTTATCAGCTGTGGTCTTAGAGATTTCAAAGTAAATAAGACCTTTGCAAGACTGGAGAGTTTTACATTTTATCATAAAATTATGTGTATAGAAGGATTGACTTTGGCTACATTGTCTTTCCTTCAGACACACTGAATGTTGGAGGGCATTTTAGGATTTAACCAGTTAAAGTTGAGGACAAATAAAGAGACAGCACATAAATCACTAGACAGTGTGGTACTTCCTTACCTTTTCCTCTAAAGTTCTGCATACATCTAAAATTAAGTTCTGCATGAAGAGCCAACCCAAATCAGCAAAACATACACATGGAGCAGTTACTTCAGGTGTTATAGAGGTAAAAAGCAAATCACTAAAATACGTATTTATCCATTAAAATTCTTCCAAAATAGCTGCTGATCAGGCCTATTCCAATGATTTTCATAAACTGGTCATAATATTTATAGAACAATACAAATTATCTATTTTTGGAATAATTGACAATAAAGGACATTACTGTTATAGTCTATAATGTTCTTTAATTTGATATTAAAAAAACTAAAGTTATTATTTTCCATATTACAGGGCAATCTTTTTTCTTAATGCTGAGACAGCATTGAACATGCATATAATGTGTGTAAACATTTCCCTCCAGTACTTATACATTTTTGCAAAGATAATACTAAAACCACCAGACTTAATATGAAACCAAAAGAAAATATTCTTTAGTCAGTTTTATAGTGGTAGATTTTCCTGTGATTAATCTTTGTTAAAACATTACCTTTCCATCTTTCTAACAAAAGATGTTCCGCAGCATTTATAGATATTTATTTACAAGTAAACACACATTATCTAATCAACCATGTTTCCAGCTACAATTCCATCTTTGTTGAGAGGGGAAAAGCTTCTTCCTGAACTTAAAAGCCTCCTTTTACTTAGCATTTTTGGGAAATTGGAACAGACAGTTTGAGATCATGTGTAATGACATAAGACAATGGAACTCTGTCACGCACAAATATGACTCAGCGGACGGCAATCTCAGAATGCCACTTCGGAGACTTGTGTTCTCATTAGGATCTGAGTTATTTTTATAATTTCCTGCAGGAACCATTTACGACAGTACAAGGTTGAAAAGGAAGGGCAACTAAGAAAATACAGAAATTGTAAGATATAGAAATTATTTTTGAGTTGACTCTTATGAATGCATCCTTCTGGCACCATTGTTATTTTAAGGAACTAATTGTTATTGTCAAGAAGAGTGAAACCACAAAAATTAAAGGAAAGATACTGAAGATATCTCATCAGATACTAAAATGATTTTGAAGAAATAGTCTGCTCTGCAGGTTTATGAAAACCTTTTCTTTTTGGAAATTAAGATACACATTGTATATGACTCTTCTATTGAGAAAAAAGAATTAAAGAGAAAATGTACACTTGCTAATTAGATATAATGACCAGGTGATTAAAATTTTATATCCTCAAGCACTTTCTAAGTACAAGTGAATCAAGTCTGATGTAGGCATGCAGTTTCAGTATGGATTCCACAAATGAGACCACACATTGTGCGTGACAAATTTGGAATTAACAATTCTTGCCTCTGTAAATTCCCTTTGAGCACTCCCCTATCAGTTAATCCTCATTCAAAACGTGATTTCAGGGCTTAAAATGAACACACATATCCAGGAAAATCTTCACATAGAACATGCTCTTTTTTGAACTCTTCAGAATGAAAGGCCTTTGTGCTCTCTTTTCAGAATGATACAAGCCCTAAGGAGGAAGGAACACATTGTTTCAAACACAATAAGAATGGAAATTGATTTGTTTCTCACTTCCTGAATTTTCTTAAAACCATCTTTATCTTTGTAGTCAGACTCATTTCCTTGCCTAAATTAGAATGAAATTCAAATTCATTTATAGTTTCATTCAGCTAAAATTAAGTCACTAGAAAGGTCAAGTTACCTATGGCACATTTTGTTTTCTTTGGACAGTAAGTGACTGTTTTTATAGCTTTTTCCATAAAGGAAATTAGACTAAATTTGATTATTGCATTTTCCACTACAGGTATTCTAACATGTTTAAAAGAAAGAGAAAATTTAGAAAGATTTAAAAGGACATAGTATATGTAAATTGCAAAGTCAGGAGTGGTGTTAACTATAGAGACACAAATTGAAATTTGTAAATATGTCATCCAAATGGACTGATAAGCACCATCTCAGTCATCGCAGAGCAAACACTTCTCTTTGAAAATCCTTATACTACTATTCCCTAGAAGCTTGATTTTTTTCTCAGTAAAAGCAAAATAATTGTGGTAGAGAACAGCTGTATTGAAATGCTCCTGCTAAAAATATCCTGAAATCTAAAAATTGCTCTGGTATCATTATTATCTCATGGTAAAAACTGTAAGGAGTTGCTAAATATCACTGACTTCTGTATGATTAAATGAAAAATAGCACTGTTACTACGAATTAGCTGGGTCAGGTACTGAACAGGGAGAGTTCAAAAGGTTGACACGTCAACTTCCATCTCCTAAATTGAGAAAGTAAACTCTCATTTATGAAGTTTCTTGGGAATATGTGCTCAGCAACCACCCCTCCTGTTTGCCACATATACTCTCAAAAGCCTTAATTTTAGGTATCATGAGAATTTGAAGTGATCCCTGGATTTTGGACTCATCCCAACACCTAGTGAGCTTGGCCTGAACTTTAAGGAACATTTGAGCAGGAAAGAACATCAAACATATCTTGGCTTCTCTGAGGCCGTGTCAAAGAAATAAAAATAAAACACGTAACATGTTAATTCTGAATGTATAATTTACTATTTTGCCTTAAATATTTTACAGAATTATGGTGGAGTAAAAAAGATGTAGCTTTCCCATATGGAATATACAGCAATCTTGAAGGAGGGGGAAAGGAAAATAAAGAAACAAGATAAAATATTGGAATAATAGTAGTGACATCATCAGAAATAATACAGTTTGGAATGCTTAAGGAATTGGCAAAAGTATAACTGATCCAATCAAATTTAGTGAGCTTAAGATAATAAAAAGATATTTTAGTGGCATTTTTCGTAGGTGGCTGGAAACATGAAGTTACAGTTCAGTGAATCTGGAAATCATGCATTTACGTTAGGGGTAAAAAGTAACTGGTTGAGGACTAACCAAACCTTTGAAAGTACAATTATGAGATCATAACTAAACCTAGGGCAAACTGAAGAGCAGGAATCACATAAGCACCGTACTTTCAAAGCACCAAAGCAATTCTGAAGTGAATTATTTTACTGTGCCTATTAAATTTGAAGGTAACACAAAACTCTTGGATTTGAGAAGACCCATACTTGAATATTATTCCTGTAACTTCCACAGACAAGGTGAGTAAAAACTAGCTTTCAAGGGGTTAAAAAGAGAATATACTTTCCCAAAGTAATTTTGGTACAAATAAACCATCAGGTGAAATACTGTATAAGGAAAAAAACAAGAGATCAGAATGAAAGCAAAGTTGGAGCAAAATAACTGCTTTTTAAAAAGCCCTCCATTTCTCCTTGATAGAGTGTATGTGGTCACCCAGAAATATGCCACTCTGATATGCTGATATTTTAAATTAAAATGTTTGCATATAAGCAAATGTTAGAAGAGGATTTACTTTTATGTATCTTCTTTTTTATTTTAAAAAGTGAAAAATAAAATAAAATAATAATAAAACAGTTTCAAAACGGGCTAGTAGGACAGTAACAATAATTAATACATTGCATATTGTTATCTTCATAGTCCTTATTCAGAGTACAAGATATAGGCATTAAATATAGTCTAAATGATATTAGTTCAAACCTTTCTTTTCAGTGAATTAAGAGAAACTAACCGTATAAGTGTCTTAACTACTAGTATATACATACATCTATATATGTGTATATATTAGCAGATTTTTATATAAAAATCTTTTTTTTCTTTTCATGTCCTCCCTTTCCCTATTCCCCATCTGAGTTTCTCTTTTCTTGTGAATAGCTTCTTCCTAATTCACAATATCCATTGTACAGTTTGGATCTTATTTACTCATTCAGTTTCTCACACTAGTGAGACAATATGATGTTTACACATGGGTCAGGTTTATTTCATTTATGAGTACGCTGTTGAGTTGCATCCATTTAGCTACAAATGTCTCAAGTTTGTCCTTCTTTATGGCTGAGCAGTACTCCATTATATTAAAAAAACACATCTTTTTATTCATTCCTTGGTTGATGGGTATTTAGGTTGTCCCCAAGATTTAGCTGTCACAAAATATACTGCTATAAACTTAGGTACACATATATCACTGTGGTAAGATCTTTTTTATATTTTTGGGGATGATACCCAGAAGGGAATTACTGAGTCAAACAGGATCTCTATTCCTAGCTTGTTTTAGGAATCTCTATACTGATTTCCACAGTGGTTGCACCAGTCTACACTCCCATGTAGAGTAGAGAAGTGTTCCTTGTCCCCCACAGCACCCCAGCATTTGTTATTGGTTGATTTGAGCATAGTCATTCTTTCTGTAGAGAGATGGAATCTCAGAGTTGTTTTAATTTGCATCTCTTGAGTGACCAATGATGTTGAACATATTTTTCATGTATTTATTTGCCATTTATATTTCTTCATCTGAGAAGTGTGTATACATCTCAGCTGCCCATTTTTGGATTGGCACTTCGAATTTTAGGGTTTTGATTTTTTTCAGTTCTACATATCTTCTAGATATAAGTCCTTTGCCTGAAGGACAGTTGGTTAAAATTTTTTCCCATTCTGTGGGCTGTCTTTTCACTCTGTTGGCAATTTCTTTTGTTGTGCTAAAGCTTTTTAGTAAGGTGAGATCCCACTTGTTGATTTTTTCTAGTATTTCCTATGTGGTCTGGGTTTTGTTCATGAAGTCTCTGCCTATACTTATGTCTTCAAGATTTCTGTGTATTGGGGACTGGGGATTTAGCTCAGTGGCAAAGCACCTGCCTGGCAAGTGCAAGGTCGTGAGTTCGGTTCCCGGTACCGGAGAAAAGCCAAAAACAAAACAAAACAAGATTTCTGTCTATTTTCTCTTCCAGTAAATTTAGTGTTTCTGTTTTAATATTTACATCTTTGATCCATTTTGACTTTAGTTTAGCGCATGGTGATAGACATTGGTCTACTTTTAGTCTCTAGCATATAGAAAGACAGTTTTTCCAGCAGTATTTATTAAAGAGACTATTTTTCTTCCTGTGAACCTGTTTGGTTCCTTTGTCAAATATCATATGCCTGACTATGTTTGGAGTTTTGTCTGCATCCTCTACTCTGTTCCACTGATCGTTGGGTCTTTTTTATTGTTTTGTTTTTGGCCAGTTCCATGTTGATTTTATCACAGTAGGTGTATAGTATAATTTTGGGTCAGGGACTGTGATGTCCCCTGACTTACCTTTGTTGCCCAGGATTGCCTCTGCTATTCTAGGTCTCTAATGTTTCCAAATAAATTTTAGGAATGTTTCCTCTAGTTCTGTGAAGTATACTAATGGTATTTTGATCAGGATTTCAATAAATCTGTATAAAAGTTTTAGGAGTATGGTCATTGTCACTATGTTGATTCTTCCTATGCAAAGCAAGGAATATCTTTCCATTTTCTGATATTCTCTTCAGTCTTCTTTTCTAGAGTATTATAATTTTCAGTGTATAGATCTTTTAATTCATTTGTTAGATTGATTCCTACAGATGTCATTTTTGAGGGATGCTATTGTAAAGGATGTGATTTCTCTGGTTTCTTTCTGTGAGTTTGTTACTTGTGTACAGGAATACTATTGATTTTTCAGTGTTGACTTTGTATCCAGTTACACTGCTGAATTTGAATCTTAAGTCTACAAATGTTTTGGTGGAGTTTTTGATGTCTTTTATGTAAAGTATCATGTCATCTGCAAATAATGATTAATTTAACTTCTTCCTTTCCTATTCTTACTCATTTTATTTCTTTCTCTTATCTAATTGCTCTGGCTAATGTTTCCAGAACTATATTGAACAGAATTGGTGATAGTAGACATCTTTGTCTTATTCTGATTTGGAATGAAAGATTTCCATTTTTGACCATTTGGTATGATGTTAGGCCTGGTTTTTCATAGGTGGCTTTTATCCGATTGACATAAAGACCATCTATTACAATTTCCTGTAGGATTTTTATTATGAATGGATATTGGACTTTGTTAAATGCTTTTTCTGCACCTATTGAGATGATCATGTGACTTTTGTCTTTGTTCTGTTAATATGATATATTACGTGGATTGCTTTATATACATCCCTGCATCTCTGGTATGAATCCTATTTGATCATGATGTAAAATCTTCTTAATTATTTGCTGCATTCTGTTTTAAATTTCTTGTAGAATTCAATATTCAGTTCATCTTGCCCTGGGCTTTTCTTTGTTGGTAAATTTTTAATAAAATTTTTAATATCATTGGCTGAAATCAGGCTATTTAGAATTTTTTAGCTTCTTGATTTTGTTTTGACAATTTTTTGTGTCTAGGAATATCTCCATTTCTTCTGTGTTTATATATAAATATATATATATAGGTTCTCAGAGTAGCAAATGATGATATTTTGAATTTTTATAAGATCTGTTGTGATTTTCCCTTTTGTCATTCCTAATTTCTTAAATTTGTGCTTTTTATTTCCTTTTTAAATGAGGTTAGCTAATGCTTTATCAATTTTCTTTATTCTTTCAAAGAACCAACTTTTCAATTCATTGATACTTTGTATTGTTTTCTTAGTCCCAATTGCATTAATTTCTACTCTTATCTTTATAATTTCCTTTTTCATATAATATTTGGGTTTGATTTATTCTTCTTTTTCTAGAAGTTTGAGGTTCAGCATTAGGTTGTTTATTTGTGCTTTTTCCGTTTTCCTGCTGTAAGAGTTCATCCTATAAACTTCTCTCTTAGGACTGCTTTCACTGTGTTTCATAAGTTTCAGAATGTTGTATCCGCATTAACACTCAATTGTATATACTGTTTAATTTCTCCTTTAATTTCTTCTGTTGCCCATTAGTTGTTCAGATGGGTATTTTTTCATGTCTGTGTGTTTATCTAGTTTTTGTGGTTTCTTTTTTTATTGATTTCCAATTTCATTGCATTATGGTAGTGATTTCAATTCCTCTACATTTACTTAAACATATTTTTTGGGCTAGTATGCTGTCTACTTTGGAGAATGTCCCATGTGCAGCTAAGAAGAAGGTATACTCTGGTGTTTTAGGGGTGGAACAATGTACACATCTACCAGGTCCATTTGATCACAATCTAGGTTTAATTATGATATTTCTTTTTTGAATTTTTGTCTGGTTGATCGATCTACTTGTGCAGTGGAATATTGCAGTCCCCCAGTGTACTTGCATTAGTGCTTATTTGGTTTTTCATGTCTGTTAATATTTGGTTTTGTAGCTCATTGCACTGGTGTTTGGTGCATATATACTTATGATTCTTATGTCTTCTTCTTGGAGTTTTCTCTTAATATATATGTACTGATCTTCTTTGTCTCTTTTGGTCAATTTTGGCTTAAAGTTTGTATTGTCTGCAAATAGAATAGCTACTCTTGCTTTTTTCTGGGTTCCTGTGGCATTAAGAATTGTTTTCTACCTTTGGACTTTTGTTTATATATTTCTTTTTGGGTTAAATGTGCTTCTTAAAAGCACATATTGTTGGATTTTTCTTGGTTCAGTCCACCAGGCTGTTTCTTTTGATGAGTTGAGACGATTTACCTTTATGATTATAACTGGTATGTATTGGCTTACCTTTTTCATGTTATTTTCCTGTTTTTAGTTCCCTGTCTTTCTCCTCTGTTTAATTTTTTGCCCTGCCCGGCAGCTTCTTTGAATTGGTGTTCATGTGTTTGTTGTTTTCTGTTATGTCTTTCTAATATATTCTTCAAAGCATTCTGTAGAGCTGGTTTGGTGGTCATAAGTTCCTTCAGTTGTTCTTTTTCATGGAAGTATCTTATTTCTCCATGGATTTTGAAATATAGTTTTGTCAGGTACATCAGTCTGAGTTAAAGACTTGTTTCTTTTAGGGCTTAAAATACCTCATTTTAAACTCTATTTGATTTGAAGGTTTATGTTCAGAAATCTGCTGTGACTCTGAATGGTTTTCCTTTATAGGTGATTTGCTTCATTTTTCTAGCTGCTTTTAATATTCTGTTTTTGAGCTGAATTTCTGGAATCTTCATTATTATGTGCCTTGATGTAGATTTATTTTTGTCACAGCTATTTGGAGTTCTATACATTTTATTCATTTGCATATCAAATTTTTTATCCATGTTTGGGAAGTTTTCTATCATTTTTGTTAGGTGTTTTTTTTTTTTTAATGTCTTTTGCGCTATTTCCAGCTTTCTCACTTTTTCCACTGTTTCCACTTTTTCTCACTGTTTCCAGCCTTTCTCACTAAGTCAATCTTATGTTGTTCTTCTTTGCTTCATCTTGTAGCTTTTGGATTGATTCTTCATGACCTCTTGCTATTTTTAAGTTATATTTCTTTTCATGGTCACTAGCAGCTATCCTGTCATCTAGAGCTGATACTCTATCCTACCTTTCATTCAATCTGTTATGTATACTTTCAGTGGAATTTTTAGTCACCTGGACTTCTGTTTGTACCTATTTCAAGGATTCTATTTCTTTCCTATGTTGGGTTTCATAGTTTCCACTGTTTTCCTGAGCTCCTCTATTTTGTTTGTCTGTGCCTGCTTTGATGTCTTTCATTATGATGTTCATTTCTTTTTGAACCTTTTAGATTATTTTTTCTATCGCCTCTTCTATTTGTTTTTTACTTTTGTTGCTAGTACTTTAGAAAGTTACAAGCTTCTGATTTCTGTGGAGAAGGACATTCTATAGTTACTCTTTCAGTGTATTACCTGGGGCCTGACCAAGCCATATGATTGTTTGGTTCCGGAGGAAGTCTAGCAAAAGCGTTGGTGGAAAGGGAATAATTGCGGAATCTGTCCCTGCGGACAGCCGCAGGACAACACTAGATGCTTTGCTGAGATATACCCGAAGGAATGATAACATAATAGCTAACTAAGTCAAGTCTTATTTCTGTGGTAATTGAGTGGTATTGTCCTTGCTAAACCTGTTGATAACCTCCCATCTGCCCAGCTGCTTCCTTTGTTCTTTCTCAATAAAAGGTTACTGAAAATAGTAATCGGGGCTTCACTCCAAGAGGTTGCTATTCCCCTGATCCCAGAATTTTGCCTTTCTTGTTTTTCTTTTTTCTCTTGCTTTTCTATTTATGCATGGGCACCTTGTTCTCGGGACCTGTCACCCTGGACAGAAACGGATTAAAGACTGACAGATTTCCTCTATCTCATTGTGCTCTGGACTTGTCCTGCATGGGCTAGGGATGTGGCATTGCATTTTCCTTCTGTGTCTTGTCATTTTCTCTTTTCTGTGTTGTTTTGTTTTCTGTGTTGATGCTTATAGGTTTCTTATGGAAAATAATTTTATCCCTAATATCAAGTCTTCCTAGGAAATGGCTGTTCCACAGAGATGTCTTGTAGATATAGGTGATTCTTGGTCTTTGTTTCTATCCAAAGACATTTATGCATCTTTATCAATCTACAGACCTTATCCCCCAACAAGGAAAATAATTGCTTTTGGTTTCTTTTCTGAAACTTCATTAAATGAATTCACATCTCTGGAAGAAAAATGGAGGTATACTGCCACATTTGGATACATTTTGTCTCAAGCTATGATTTTTCTCCTGGGCCTAATCAACTTCCGAGGAAAATTTTTGCAAATTATAGACTGGATTCTGGTCTCATTCACTTCCTCTATTAATCATTTATTAGTCCTAAAGAATGCCCACATTCCAGCATTTCCCTCTTCCCTATGACAAAGTGTACATAAACTTATGACCTTCACTCAGTTATTGAGTAATCATTCTTACCTGATTTCCCTTGAGCAAATTAATAAATTTGTACTTTTCTCACCCATGGACCTATTTATTATCAGATAATTACATCTAAAATTTAGAGAATGAAAGAAAAGATTTTCATTCACCCATCCCAGTGTTTTTAATGAAGAAAAGCAAATATCATTTTTACAGAAATGTAAAAATCTACTTTTAGCAGAAATAAGAACATAGAGGCCAAAGAGATAACAACCTAGAAAACAAATAAATTATTAGAAAATATTGTTTCCTTCTCTAGAGAAAGCTATCCTTTTCTTCTTCCTATGTCAGAGACAGAGGCACTATGCTCTCACTCTTTGAAGCTAGATGGTCATTCATCCATTATCATCCATCATTACTTCCTGTACTGAAATTTACACTATTCATATCCTGCACACCAGTGCTCATCTGATCTGTACAGGTCCACAACTTAAGGGTGTTTACCATTTTCCTGTCATACCATCATCTCCTTTTCTCATCTTCAAATTGCTTCCAACTAAGATTTCATTAAAAATGTTTACATGCCTATAACATAGGCTTTCAAAAATCTCCTCTTAGTTTTTGACATAATTATGCATTAATAAACTTTTGCTACATTTTTGTTGCTTAAAAAATACATGCCAGCTCACAACATGACATTAAATTTGTTTGCAGTTTAATAAAATGATTATAGAGATGAAGACCACAGTGATAAAATGACTGGTTACCTTAAAATAAGGTTATAAATTACAACAGTCAAATCAATGAAGTTTATATTTTTCTTCTCTAGAATTACATTAAAAATCTCAATTTATTAAGTGAGATTACATTAACAGATTAATGTACCATCCCATGGTTTTGCGAAATTCATTGCTATTGTTGTGATAATTGCTAACTACTTTGAAACTAAATGATCAAGTGGCAGATTTCAAATTCTGTCTTAAAGTCTAATTACCTATTTGAAATCTGAATAATATTTTTATCTATTTATGAAACAAAACAAGCAATGGCAGAAAATATTAATACTAATAGCTTTCTTGCATATCTTTACGTTTTAGATCATATATATATGGGTTTAAATTGTCAAGAATATATAAACATGCTTAAATAATTCCATCAAATATTTAATCAAATATTTAATTAAATAATGTCATAGCTGTTTTGTTTAATAGAAAAGATGAATATTATTTGTGCATTAAGTAACTAAGTAATTGAATTAGAGTATATATCTTGCATATTTTTATGTAGAAAAATCCTGGGAAGTTTGCTATTGAAACACATAAACAAAAAAAGATCATATTTTACAGAAAAATGGCCAGTCATATTTTCCACAGTAGGTTATTTTCTTCACTAATCTTACAATAAAGTTTAATTATTTGCAGGTAGTTCACTGATGTACTAGCATTAAAAATTACTGTTTTTGAATTTTAAGCAAATGATTGTTCATAAACTCTTTGGGCCAATGTGAGAATATCTGTCACATGATAGATATTTTCTTATAAACATGACATATTTTATAAACTTTAAACATTTCTTTTAGCTTCAACCATCTTTTGTCCACAGAACAAGTGAAATAAACTTCTAAGAATATATTAGCTCAGAGCTCTGTGCTTGGATCCAGGTTCCTTGCTTACTCACATATAAAGTCCAAATTCTTTCGTGCTTTGTGTATATGACTCAACTATCCATTTGCTTTGATATCTCATGTATTTTTCTCCCCCATTCTCTCTTTACTGTGACCAGGACTCTCCAAATATTCTCTAAGTTCAGGGTTCAGAATCTCTATTTCTTCTCCTGATATATAGTTTTTTTAAAAATAAGATTTAAAAAACAATAAAAATGATACAGAATTTCAAAACAAGATGATAGGAAATTAACAATGGTTGTTATACTGTATATTGTCATATTCAAAGGAATTGTTCAAGTTACCAGATATAAACAGGTAAAATTGATCAAACAATTAGACATTAACTGTTCCTTTCAATAAACTTATAGAAATTAGTAGTACAATTATCTTAGCTATCTTGTGTATATATTTATATCTTTATATTTCCCTTCTTTCTTACTTTCTTTTCTTTTATCCCCCATCAAGTTCTTCTTTCCTTTTAAGCTAAAGTTTCTTTCCCTTTCAATATATCAAATGTACCTTTCTGATTTCATTTACTCTTTCAGGTTCTTACACTAGAGAGACAGCATCATGTTTGTACAGGTGGGTCTTATTTACATCACTTATAAGTATGGTCTCTAGTCTCATCCATTTACCTATAAAAGCATAGAATTTATCTTTCTTTATAACCGAGTAATATTCCAGTGTATAAAAAAAAAAAAAAAAAAAAACCATGGCTTTTTTAACCATTCCTCAGTTGATGGACATTTGGGTTGTTGCTAAGATTTAGCTGTGACATGGGCGCATATTATATTGCTGTGATATGATGTTTTCAAGTCTTCTGGAAAAATACTCAGAGGGGGAATTGCTGGATTAAATGGGACCTCTAATTCTAGTTTTTTTGAGGCATCTGCACATTGATTACTGCAGTGATTATACCAGTCTGCACTCCCACCAACAGTGGAGAAGAGTTCCTTGATACTGGTTGATTTCTTGATGATAGCCATTCTTTCTGGCGTTAGAGGGAATCTCAGTGCTGTTTTAATTTGTATACTGGTACATACTTTGCCACCACATCTACTTTACATTTTTGCTGAAATGGTACCTTGTCAGTTCAGGGCCTCACTAATATTATTTTAAATGAGAACTTCTGTCTTACTTTTGATCCTTCATATTCTGGCCCTTTTCCTTGTTTTTTTCCTCTTCCTCACTCTCATATATAGAATGGGACTCATTTCAGTATAGATTGTCACTTTCATTAGGGTAACAGCTTTTATCTGATAATTTTTAACCCTAGTCACAGTACCTAAACAATGCTTAGAATAGAGAAAATGCTAAATACATACTTTCTTCAGAATAAGATAACAAACAAATTAATACATCCAAACAAGGACATTTCAAACAAGATGAGAAATTTCCTTATTAAATAAAATTTTAAAACACATTCATAACATTATACAATTATGAATTGATAAATTGTTTAAAACAGTTGATTTTAATATATCTTTTGCATTATGATTAAAATTTAATTTAAATATAGACTAATAGAATTCATACTAAGCTAAACTGCACTGTATATTTGTTATCTGTTAGTACATGAAATTTTATCAATTCTCATACAAACAGTAATCAAGCAATGATGATATTCATTAGGAGGTTAGGTACAAAAATACGCTATCACTTATTTAATATTCTGATCTTGATTCACAACTATATTATTGGTGCAAAACAAATTTTAGAAAGCGAGTATCTCAGGAAACTGCCTGATATAAATATCCACTAAATGGAGAAATATTTTTACCCCATAGCAATTATATTCTTAATCCTGCATGCTTTTCTATTGTTCTAAAATTGCTGGTCTTCTTTCCAAATAGATTTTCCATGTGATATGGTGTAGTGTTTGGAATGTGAGGGATGTTGATCCTCAATTTATGGGTTATGCTCTTAAAAGGAAGGAAACTGTTCCTCTACTTCCCTCCCTATCCACTTTCCTTCTCTAATGACTACTCTTGATTTTTCTGAATAGAGTGACTAGAAAATAAAAGATCCTAGCCAATGATAGTAAAAATCCACTTAGAAAATATGGAGAGTCTATAGACATTTATATTACTGCAAACTAAATGTCTTTTTTTTTGAGCCAGTACGTTACAGTCTCCTGAAACTACTTATAACTTATCCAAACTAATACTTTCCTGTACGAAACATCATTACTTCATTACTAAACATTCTAGTCCTGGCTCTCTCATTGTCAAGGTGAATGTAGTCAGTAAAATTCTTTGCACTCCATTTCATGTTCATTATTTGTCCAATAAACCATTGGATACGGCCACACTATTGTGGACTATATCGTCTATAGCCTGAATTTAACCAACATCCATACTCTTACAGTGACATAAAACTCTGCAGTCCATATTTAGTCCTTCTTGGCAAATTGAGATTCAGGAAAGAACATGCAGTGCGGAACACCATGAAGGACATACGTGCATGAACTTTGCAGTCACACTTGCCATTCTTTTTCTCAGGCCATTCAATTATAACAGCGTAACATTAGGTGAGGTCCTTTTATCGCTTTTGCAGAAAATATTGTTTCATGTTTAAATTTAAACTATTACATCTACTTTTATAGCATTTTAACAGAATAAATGTAAAAAGAATACTTACTACTGAACTTGGCAAAATAAGTGTTTATGAGGACTATGACGATGATGACCAATTTTGTTATTATTATTGATTATCCGTTGTATTGTCCTAAAGTTCAGGTAATTGAAATTGGAAAGCTATAGAAGATCGTGTGTGTGTGTGTGTGTGTGTGTGTGTGTCTGTGTGTTTGTGTGTGATCTTTGAACGATGCCATATTTCCAGTCAATACTATTATTTTATTATCACATCTAGGTCCAAGATGAATTGTTTTGATACTATAGGTATCAATTAATATATTTGAAAAAAGCTGCTCTTCTAAAATTCCCCATTGGTTCCAGGTACCTAAGATGTAAGATCTGGAGGAATTATTCTATAAATTGTAGTAAAGTATCATACATAGGCAGAAGATCTAAATCTTCTAGGCGATGAGATGTATACTAGTTGGGTTTGGAGGCTTTGCATCAAAGTCAGCACTAAGCAAGTTCCTTAACACATTGTGAGAGCCCTCTAACTTATACAAGAGATTCTCTAATTACTTGTAGTGAGGAAAAAAGAAATCCCCCAACACGTCACTGAAGCAAAGTCTCAAGTCTCAGAAGTCTAGCCAAACTCCAAATTAAATAATGACATTTTGCTCTACACATCAACACAGATAAGAAATTATCATTATTTCCTTCACAAATAAGAAAATTAGTAACTTCAATCCACTCTCATAGAATGTTAGCAAGCAATTTTACATCCAAAGACAGAGGAGAATTAAAAAAGCAGATTGACAATCCAACACCATTCTACAGGGTGAGGAAGAAGTACTGAATGTTTGCCAAAGAATAGAGGAGCAAACTGTCTTCAGGATCTTAATTAAACATATGGTCTAAGAGGTGCCAGTCAAGAACCATGAAATGAAAGAGACATACAATATAACAAGTTTCCAAAATAATGTTTTATGTCTTGGAAAGGTGTTAAAAAAACTTTTCCTTTGACTAAAAGGAAAGTTTTGTCCTGAGTAATGTGTTTATGATGAGAAATTTAATAAGGATGGAGCCATTTTACCAGGAGTGATTTAGGAAACCATAAGTCCTCAAGAAGCTGTAATTGATACCAACCCAGAATGACCACATTTCCTCACAAATGTCTTCAGTTACATTCTGCACTGCTGATGAAAACAAGTTTGCAGCTGATCACTAGCTTTTCTCTGCCATGTACTCAATTTGCTTTTTATTTCTAGACCTGACCAATTCTAACAGATCTAGGAAGTCAATTACTACCTCTTGTAAAGGAAATGTTTCTGTTAGTAGTTCAAAGTGAAGGACATTATCCCACAATAGGAAAGGATTCAAGCTGTTAAGCAAATCATATTCTCTTTAAATAAGAGTTCTTTTTAAATATTAAATTAGAAACTATTCTAGGAAAGAAGTCAATAAGCCAAAACAGTAATGTTTTCATGATGAGCAATTTAATAAGAAAGATGAAACCATTTTACCAGGAATGGTTTATATGATGATATTACTAACACATAAGAGAAAAATTAAATTAATTTAAATTTTATGTTAGAACATACCCTTGTCATTGTCCCACATTAACCCTCTACACATATAGGTGCATGAACAGCAAATAACTTTGAAATAAAATTCTTTTGTAAAATGATTCAGGAAAGAAATCACAATTCCTATTAAAAAAAAAAAAGCTAGTGATTTCAGTCCCTGGTGATTCTTTAAATTGTGATGACCTTAAAAACCTTAAAATAAATACTTAAAGTAAATAAATAAATAATAAAATTACTTGTCAAGTTGAAAGCTTTAAAATTATTTTTAAAAGCCAGGGCTCTTCTTGGAAAATATAAAATTGGTATACAGAAGACTGATCATCAGCCTTTTTCTTTTTTCCTTTACCCTTTTGAAGTATACATCTTGGATTGAGGAGTACAGCTCTAAAGAATGTTTTATATTTAAAATATTTCGGCAGAGGCCAAGTTGCTGTTCCAGCGAACTAATTAATTGTTATAAAATGGTGAGGCGTTCGTGCTCTTGAACAGGATGGTGTGAGCAAGGCCTGTCCCTCACCTTCCTAGTGACAGTTGCTAATAAACTCTTTGAAGTTAAGTCCCCATGAAAGGGCAATGCAAAAATCCTTTTTACAACTGGAAATGAATCAGACAAGCTTCTCAGCTATTCCCTAACCAAATTCCAGTAAATCTCATATTATTTGGCTCATTTTCCCTAACTCCTGTTGTGATTTAATTCTGCTCCAGTCTTATTCAAACTACTACTCCTGAAAGATTTTGCTTAGCAAATAACTTTTTAAGCTATATTACCACTTTTTGTCAAAATGGCATGTTGGAGTGTGAAAAAATGTATCATTTTAATCTAAAAATCCCTCCAGTAATTCAATTACTTTGGGATTTTATTATATGTGTGAAAAGAATATTTAGCTCCAAGAATAGAGAGACTTTTAAGGTAAGGTAATTTCATTAGTTTTTTTTGGCATTTTAATTCAAAGTTCAAAACAAGTTCAGCAGATTAGAATCCCAGATTAAAAAGGAATTTGGACGTTATCCCTGATTTTATTATTAATGGGTAAAATTAAGTCACTCAGTTTGCAAAAGCCTCTCTCCTAAGCAATGTAGCTACAAGCTGCAGACAAACTATTTCACTTGCGTAGCTTATTTCTTTAACAGTAAAATGTAAACCTAGGATTCAGTTGAGGCTTTATTCCTACAGTGTTTCTAGAATGTGTAGAGCCTATGCCACGTTAAGGGTGTTGTATCTCAACATCTGGAGGCCATTGTTTAAATGTTCATGACATTAGCCCATGTCAAATTTTTTGTCTTATTCCTCCATTTATTGATTTAATTAAATGCTTATGATGTAAATACCTGACATTCAGGATAAGGCAACAACTTCCACAGAAAAAATAAAGTCCCTATCATCACAGAGAGTGCATTCTTAAGAGGCAGTCTAAAAATAATCACTACAAGTACTGTTGGAAACTAAATTACAAGCTCTCAAAGGAGAGGAGAGTTGGGGAATGGGGACAGGAAATTCTGAAGGTCTCTGTGGAGATCATAGGATACTGTGCAACTTCTATGGTGCTTCACTGAAAAGCAAAAAATTAAGAGAAGAACAGAAAGAGACAAGGGAGTGATACTGGGGCTACCTGGAGGAGAAAACTTGACTCATGGTTTAGGGGATGGTTTGCAGCACAGAGAAAAAGGCTAGCTTTGCAAGAGTTGAACGCAGAGGCATCCGTGCAGATCACAGTGTGGTTTTGGGCTCCTCTTAAGAAATATGTGTCATAAGGAAGGTCACCAGATGGCGTGTGCAGTGGAGAAAGTTGATGTGACTTACAATTTAATGGGATTACTTTGGCTAAGATACTGGGACCAGAAAGTGGTGCTCATGGCTACAAGTAGAAAAGAGTTAAGGAAATTGGAATAATGAGCCAAAAAGTTGTGTGTGTATGTGTGTGTGTGTGTGTGTGTGTGTTTGTGTAAATCTGTAAGATTTCCATTAGCAGTTTAATATACCCACAGAAAACTTCCTAATTTATAAATACTGATTTTCCAGAGTGAACATACGGGTGTGTCAATCACACAGAAACAATTTAGCAGTGCCACCAAAACCACCTCTGGTTTCTGTCAATACCCCACCACTTTTGTCCAAATGTCACCACTGCCTGACTGGTGACAACATATGCTAGTTTTGCATTTTTTCAAATTTTACAGAAATGTAAGCATACCTGAACAGCTTTGTGTCTGATATTTTTGTTTAGATTGTGTTTGTAAAACTTATCAGTCTTAATGTGTGACATCCATTTTTTGGTCAGTTCATTGGCCTATAACTTGGAGAGAAAAATGTGTGAGTAGCATTCTCCCAATACCAGATTTCCTCTGGAATTTCAAGTGGTTATAAAGAACTAGTGCTCTAAAAACATACTATTCGGTATTGGAATTGAACTATACTTTAAAATTGCTCATTCTTTTGGTCAGATTTTCCTTTGTCAGGAAAAAATACCTGACATCCATAACTTAAAGGAGGAGAGGTTATTTGTCTCATGGTCTCAGAGGGTTTAGTTCATGGTTGGGTTAAGTTCAAAGTAGGACCATCATGGCAGAAGATCATGGTGAAGCAAAGCTCTTTAATTCATGGTGGCTTCAATGCAAAAAAAGGAAACAATGTCAGAGGGGAAGGGACTAGGGAGCAGATACAGACCCCAGGGTTACACCTCTATGGCCCACCCAGAGGAACCCAGGTCTGTGATCCACTATGTCCCAGGCAGCTCTACGCTCATCAAGCTAGCAATTAAGCTTAACTATAACACTGATGAAGAAAGTAATTATTGTACTCAAAAACAGCATGTTAACAATGACAAGAGGTGATATGCTGATAAATACACTGAAGAAGGTGTTCAAGACAAGGAGAAAAGGGGTCTGAGACAGCTCATGTAAAATATGAACATATTGAGTAGTCATTTTATATGGAAGAAGATTTACAAGCAATGCTATTTGTGCAAGTATTGCAAAATACTTCCACTATATTGCTGTTAGCAAAAGAGGAGAATCTCCTTCAAGAATCTAAAGCATGCTGCATGTGTAAACATAGTATTGTCTTACTAGTGTAATACCTGCAAGAGTGAATAAAAACTAGGAGGTATGAAAGACATTGTGAAATGAAAGGAAAGTGCTCAAAAGTAAAGGCAACTGGGTTGTGGGAAAAGAGAAGGGAAAGAAGGGGAAATTATATAAGTATGTATATACAGGATAGCTAACATAGTTGTACTACTGTCTTCTATTGCTCTACAGAAAGGAACAGTTAATGATTACTTGTTTGATCAATCTTGTATGTCTCTGTTTTCCTGAGAAACCACTTTGAAGAGATCAGTAAGTAATACAATAACCATTGATAATTTCCAACAGCTTTGTCTGTAACTCTGTTTTATTTGTATTGCTCTTACGCTATTTTGTAAATGGATGACTGTTTGTTAATATGTTTTCCTTCTTTTATTTTTTAAAATAAAAAAAGAATCTAAAGCATGGCTTTAATGCTGAGAACTCAGGTAAGGTGCTCACCTATTAAATTAGCAGGCATTTATTGATCTTTGACTGACAGAGAACATGACTGTCAAAAATTTTTCCTTAATTCCTATCAGTTTGTTTTGAAATACTGTTTCATTTTTAATGTTTTTGCTTTGTTTAGTTTTTGTCTGTAATTATGGTATTTTGCTATTGTTCTTTTTTTTTACTATTCTCTTTAAAATAAAAGAAGAACCCCACACACACACACAAAAATTTCTTCCTTACTTTGCAATCTAGATGCTCTCAATGACTTCAGATTTAGAATGACAGCTGGATTTTTAGTTCATTATGTACTGTGCCTATTTCCAGAAATGTTAGTGTGGCTGAAACAATGCAGGAAAACCCCTTTCTGGGAAAATGAAGATTGATGAAAAGGGTTCTAGTAAACCAGTGCTTGGGTCATTCCATTTTTACACTTAATTACATAAAAGCCTTATTCACAGGAAATTCCTAAAAATATCTGACCAGTACTTTCTAAACTATTAAGGTCATCAAAATCAACCCAAATCTAAAATTTGCACAACCCCAAAGAGCCCATGGAGAAATAATTCTAATATAATATAATATAATATAATATGATTTTCTAGAACAGAAAATTTATATTGGTAAAAACTAAAAAAAATAATTTTGGGAACAAACGTAGACTATAATTAATTGTATTGCATTTTTCCTGGTTCAGTATGACAAATGTACTATGTAAGATAGTTGTAGAAGGGGAAATTGCATATAAGATATATTTGAACTTCCTGTACTGACTCAACTTTTCTATAAGTATAAATTGATCTTAAATTAAAAATTTTATTTAGAAATAAGAATTTTTATGGCATTTTCACTGAAAAAACTAAATTAATTTCTCTTTAGTTTTGCTGATATTATTATATTCATTCATGTAATGTATTTTGCTATAAACATATATGTACTACATATTCACTTTTTGTGTAGTAGCTATAGAGCAATTTGTGGCAGGAGAGTTAAATGTTTAGTTACTCTGATGTTTAAGATTAATATAGTAATTTTGATTGAGCACCTACCACATATAAAGAAGTTCACTTTATATTTTTTGCAAAATACCTTCGGATATTACAAATAAATCTTTCTTTATTGCAGTAGAGACTGGTGCCACCCACTCTGAGGAATCTAACAAATACAAATTATCCACTTAAAGCAAAAGGTTGGCTATTGATAGACATCCAGAATTCCCAAAATGGCGCTGACCAGGACATACACTTCTTTGTTCTTCAGACCCCAGATAAACTTCCTACTCCCTTTTACAAGTGAGCCAACTAACACCCAATCCCATGCCCATATTAACTCCACCTCTGGTCCCATTTAATAAAAACCCATTCCCCAGTTCCCTCCTCCAAGGGTCCTTGCAATCTCCTGCAGCCTTCCCATGCCAGCAATAAAGGCTTGTGTTATATACCTCTGTCTCTTGCTCTGTTTGGTGCCAAACCTAACAGCTATTATTTTCCTAATTTATTCTTCATGTTTCCTAGCAAGGCATCAGCTTAGATCAGTGAATGACAGAGATGTTTCCCTTGACCAAATTTTAGCCATGGTCTTCTGAACCCTCTTTTCAACCAGGCCTGCTGGTATTTATGACTCAGTTTCTGGAAGACTCCTGCTAATTTCAGTTGGAGAGAATCCTCTTCTCTTGATAGCTGATCACCCAGACTTCCCTTCACAAAAAAAAAAAAAAAAAAAAAAAAAAAAAAAAAAAACAAAGAAAATCTCTGTTGAGTTAATTTAGGAAGAATTTCTCCCAGTGCTGGATGTTTCTTTCTAGTAATTTTATATACTTGCATACCACAACCTGCTCTTTAGTTATAAATTCCCACTTGTCCTTGTTGAATTTATAATTGAACCCACTTACACAATGAAGTCTCCCTTGTTACTGTAGTTCCTGAAGTGCCTGGAGTACTGTTCAGTTCTGGTTGTCTTTCCTAGCTGATTGCTTTATGTAGTGCTCCTATCATCTGGGACAAAACTGAATAATAAATCTGGCAAAGCTTCTATTTACTGTTGCAGAAAGGACAGAACTGTAAATCAGGATCAATAAAATACTAGTATGGAGTTTTGTAAATTTTCTTTGAATTTTTAATTTTATTTTTATTAGTACATATTTGTCATCCATATTGATCACATTCATCATAAGGAATTTGTACCTCAACATAATATATCTTTATTCTTTGTTCCTTATTCTCATTGCTTCCCTTCAATCTTGCTTTTTTCTTCCCATTTTTTCCTTTCATTTTTTTTGCTTTTCCCTTCCTTCCCTTTTCTCTTCCTCTTCCCTTGTTTCTTTTTTCATTTGAACCTGTCCTTCCTACTTCCCAATTCTGTAAATTTAAGACTATTCCAAGTTTTCAATTGCTGTTGGTGATTTAATCTCTGAATATATCCCAGTTGTAAATGATTTAAATTATAATCATCAAAATAATGTTTTACAACCACTATGGAAATCAGTATGGAGATTCGTCAGTGAAGTAAAACTAGAAATTCCATTTGACTCAGATATTCCCCTTTTAGGTATCTTTCCAAAAAAGTTAAACATGTCATATTACAGTAATACGTGTAGACCCATGTGTACTGCAGCACAGTTAGTAATAGTTAAATCTTAGAAGTAGCCTATGTCCAACAACCAACGAACGCCCCAAAATGTGGTTTTTACATACAACGGAGTAGTACTCTGTCATAAAGAAGGATAAATGTAAATCCTTTGAGGGAAAATGGATGCACCTTCATACCATAAACTTAAGTGAAACGTCAGACACACCAGCTTAAATATCACCAGGTTTTCTTATATGAGAAACCCAAATTATAAGTAGAGATAGAGGAATAAAAGATGGATAGTAGAAAGTAGGCAGACAGATCTCTCTTAGATGAGGAGAGAATCAAGAGATAGAGGGAAGGGGTTCAGGGCAGGAAAGGAAATTAAAATGTGTTAGGTACGTGTACCAACTCATTTCAAGGAATGTGAACATTACATATAGCAAACATGTAATAACAACAATAGGTAAATACATTTTTAAAAATAAGATAAAATACATTCTTATGCATTTTAAGAGGCTACATGGTATATAATTCCACAGCCAGTCTTTTAAGAAAGGAAATCAGAGAGAAAGGGATAGGTACATCAGATGAAGGAATAGAAAACTGTGCCTCTAGGGGCCTGTGAAAGGATAATTCCCCTCCAGCAGAAAGCTCTGGCTTTGGGTTCAGAGGAGCTCTACGTGTGTAAGACAGGTTCCTAAATTACTGCTACTATTCCATGTATCACTGATATCCAGATGTCACCTGCAGAATATTCTTCCCTAATGAATCAATTCCACATACATCATTTTTCTCTGATCCTTCTAACCTCATGGACCAATATTATTTTCATCATTGTATAGATAAAATTACTTAAACCTCAGTAAAATTCAGAGTTTTGATGGGCAAGTTTTACTCAGCAATACTGAGTCATTTCAGGCCTTCTTTCCTTAGTCCTTACAACCTACTTGTCCTGAAAAAGGAGAGAGTTACTAGATTTCCATATGCATTAACTATGAAGTCAGGGCAAGCTAGCTGTCCTCTCTTTAAGACAGCATCTGAATTTATAAAACAGAAGAATACTATTGAGATTATGTTTCTTAATTTCAAACTACAATCTACCCTGATAAGTCCAGAGCATTTGCTTTTATTCCTGGAGTCTACACATCCCTCCAGTGTCTCAGAATGGGGACAGGAGGGAGCAATTGAACTGGGTTCTGGGACACCTTTTAAGTGCCATTTAGTAGACCATTACAAGTACTTGGTGTTTCTATGTAAGAGAAAAATGTGTCATTTAAAATTCTGGCCTAACTTGGCAATAAAATGAAGTAAACTGTCGGTGGTTCACATAATATCTTAGATGGGTATGAAAGAAGGTATAGTGAATGAGAAGTTCCCCTTAAAAATGTTATTGGGGTGTAGCTCAATTTAATTAATTGCTTAATTAGTTAATTAAGTTGCATACTGGGTAATTACTTTCATATATACTCAAAATTACAAAATTATAGAATCAGACAGCAGATAGTTGTCAGAAGTTAAAGCAAAAGTGGGAGAAATAAGGAAACAAATGTAACATTACCCCCATGTAATGGTTGATACATTGTGTCAACTTGATAAATTTAGAAGTTTAACTAAGTAACTCAGCAGTACTACATACTATGGTGTAGAGGACATGTCCTAAGGCAGCTGTTTACACTCCAGGATGTTATAATGGTTGATTTATTGTGTCAATTTGAGAAGTTTAGAAATTTAACTAAGTGATTCAGCAGGGGGCTAGGGACCTCACTTTTAAACATCATCAATCTGTGCAAAAGGGCACTGAGATTGTGTGAGTACTATACCCACCCGAGGGCAGGTAGCCTGCATACAATACAAGGGAGGAAAAGAGGCTTACTCTCCCTGTTTTTGCTCTTGGTGATTTTTGCTGTCTTCTGCCACCACCAACTGTTTCCCCTCTGCTATTCCACCCTGCCTTGGAACCAGCTAACTATGGACTGAAACCTTCACAACCTGTGAGCTACTTAAACCTTTCCTTCCTTGATTTTGGGCATCAGGTATTTTGTCTCAAAATCAAGAGCAAAATAATTAAGACACAGCATAAAAGTAAGTGTTCTACTGGATTAAGTACATGGATCTACACATGTGATGAAAGTGCATAGAATTAAACACACATTCTTAAATGAATGGATGCAAAGCTGTTGAGATTGGAATAGAGTTTGTGGACGCTAATATGTTAATTGTGATCTATTACTATGCTTACACAACAGCTTAATATGGCATCAACCTGGATGACTGGCATGGATTGTGCTTTGTATTCTTTCTTAACAACTGTGTGTGATTCTACAATGATATCAAAATAAAAGAGTACAAAGGAAATCACTAGCACAGAGGAAAGTAAGAGTTGATATACCTTAAGTTTCTGCCCTTGGACTTCTTGGAAATAAACATTTATAAATAAGTTAATTGAGTATTTAAAAGGTAGATTCATCCAACTTGGCATACATAGCTAAGAGAGTCAGCAATTATGATTCATAATTATTCACTATTACCACAAAGTAGACAACTGTGGTTTCATGGCATATATATATAGATAGATAGATATAGATATAGATAGATAGGTAGATAGATAGATAGATAGATAGATAGATAGATAGATAGATAGATAGCTTCTATCTGTAGGAAACTTTCTGAGGACAGGAAGCTTTGCACAGCTACTACCATGTTAAGTTCTTCTTCTTGAAATCCTCCAAGGATGTTACTCTTATTCTCATATTCATTCTCTTTCTCTCTCTCTTTCACTCTCACTCTCTCTGTCTCTCTGTTTCTGTCTCTCTTTCTGTCTCTCCTAGAGAAAACAAAAGAATAGTAACTTCCTGTATGTATTTATGAGTACATATACACATATGTTTTCTTAATATGTTGCCCCAACGTCAAAATACTCAGATATAGTTTTCCATTCTCCCATGTTTATATTTATATGATTCCACAAATTTTCTCTGTGGAGCCTTTTGCATTTATTTAAAAATTGATTGTGCAATTATGGTATGAAAGACACTGGTTTAAAATAGGTTCACAAGCATACACATGTATGCATTCACACACATTTACTAATTACTAAGTTTTGCTGATCAGAAATCTGTGTAAAAGCTAAAGATGCAAAAATGATTCTAAATATTCATGAAAAAGGTAGCAAATCCATATCAAAAGAGACATTTGTTTCCATATAGTACAATCCACTCATAAAAAATAATCCACTAAATCTCATTTGAAGTTTAATTCTGTGCACCATGTTGCAAGATGATATTTACAAATAGGGATCTAAAAAAAAAAAAAAAAGCACGTTCTGAAGATGTTCTTCTTAAAGCCATGCTGTTTATTTCTGATACCAGAACCTTTAGCTCAGTGCCTGAGATACACATGAGGCTTCATAAATATTCACTGTAGGAGAAATGGAAATGTGTTAGTATACACTGTGCTTCAAAGCCTCTTTTATGTAAAGAGAAAGATATTGAACACTGTAGGCTTTATTGGGCATAATGTCTCTATTGCAACTATTCAGCTCTGCCATACATTCTGAAACTAGCAAGAGAGAATGTGTAATGAGACACGGATATGACTGCGTTTCTATAAAATTTTATTCACAAAAGTAGGAAGCTTTCATTCTGGACCCCAAAATGTACCATGCTCACTCTTAGCTCAAAACGAGGAAGATTAAGTAGAGGTAGAATTTCTTATTTTTTTTTTCTTTAAAATGGCATGTTTGTGCAAGGGATTGTGACTGCTTTACTCAGAAACAAGAAGACAACATGGGTAAATTTAAAAAATACAAAAGGTAGTCATTTTTATCCTTTTGAGATTAGACGTTCTCTTAACAAGAATGAGATTTCTAAGAACTGAAATGTCTATTAACTTTCTAAGAAGCCTCAACACACACAAATTTTCTCATCGCTTGGTGTATTGAAGAAATACTGTCCATATATCCAAAATTGTGCATAAAGGTAAATAATTCAATATCCATCTCACAGAAACTTATTGAAATGCAGACTTTGGTGCCTGGGTCCAGTTTTGGGCCTGAGATTCTAGCAAGCCCTCATATGATACCCAAGCTAAAGACCCGGGACCATGCTTTGAATATCAGACCTTTTGTACTCTGTTGTTTTGTTTTTGTTGTTGTTTTTGTTTTTTCATTTTTCTTCCGGTACTAGGAATCGAACTCACGACCTTGCGCTTGCCGGGCAGGCACTTTGCCGCTGAGCTAAATCCCCAGCCCCAGACCTTTTGTACTCTGGAACAAATTGTTTGTGAGGTTTTTAAATACATTTCTAAATTTGAGAATATATTGGAAAATTAAAGACAAATTGCTTGGGGGTTTACTTTTTAAAATATCATTTTTTAATTTTAGGAAATTGTAGGGGCTGGGGATTTAGATCAGTGGCAAAGTGCCTGCCTGGCAAGCAAAAGGTCGTGAGTTTGATTCCTGGTACAGGAAGAAAAGACAAAAAGAAAAACAAACAAAAAAACAATTTCAGGATATTGTTTGATAGTTTAAATTTAGTCTGACCTAAAATATCCTTTATCTCTCTAATACATCCTTAATACTATAGTAAAATGAAGTACATTTGGATGGCACATTTCATGTATTAATATTTAAAAGAATTCCAAGACATTCCTTCTTTTACCATTCATGTTTTGCACATACTCTTATAATAGCAAAAAAACCATAAACATACTGAGCACCCAGTATGAAGAAGCCAGTCTCTAAAATATAATCTTTTCTGTCTATCCCAGTCTTACATTTTGGAGGTGGAGGAATAATACCACGTAAAAATTTATCAGGTCCTTAATCAGTAGAGCCAAGATTGATTTTAGAGTCCAAAGCTAGTATAAACTCTTTCCTCATTATGTCACATGTCGTATAACAAACAATGCAACAGTAGCAGGTAAAGGTTCTGTAGGTAGCCTCAAAAATCTATGCATGTACAACTGATATATACATATACATGCAGTTATGCATATACATGTCCGTGCAATTATACATGCATAGGTTTTTATGCATATATATAAATATGTATATATGTGTGTGTGTGTGTATATATATATATATATATATATATATATATATATATATCACACAAAATCTGTTCTTACGACAGCAATGGAAAATCAGCTTTCTGCACTGTCTGATTTTTTCCATAGGAAAAAAAAAAAAAAGCAAAAAGAAGAAGCAAGAAAAGTCTCAGGAGGGCAGAAGCTGGTCCTCCAGAGGAAGGTGAACAGCTGGACAGGATCATCCGCGGTTCCCAGGGCTGCGGCCTGCTTGCGAAACCATTGGAGCAGCACCACCGGGCAGCAAGCTGCGCATGGCCTCCAGGCCACTGTAAAACAGCAGCGCTTTTTTTCCGCAGAAGAAAAGGCCAGTGTCTGTACCACAAGCACTTTACCACATGCTCCTTTGGGTTGAGAAGGCGGGATTGAAAAAAAAAGAAACAGTCATAGATTTTTCCTTGCTTTCTTTTAAGGCAAACACTTCCCCCACTTTGAGTAAGCCTTAAAAAATTATGTTTGAAGTGACATATGTATTCATTTGGAGATAAAATGCTCCAGCTAGTGTTTTTTTTTTTTTTTTTAAATGAAGTTATCTCAATAGATAAACATGATTGCTAAATACTATTGGGAGTATTTTTTGAGAGGAATCATCCAGCAGATGTTGAAATAAAACAGGACTAATAGAGGAAGAGACCAACTAGAACAAATCTTTATACACATATGTATGCACATATATTTATGTGTTAATATGTATTTATATGTATAGGTGCGTGATTCATGATTATTTACTTGACTGTGAAAATGAATTTTACTTACAATTTCAGTTGGGTGGATATCAGTTTATCCTAGGATTACGTGTTTATTCCTAACATTTGATGTGTTCCTTACTATTGGCTGTAGCCAAAATCAAACACAGTACTTAAGAGAGGGAAGGGCAATCTTTTGAAGCCAGAACAAAATTCGGTGAGACCGCACATCCAATAATCAGCTGCCACCTACAATCTTTGGATGAAAACATAAAGCCTCATCCCTGATGATTCAGGAGCAGATATTTCTGGGGAAATGATAAATAGATGAAAATTTAAGTCTCTGCAAACCCTTGGTACTACTGTTCAAAATCCAATTAATATTTGAATATTGTAGAACCCTTTTTCATCAGTAATTCAGTAGGTTTTCAAATCCATGTTATTCTTATAAAACTAGATTATTACTGCTCATATCTTAGAACAATTTGGTCTAGGTATGGAAAATCAGGATACACAGATTTTATGTCTCTAGCTTGGGGGCATTTAAAAAACAATATTTTTGTGAGATATGTATGTTCATCGGTTTCTATGCATATGGATATTTACATATATATTACATATTATATATGTATAGAAGAATAATTCTTTAACTGTATTTGAAAATCTAAATACTTAAGTTAAAACAGTTTTTTCATAGACATCATGACATATTATTTTCATATCATATCAAAACAAGCCCCAATCTTTTAAGCAGTCCTCATGAGCACACTTCTGAAGCTGAGCTGCTTCTGAAGAACAGGGCCCAGTACTCCACATACACCTTGCTCCACTAGCCTGCCCACAGGTGTTTTACTGGATAGCAGCCCTCACAACCGCACTGCGAGGATAAGAAAGCCAACACCCCTGCCTGTGTAATATTTGCCTCGGCATCATGTAAATTGGGTTGCTACAACATTCTTATATCATTAAACTGGGCTACCCTTGAAATGGCCATTAAATATAATATAGTCCCATCTGCATACACATTTCAAAATGTATGCAGCTTCTATGATATTCTGTGGATTAGAAATTCTCACTTGTTTCGATAATACAAGTTCAACATTGCCCATAACCTTTCTCCTTTGGAGCAAATTCATTTAATCAAATCCTGTTCCTTTTTTCAATTAGGATTCCACTTTCCTGAAGGAGTCAATGTCTCTCATGCTTTTAATTTCTAGAGAATGAACACTTTACTTATCCACTATTCCACGTTATAAAGTATTAGGGAATATTCAGTAGCTGACACTACCAAGTTCTTATTGGAAGATCAACAACTTCCAATGGTGGATGAGGACAACTGTGAGAGAGTGAGGAGCTGTGGACCGGTTAGAGGTGCTGGGTTCCACAGACACACGGGGTCTGCTTCCCTCCCATGCCACAGGTGCTGGAGTTGCTGAATGGCTTCCACTCTCTGACTTCCAGGGAGGAAAGAACTGTTCCAGTGACTAATTAACTTCCAGGTTCCTCTCTGTCCTACTTTGCCTCTTGCAAAATGGAGGCACTGTGAGAAATTAGAGGAGCTAGTGTCTGCTTCTGTTCAAAATCCCTAGTACAGAAATTGACATGAACAATATGCTGCACAAATTTTAGCTGCCTTCATTTTCCTGAGCTCAAAGCAATAGCTTGGACACTGTGCCTGCTGCCTAGACCACCACAAGTGCTGCTATCGCTCTGTTCAGGGTGAGGATTTTCATAAGTGGAAATGAGCGCCAGAGGACTGAAGATGAGCACACAGTTGGAGCAACTGGTTATAATCTGCAGGAGAAATTTGTTGCTACAGTGGAAGACACGCTTTGACATCTTGAAGAACATGGATACTTGAAAAATGCCAAGTAAAGTTCAGCTTTCTCAGAGGAGCATGGAGATTTACTCTAGTTATGGTTTCTAGACAGTTTTGCCTGGTTCTTTTTTGAAAAGAAGTTGGTTCTGTATTTACTTAGCAGGCTACTTTATTTTTCTAGTAGTATTTTTCCCCCAAAAGGGCATCTGCTAAGCTTCCAAATAAACTTTTTACTATAGAACCAAACAAATGTATAATTTACTTTTTACCCATTTAAACAAACAGAAATCTAAATTATGGTCCTCAATTCATTTTCTCTTTCTTTTGACCAGTGAACATAAAAATAGCTGACATACAAGACAAAACAAACACACAGACCAACACAGCATTTCCCGTTTCTTGAGTTCTTATTTTGCCAATGATGTTTTTTTTCTGATATTCTACCTGTCTCATCTTCAGGAATATTGGCCATTGCATGACGATGACCCAGTTTTTCAAGTACTGACATTAGCATGCTCTCGAGAGTCACATTATATTTTTAGAAACTCTTACACATCAGTGCCTGTCTTTGGACAATTGAAGGGACTTGTGCTATTTCTCCAGGTCTTATTTGGAGCATCAGCATAACACTGTCTTTTATTTTTAGGTTTCATTTCACTCAAGAGTGTAAAGTAAGTAAAACATCTAAGAAAATCAAGTACTCCAATTCATTTGTTGATGTTTATCTGCCTTTAGTGAAATACAAACCCCACTGTCATTTGAAGTAGATTCTGTTGAAAAAGACCAGATTCTGAGGAGTCAGATCTTTCAGAATCAAGTACTATGAATCCTCTGAATACTGACGGATTATATTGCAGAGGGGAAAAAAAAGGCACATGAGTTTCATCTCATATGCAGCAAAACAAGCCAAGTTCTAGGCGAAAGGAAAACAAAATCCACCCTTAAACTTTGCTTGATGAGTATTTCTCTCTCTTTCTCAAATGAACCCTTATAATAAAGCTCTCCCTGTGAGCTGTCTCATAGCACTTCCCAAGCAAATCAACTAAATTAATAATTAATAGCAAAAATATGGTGCTATTATTTAATAGTCAAAATAAGTTGTTCTACTTCTGTCTAATACTTTCGTGTGTCAAAGCAGTGCTGTTTGTGCTTTTATGAGTTTGGTTTCTAAGTTTTTTGAAAGAACACATTCTAAGGCTTTGTAAACAGTCCCATTTTCAGAAAGCATAATCTTTTTTACTTTTTGCTATATATCCAAACACATAAAATTATTATTTATTTCTGTGGTTAGAACACCTTAATGTTTAACCAAGGGACTCTTAAAAAAAAGTGTAACCAATGAAAAAAACCTGGATTTGTTTTAGTAAATTGATTTTTACTAAAGCTCCTTTTCCTTGCATTTTGGCATGACAACATTCCTTTAGAATGACTTAGCCCAGCTGTGTGTGGTGGGTGAAGTAAAGGGCAACGTTACCTAATAGGAAAAATCCATTGTACATATACTAAGGTGTTAGACTTTTCAAAATTTCTGCTTAAGGAAAATAAAGCTCATGAAGACAACTAATCCAAAGGTTAAAAATTAACTTTCACAGCTGTCACAAAGCTGCTTTTAAAAGGTCCTATGTTAGAAAGTTCTAGATGAATTATTACAAGGCCTGGGTTCTAATCTAGGGTGTTTGAATTTAGTCAACTCCATTGACCTGACTGGACCTCAGATTCCCATCTATAAAATGAAGAGTGTAATATTTGTCTTTCCTACTCCACAAAATTATTGTGAGGGTAAAATAGGAAAACAGATGTGAAGCTTCCCTAGAGAAATATATAAAATAGTGCAGATATTAATACTGATTCTCCTTGGCCCTTCTATGGGTCAAAAATTCATCAGGCCCCATCTTATTCACCTTAAAAGGAAGAGGTTTGTTCTCTGAAGGTTAGAAACCCTCCAAATGAATTACTCATTCTTAGGTATTCTACATTAGACATAATCCAATGTGTGAGATAATAGAAAAACCAAAATGCCAGTTGCATTTTACCAAAATTCAACAAGTTTGTCACTTTCTACCCTCTTTTGTTTTTAAGTCTGCATTTTTAAACCTTTGAACACACATGTACTCTAATATTCTCTTGCACTTACCCCCAGGTGTTCACTTACACATCCTCCTCCTAATTCTTCTCCTCTCAAGGGGCAGATTTATCGTTCTTCTCTCCATTTTAGTCATTTTTTATGTCTATTAGTATTTCCAAGCTCTACTATCCATTCCAATTCTTAACCAAAATCCTTGAATATTATACGGATCATATATTTAAGTAGCTGCTTTTTTCTGTGTCCACTCACAAAAGAAAGATCTTTAAAATTTGGCCCTGTTAATTTGTATATAAGTGATAGATTATAAAAGTGAAACAAACAAAACACAGAATCATGCCCTCAAGGTTTGGAAGGTGTCTGATTGTTTCAACATCAAATTTAATTAAAATATTACCTGAAAACACTATTTGGTTAACTTACCTCAGAGCCTCCAACTTGATGTTTGTGCACATTGTCTACAAGCGTTAAATCAACCAATGAGCTGCAGCCTAAGACAGTGATGAAGAGCCTGGTTTGCACACACAGGTCAAGAGAAAGAAGCTTACAGAGAAGTACATGACCTCAAAAGGAGTGAAATGCTGTCATTATTGCTCTATGTTCTCCATGTCACATCGTGTCAAGACTTCATCTTACTGTATACAAAAGCAGGTCTTCTAAATTTAGAAATTCTGTGATGGTGACACCATTAAATATGATATCCGGGTCTTCCTGAGAATGTATTGAAAATTTCTAGTCACTTCTACACACTCTTAAAAATTGTCTTGTAAAATTATTTGTGGTTTGCCACACACAATGTTCCCATCTTATACATAATTTCTCAAAATTTACTTGAAGTTACATTTGGACTTTGTAATATTGATTATACAATTAGAGCTCATCTTGACAGGAAAAATGTTTCTAATAAATAATTCAATCCATTTTTAAAATTATAATGACATAAAAGATTTTACCTTACATTAAAATGTTATATTGTTACATTTTCTTAAAGTACTGTAAAATTCATATTATCCTGACTGCTATACTATTTATATAAAGGAGACAGAGAATTTCTTTAAAATGTCTACTTTTTGCTTTTGATACTCTTTATTCTTTGTTTTTTATTTGAAGCATAAAATAGTAAGAATATCTAGTATTACATCACCTGCAAAAATGTCATAACGCACTATATGTAAACTGAGCACAAAAGCAATGTGAAATAAATATGAGCCATTGTCAGTGACTTATTCTCCACAAGACCTAACACATACAGCGCTATCCACAATTATTTTTTTAGTAACCCAATAAGTTATCAAATATAAGCTATGATTCATACTAATAAGATACTTTTAAAATTTCTAAAAAATAAATTGCATGGCAAGTACAAAGAATTTAGATTTGTGGGATGACTGTGTGCATGTATATGTGCATTCGTGTGCATACGTGAATGTGTGTGTGTGTGTGTGTGTGTGTGTGTGTGTGTGTGTGTGTATGTGTGTTTGGGGTCTGTCTAGCTATAAGAAAATCCCTGAAGCAGGCCAGGGTAATAAAAAGGCAGAGAGGCATCTCTACATTTGATAATTTAGGTGGCATACAGGTAGTCTCATAGCACCATATTCTCCTAACCATGGTAATAATATTAAAATTATCCTATTTGCTTTGGTTATCTCCTTCTTTTCTCTTTTGAGGGGTTGAGGTGAGTCTGCCAAATATTGTTTTTGGCATATAGCTTCATTCTGACCTTCTTATATTCTTCTCAATATCACAAAGTGTTAGCAGCCTGAAAGCTATGTTTCTCAGACTCTTGAAAAGTGGTAGGAGGGTGGGTCTGGCATCGGAGAGACACTTGCAAGATATTAGATGTGAAAAGAAAAGTGATTAGAATTCCAGTTCCACAGGGCAGCGGTGGGGGACTCTGGTGCCAGCACCATCTGTGTGTCCAGCAGTGGAGCAGGCAGCTCTTGGTCAATGGCAATGACAGCGTTCTCAGTGCATCAGGAGCACTGTGTTTACCTCTTGTGTCTCCATGGAGATATGAGAGCAATTTCCTAATCTGTACAGAAAACTGTCTTACCATTGCCCTTTTAGTCTTTCTAACACATTTCACCAGGCGAAACACTTTTTCATTTGAAATCTCATGGACTGTGTCTGCTAACTTAACTGGACAGGGGCTTTTAAATTATCAAGTCATCGTTAAGAAAATAGTGGAGCTTTACTTTGTATCTAACAAGGTCATATTAGGTAGACTTTTAGCATGAGTGAGATTTTTAACTGTATCAGAAAAGTTTTCTTTATCAGATGTCTTGGTTACTGTTCTCTCATTGCTGAGACAAAATACCCAACACCCAAAATGAAGGAAGGAAAGGTTTATTTAGCTTACAGTTTGTGGAGGTTTCAGTCCATACTTGGCTGGCTCCAAGGCAGAAGATAGCAAAGCAACAAGAGCAAAGGGGGGAATGGCAGCTGAACAGCAAACAGCCAGAGCAAACGGGAGGAATGGCGGCAAGCAGCTTTTTTTTCCCCTGCCTTACTTTGCAAACAGGCTACCCCCACCTAAGGGACATGTAGCTCTCACATAGTCTCCATGACCTTCTCTTCCACAGGCTCAGGATGTATAAAAGTAAGTATCCTGGCTTCCTGCTGAGTCACTTACCCAAACCTCTAGACTCCCCAAGTTGACACAATGTTTCAACCATAACACTCCACCCCTTGTCAACTTGGCAACCAGTTACATTTCTTTAAACCAGTTTCCAGATACAAAGACATGCTATTACATTAGAACCATAACATTTTGATCCTCAAAGACTCATGCACATCCCTTTATGCAAAAGGCATTTAGTCCATCTGCAAGAGTTGCCAAAGTCCTAACAGTTGCAGCATTGCTGAAGAGTCTAAGTCCCAAATCTCAGAGATGAAGGCAAACTCTTAGCTGTGACCCCCTGTACAAATGAAAAGTTAAACACTTCCAGCATTCAATGGCACAAAATAAGCAGTACCATTCCAAAAGGTACAAACGGGGATACAGAGTATGGGGACCAAAGCAAGTCCAAAATCCAGCAGGGTTAACATTATGTCCTGTAATTCCACATGTGGCATCTGAAGCAACTTGTGGCACATTGTAAGCTCCAAAGGGTTTGTATGAGTCCACCCCGATGGCACTTCTGGTGGTTACAGCTTCCACAGCTTCTCTCTTAGGCCCACTTTGCTCCCTCCTTGCATCTTTCCTTTGATGATCCACGGTCCTGGCTTTTCTAAACTTCTGAGGTCTCCAGTGCCCCTTTTGCTTCACACTCATGGCTTCACACACTGCCCTCTCAGGGGCACACTGCCTGGTCTCCCAGGCCTTCTGAAATCTGGGTGGAAGCCTCTTTAATCTCAGAACTCTTGCATTCTCCATGCACCTAAAGCCAGGGCCACGGGGATGATGCCAAGGTCTGCTGCCACCTGGAGCAGTAGCCAAGCTTTCCTCTCTCTTGGCCACAGGGGTCGAGTACCTAGATCGCTGGGCACCCTGAATCCAATTCTGCGGAGCAGGTTTTCTATGCTGCCGCCATTCTGGAACCTGGTGGGGCAGCCGCCGCCACTCTGGAACATGGAGCTCAGCAGCTTTCTTCTCAAGGCAAGGTCTTTCACCTTTGCAGTTTTGAGGCTGCAAAGGGTGGAGACTTGCTGCTTCCTATGATGTCCTCAGGCCGTGTTTTCTATTCTCCTGTTCCTTCTCAGCAATAGAGATCTCCTTAGCCTTATCTTTGCAGTCCACAGCATTACTGGAGCTTCCTTGCTGGCCAAACTCACAACATTTTAAATCATCCTGCTGGGCTCTTTGCTCTTGATCCTTCTCAATATAAATCTGGCTAAAAGCCCCCAACAATAGCCATGCCACTTCCCCAACATTCAACTGCCTTGAAATTTCTTTTGCCAGATTAACCAATCCACTGCTGCCCTTAATATAAGTCTTAGGCAAAGTCTCTGGACATGAGCAAAATGTAGACAAACTTTCTGCCAAGTCATAACACACATCATCTGGAGTCCAACAACCAATGCAGTCCTTCTTCCCAGAAGAAACCTACTGAACCTGGTCTTTACCGGCATGATTTCTATCAGCCTTCTGAGCTTCTGAGCTCTGACTAGACTCTCCGAGACAGAACAGCTGAAGGCGTTCTAGCGCTTCTCTTTCAGGCGACATCTCTGAACCTTTCCGAACACTTCCCACAAACCATTTCCAAAGGCGGTTGAACCACATGGTGAGATACAGTCACAGCAACAACCCCACTCCCGGTACCAAATTCTGTCTTGGTTACTTTTCTCTCATTGCTGAGACAAAATACCCAACGACCAAAATGAAGGAAGGAAAGGTTTATTTAGCTTACAGTTTGTGGAGGTTTCAGTCCATACTTGGTTGGCTCCGAGGCAGAAGATAGCAAAGCAACAAGAGCAAAAGGGGAATGGCAGCCTAACAGCAAACAGCCAGAGCAAACGGGAGGAATGGCGGCAAGCAGCTTTTTTTTCCCCTGCCTTACTTTGTAAACAGGCTATCCCCACCTAAGGCGCATGTAGCTCTCACATAATCTCCATGCTCTCCTCTTCCACAGGCTCAGGATGTATACAAAGTAAGCAACCTGGCTTCCTGCTGAGTCACTTAGCCAAATCTCTAGGCTCCCCAAGTTGACACAATGTTTCAATCATAACATCAGATAAGTTTTTCGAACTTAAAGTTTGAAAAAGAAAGCCCCTCATTTCACTTTCAATTTTATTTTATTTTACTTTAACATACAGTTATTTAAAAAGTATGTTGTTTTATTGGTTGAGCGAGGCACAGTGGGCTCAATGTGTAAGTATGTCCTTTAATAAAAGTTTCTCTGTTTACACATCAACCTTTCCTCTTCCAGTGATCTCTAAAAGTATGTAACCATTTCTCCTCTTCTGTGGCTCCAATGGGTTTGTTTTTCTTGTGTCTTGCACACAATTGTCCCTTTTCTTTTCCTAGATGTTTATACTCTTTTGCATCCATAATTCCAATCCATCCCTGACTTGAGCATATACTGCATATACTTCCATTCAACCCACCAACAGTTCTGTCTTCTCCAGTTGGGATCATGGGTAGTGAAGTCCTGAAATGCACACCACTGTCAGGTTCTCCAGATGGTTCTTGTGATGTCTTTGTCTTGAGAAATATTAAGTGTAGCTTGTCCCCCAACCTCCTCACTAACTCTAACCCTTCCAAATTACTGGTCAATCATTTGTCAGATTCTGATTTAATCCTGTCTAAACGTCCATCCCAGGGTCCACTCTCCACTGAAAACACTGCCTCCAACAGCTTTTTAATAATACCACCCTTTACAAATACCTTTGCGCTTAAGTTGCTCAAAAGTCTGCCCATCATTCCCATGCTAGTAACACTATCCACATTCTTCTCCTGGTCTACTTTCAGGCTTCTACTTGGGGTTACCATCCCATGGATAGTTTCACAGTGTGTGTGATTGTGCAGATAGACCTTGGTTCTGAATTTGTTGAATTTCCTTACCAGTTGGACATAAACTAGTAATTTAACAAGACTTAGTGAAATACAAAAGCAAATACCAAACACAGTATTAACAAATGGTACCCCAAATCCAAGAGACCTCAGACAAACTCATTGCATTTCCCATTCCTATTTCTTATATGTCATTTACCTTTCCCAAGTCAAATTTTCTTTTTCTTGCATATCTTTCTCAAGTCACAAAGCTACCATCTTCTAAATTGTTTCGTTTTGAAAGAGAAATAACATCTACTGGTGTGCTTGTAAATATTTAACTATGAGATTTCCTCCAAAATACAAAAAGAAGTCTAATTTGTAGTGTTTAACTTTTCAGCATTGAGATTATTCACACCATAACTACTTTGAAAAACAATTTGATATCACTGATCAGGCCTTGGATATAAATGTATAAGCTTTCCTTCTCTTGGGAAACAGTGCAGTTTGGCCGATGGACACTCCTGAAATCATCACTGAAATGTTTAATAGCTTCCCTCAGGTGGCAGGGCCCAGGAGGGGGAAATTAGGTAATTAAGGGTGTGCTTTTGCCTGTTATATTAGAAGTTCAGTGTGCTAGCCATAGCACCACAGAACCACCTTCGCCTGGTATATTAGGACAGTGACCTATTCTTCTGTCTTTTCCCAGTCAGCAGGAAGTGAGTAGCACTGTTCCAACCTGAGTTCTCCATCATGATATTCTGCTCACCACAAGCCTAATATCAATGCAGTCAGCTGAACACGGGTTGAAACTTCCTTTGAGACAAAATAAGCCTTTCCTGCTTTAATACATCCATTTTAGTTAATCTCAGTTATTTGTCATAATAATGGAAGCTAACATATTAACATATTAAGAACAGTATTAGTTACAACAATTCTCATAGTACATCCTATTACATGGAGTCCTTTTCAAATTCTAAATAATTTGAATAGTAGGAAAAAGTATAATAAAACTAGAATGAACAAAGAAAGATATTTAAGAGGTCATATCACACAAGCTACTTTGTGAATAAACACAAACTTTCCAGTTTTTTGAATGTCAGGTTTTTTTTTTTTCTCTTCACTCACAAGGAATTAGGAAATAATGCAGTTGTAGGATGGAAATCATACTCCATTTAAGACTCATACCAAAAAGTCTACATTCAGCTGTACTTTCCAATCCAAGTGCCTCAGAGAATTTTATGAAAGTAAAATATGAGTGAATTTTTGCTCCAGTGTTCTTCATATGATTGATAAAGTGTTCTGAATATATATCAAAATAATTAATTGATTTTTTAAAACAGAATTTCTGGCCCTTTGCTTAAAAGTCTTAATGAGCTGAAAAGGGGTACATAAAAGTTCTCACATCATGACATGTATAATAGTGAGAATAGCCCCAGTAAAAGTAGTACCAATTAAATACCACAGTATGATCTATCAGAAGCTTATAATGCCATAGAGCAGATATTTCAAAAACCTTTCTATTTATAAAACATGTCATCTTGGTTACTTTGCTCTCATTGCTGGGACAAAATGCCCAACTTCCAAAATTAAAGGTGGAAAGGTTTTTTAGCTCACAGTTCACAGAGGTTTCAGTCCATACTTGGCTGGCTCCAAGGCAGGGTGGCACAAGGCACAGGCCAAAAGTTCATAACGGTGGAAAACAGCAGAAGCAGCAAGAGCACAAGGGGGAAACAGTGGCAAGTGGCCTCTTTCCTTGCCTTACATTGTATGCAAATTACCTGCCCCAGGGAGGGTGTAGCATTCACATCCATAATTCCAACATTGGACCATGAATCAGTCATAAACTCTAGAAGCCCGCCCCATGACTGCAAGAGGCTTTGGGGGGACATCCAGACACAAACCATAACAATACTCATAAAAAAATTATGCAATAATATGCAGTACAGAGTTGACCTTTCTTCCTCAAGTTTTTTTTTTTTTTTTTGGTTTTGGTTTTTCTCTGGTACCGGGAACCGAACCCACGACCTTGCGCTTGCCAGGCAGGAGCTTTGCCGCTGAGCTAAATCCCCAGCCCCTTCCTCCTCAAGTTTTGTTTCTTAGATTTCTACGCCCCCATGATCATCATTCCACTAATTTTCTCTAATACTTCCTATATACATTTATCAAAACTTTTATACTCCATTGCCTTTGTTCTTTCTCTACAATGTCTATAACCTGCAGTACTTAAATCTTACTATAAGTTTGATGGATATGTTGTAGTATTTAATAAACAAGAGAAACCAGACATGATGATATATGATACATGCTTGTAATCCAAGCACTTGGGTAGGATGAAGTAGGAGGATGAAAATTCAGGCCCAGCCTACTCAATATACTAATTTTGCAGGATTCTGTCTCAAAATTAAAAAAAAAAAAAAAAAGTTGCAGATGTAGCTCAGTGCAAAGACCTTGAGTTCAATTCCTAGTAAAAACAAACAAACAAACAAACAGTCAAAGATCCAGAATAAAACAGTAAACTGAAGAAGAAAAAGATAAAATTGGAATGTCACTCTTAAATCTTTCTTGGTACCTAAACAGAAACTGATGGAGTGCAGATAAATTCGAAGCTACCTTGACCATAAAGTGCAACCTATAGGAGTTAAGACCAAAATATTCAGCTCATCACACACTTAGGTATACAATATTAAAATATTAGCAAAAATCACTTTTTAAAACTAAGGTAGTGCCGGGGGTATAGTTCAGTGGCACAGTGCCTGCCTGGCAAGCATGAGGTAGTGAGTTTGATTCTCAGTACAAAAAAAAAAAAAAAAAAAAATTAAAGAAGTATTTTATATAGGCAAAATTACAGTGGATCCCTCAAACTATGCAGGGGTTACATTTGTAGAACATCTGTGAATTGTGAAAAACTGCAAATTTCAGATGTAGGCAGAAAAATGTCTATTTTTCTATTTTACAACCTAAATATACTACGTCTCTCCCAGTTATGTTATTTAATTTAGTAAAATACTGTATTAATAAAACCTTCCAAGGTGCAGAGTGTTTTGGTGCCATTGTAGTGGTCTTAGCGCTTTAAGAACAAAATGAAAACACTCCAGTAGCTACGTGGGGTACAGCATCCTGCTATGATGTTGGAATGCTGGTACATCTGCTGGAGATGGGTTCCCAGGCAGCAGCCAATAAGCAGCAAGGAAAGCTAAATAATGCTCTTAGATTGGCTACTTGCAAACCTCCCACCAAAAAACAACTGTGGAGGATATTTGCAGTTTCCACAAAATTGCCGGGGCCTCAGTAAACAATCAATAGGTTCTAAGGAAAAATCCACAAATGACTGAGGCCACAAACTCTGAACTGCATCTTCAGGGGGCTATTCTGTAATAAGACAAGCAGGTCCTTCAAATCAAATGAATTGAAAATAATAAATAAAAGAAAGTTTTGGAGAATGCTTAGACAACATTGAAAAATAATGATGCAACATATTTCAGCCTTGAATTGGAGAAGTAGGAGTCAGAACTATTAGGTATTCACTAAGCGATGTGTGGAGGGTTATATGCTTAGACCATGAGAATTAAAGGACATTTTATATGGTTAGTATGTTTAAACTCAGCATTACTGCAAGTTTTGACTTTCTCTACCCTGAAATAAATGATATTTCTGGCAGATATTTTCAATGTCTGTGTTTTTACTTTACAAATCTAATTTCATTCAAAAACTGTATTTTTATCACAAAGAATATTCAAAAACATTTTTGTATTGTCAAACACTTCTGTAAGCAAATAAATTTTACCCATAATCAAACTGAATGTATAATTGTATAAGTTATCCTTAAAATAACCACACACTTTTCAATCACAACTATTTTATTTAGCTTGTTTTATATTACTTTATAGACAAAGGCACACATATTCATGAGTGATTAATCTGGTAATTATTGATCATTTTTTGCTAGTGAACATAAAACCTACTGAAAGAAGTTTTAAAGGAGTGAGAATAGGTCAAGATTATATACCTGGCCAACTGCATATAAAAATAACATTTGTTCTGGAATTTAGGAAGAGAATCAAATGTGAATTTTTTCAATGAGATAAATGTTAATGAGATGTTAAAAAATTCTTATCAGCCTTGTGTATGACATAATCCTTCAAAACTTACTGAAAGTTCAGAAGCTTTAGAGTAACTGTGATGATTTACATGTAAGAACACAGATATATTCTGCCTATGCAGAACAATTTAACATAAATTTGTAAATCTAAAATCACAGAAATGCATATTAGTATTAGTAGGGAATAGATTCTTGGGGATTATTATGCTTTGCTGTTTGAATTTATATTTTGCTTATATATTTTTTTAGTAATAAAACCAGTAATTTAAGTACTGTTACAGAAAAGCCAAACTTGTACAAGTGTAATATTTCAGACAGCAGACAGCTATTCTTAATATTTGTGTATATGTGAACTTAATCTTAATTACTATCACTATAAACCTAGTGATACTTAAATTTATAAACACAAAATAAAATATAAACAAATGAATCACATCATTTATGAAACACTTTGTGAATGGTTGTTATGTTCTAAATTGTGCTACCCACTAATATAGGCTTGAGTAAGACACTATCTCTCCTTGGGACTTGTTAGAAATGTGAAGAGAACTGTATGGGGATGAATTTATTACTAATAAATATGTGAATTCATTAGACACATAGAGATACATTTTTTGGTAATGAAGTCATAGTTGCTGTATTGTATTAATGATGGCCTTTGTCATAGCCTATACCATCAAAACCACCAGAAGATTAAAGGTTTGATAACAGCTTCTAATTATCAAGCCATTTGCTATGAGGAGTGTCTTTCTCTAGGCATGAAGTTAGGGGTGGCATAAGATTGTATAATTATCTTAATTTGGGTTCTTTACAACCTTCAAAAGAAAGTTGGCACAGTATGCTGTATAGGTATTCTTGGATTCCAAATGAGATGGGGATACAGTGAGACAGTGAAGGAACAAAGATAAAGAAAGTGTGGATTCTTGTGTTATTTATCATTGTGGGCAAATGGGATCAATCCTTGTGTATGACACACTCCTTCTTTGTCAAAAATTATTGAAGTCTCAGAAGGCTTTGCTTGATGTGAATGTGGAGCTGAAAATAACCCTGTGTGGAATTCAGTAGAACACACCTCCACGTAGCACCATCAAAGAATGGAGGATGAGGACAGGTTTTACTACCAGACTTTCGGCCCCATATTAATTGAGTTTTGCTGGTAGAAGATCTAACTCTTCTCCACCTGCAGCTGTGCCTGAATGAATGGCAGTTACTGGCTTCAGAAAAACCCTTGAGGCAGAAAGGATGTGAAAATAACCAGAACACTTTGTGTGCAGGTGAATTTGGAAGACACGCATGCAAATAACACCAGCACTTCCCTGAGATACTGAGCCAGGAGAAGGAGCCCCTAGGGGTCAACTGCAATTCAGTTTCGTGGTCACCTTTCTGAAGAGATCAGTTTTCTTTAGAAAGTGCTCCTCTCTCAGATGTGCTGTAGATGCCGTTCTCCCTGGTCACTATCTCATCAGAAGTAACGGACATAGTGACCAGTGTCTGAACCTTAATCCTTAATCAAAGTTTATCTCTCAGCATGCTAGAATGTGTGTACTTATATATGGATTTCTATGAATCTTCCCATCCAAGTACTAACCAGACCTAGCTTAGTTTCTGAGATCAGACGAGATCGGGCGCCTTCAGAGTGATATGGCCGTAGACTGGATCCCTACAAATTCTGACATCAAAAGAAACAGGTAATTGGTAAATTTAATACTTGATAGTTACTTTAGTCAAAAAAGATTTCCGAGTTGTAAAACTTCCTGACAAAAAGCAAAAACAAACAGATATTGAAGAGAAATCTACATAATGTAAGAGGATAGGGAATTGTAATGTATTTGGTCATTAGTGAACAGATAGAATTTGGAATCATTTTTTTTTTAATTTCAAAGACTAGAAGACATGGAGAACTAAATCTCAATCTCACCAAACCTATAATTTATGAAAAAGATTTGGGCTGTAATAATTTGACTTTTGCCCTAACTCAGAGTCTAAGGCTTTATGATTCAGAGGAAGAGATGTATAAATTTTTAGTTTATTTTTGTTTATCAGGATATATCTCACCATTTCATTTACTGAGACTCTTATACAGTTGTTTTCACTGAGTTGAGGATTTTTCTTATAACCAAGATATTTAAAGACTAAATAGAAGAACGTTTAATATGAGAAGAGGGTATATTGCACTAATGGTCCTAATTGTCTCTATATTGTTTGTATATTTTATAAGACAAATTTTAGGTCTTTTATACAGTGTAAATTATTATTGAAAATAGTTATAAATTCTCTTTAAATGTTACTTATGAACATATTATTTTACCATATTTTTAAAGACTCAAAAAATCCGTTTAAACAGTGCAGCATTAGAAGCATTATCTTTTCAACTCAAGATATTTTCAAGAAATACTCTAATGTTAATGTTTTATTTAAATTAAATTGTATAGAATTAGTAATTACTTTCTTACATGGAATGGAAATTAACCTTACTAATCTTTTCTCATCTGTTTCTCTGGATTGTTTCCCTGGATTTAGTCATTATATAAATTTATGCTATTAAAAGCAAATTAATATCAAAAAGCATTCATTAGACACTTTTTATTTTCTTTTTCTCAACATTTATGTATTAACAAGCTGTTGTTTTAAAAACCCAGGTCATGTAAAAAGTGTGGACATCTACACTTTCATAAACACTGTGTCAGCTCTCAATTGCTGTGTAACAAAAACTACCCATTATCAACTGATAAAAGCTTTAGTTTGACAGATAAGATTTTTGTCCTAGCTAACGGTTTGACTGCTGCTTTTGGGCCTGATGAGACAGCCCACCATGGAGCAACCGTGTGGTAAAGTCAAAGATCAAAAAAATTCCTAAGGATAATTTCAAATGCAGATTCAGAAAGATCTGATGTTCAAAGACCAACACAGGATCTTCCATATGTTTGACAAAAGTTCACTCTGCCATTATGGATGAATTGAAGGAAAAACTTTATTGAAACATAACAGAAGATATACACTGGGAACAAACGTCTACCAAGACCTTCCATTTAAAAAAGAATTAAGATGAACTATGTACATATTCCCCATGATTATATAATCATTGCATACAGGTTTTAAAAAGAGATATATTTCGCCAAGATCAGATCCTAAAGTCTATTTTACTCTGCAGCACTCTCTCTTCCATTTAGCAGGCAGTAATAGAAGGTTTTCTGAATGTGTCTGTCAAGGGAAGTCTTCTCTATCCTTGTAACTTTATCACAATACTAAGTTTTATGGTATCTTTTATTTTCCTCTATCCTTTTCACCCCAAACATGTTATTTTTTTAAAACCTATTTTTCATGTCTTTGCTACTAAGAGTCCATTTATAATGTCAATACACGTGTGTTTATGTTAAAGGTTAACTCAGAATTTTGCTGTAACTTGGAGCACTTCCTGTCACCTTAGTGGTTAAGCACCATTCTTGAAGAAAAATAAGGCGAATTCTGATTCCAGCTCTTCATACTGTGTAACAGCTGATGATTTATTTCTGTGTCCCAAGTCCTAAAGAGAGGCCTGAGAACAGCTGACCTGTTGTTCCTGACATTCGTGGTTTTGGCAATTATAGCGTAAGAGAGAAACAGTTACAAGTTGAAAACATAAGTCAGTTTACTCTTTTAAATATTGTCACAATAAAATAGCCCACCTAGTAATAACAAAATGGACATAGAATGAAAATTACTTTATGGTATTATATTGATATTTACTTTGTTTAAAGATGTATTTTTCACATAATTGAGTACACTATGAAAAGTATTAAATTAATTTGTTTCTGCTTTAGAAAGTTAGGAGTTTCTGATGAAAATTGGAGGTTGGAGACCACTTTGTATCAGTGAAAATGCTGTAGTTTTGTGTTCAAAATACAATTTCAAAGGTTGCAAAGAGGGAAAATCAAAATAAAACTTGATATTGAAAATATGTAAGTAAAATTATTTATAATTCATTTGTGGTTAATTTTAAGACCCTTACTGATAATTTGCTTTTACTTTACTACCTAAGCATATTTTGAGCTTAAGCCCTGGTAAATGGTATTGAAATATAAAATTCATGTTTTGTTGTCTCAAATGAGCCTCAGCTTCCCAGAAGTATTTTGCAAAAGCAGTTGGTAACGTTCAAGATTTCAGTATTTTTCTAAAAGTGAGGTCAATCTTCAGCCCAACTAACTAAATTTAATGTAGAAACCTGTATTTAACTGTTAATGCCCAAATATACAGGAGAGTTTTCAGTCACCTAGCACTAAATATTAACTTTCCACACACCATAATTAGCAGTTAGAAAAAAATAACAGTGACTTCTACCTATTTTGATCGATATCCAATGAGACCCTTGCTTGCAAGAACCTGAATTTGGGTTGTTCCTTCATACTGTATTTAACCTTTAACTGAAAAATATGTCTTTAATGGACAGAAATATGTGAAATATAAATAGACCTAATGAACAAATCATAACAATTATTTAGTGCCTCAGTTGATACTTTAATGTAATTTTATTTTACTAAACTATTAGACCTTTAAGCGTATAGGAACAAAGAAAGGCAGATTGTTTTCTGATTTATTTTAGGCCTGCAATGAACTGGATAATCTTCTCATCAGGTCTGGGCCTATCAAGGATCCACAGAGTTTAAATAAGCCTGACACAGTCCAAATAAATTAATCCTACGTGGACACGCATGCACTCACAAGTTGTAAATTGCAAACTGATATTAGACCCAAGAACAAAGTAGACTATGAGCAGACTCTTCAAAGTCAATGTCTTCATGGTAGAACTTGCCTAAAACAGGGACTAAAATCAAGATGAACTCTTTAACCACCTGAAAAGTTCAAGTTTTGTTTTGAGTTTTTCTGTTGTTGAGCAATATCCCTGACACCTGCACTTTAAAGCAGGAGAGATATGTTTTCTTTTTTGGCTTTAGATGTTTCAGTTCAAGGCAGCACATCATAGGGGAAGGGAGTCTGGGAATAAAGCTATTCAACTCATGGCAGCCCAGAGAGAGAAATCGGAGAGGTATGACTCCAAAGTCATGTCCTTAATGGGCCACCTCTTTCTCCTGAGCCATAAACTCATACAGGATCAATCAACTGATGAGTGTGGTAAGCTGTGATCAAATCACCTTTGAAGGAACCCCCTCCGACCACATGAGTCTTGGGGAGACATTTTAGAACTAAAGCATATAGTGTCTGCATAGTTTTACCTTTCATGATTTTGAGGTTGGCTCTTATTTTTTAATTTGTAGTTAACTGGACTTACTGCTCGGCCAGTAGTACCCACCAAAATGCAAAGTATACGCTGAGAAAAAAAAAAAAAAAAACTATTGTTTGAAGTGATATATATGTCATTTGGTGAACCAAGTTAAATGATAAATCAACTATGAAAAAAACAAATTATGTTAACTATACCTGTAACTTTTGGATTCTAACCACTGACATATTGCTAGGGGGTATCTGCTCAAATACAAAGTTTATGTTTCTAATATATTATTTTTGTTTTGCATCAATTTGTTGTCTTACCTAGTAAGTCTTTGATTTTCAGAAGCTATTGTTAACCATCTACCATCATTTTTACTGTCATAAAGAACCTCGGGTTTCAATGGATAGCTGTTTAAAATAAATACTTATTGAGAACATCCTATATTAAAACAAATACAAAGAAACTGCACTATGGGCAAAATAGACGAGCAAAGAATGAATTGGACCCTAAAGTAACATAGAAACTTTCAGAATGAGGCTGCAAATAAGGAAGAACTTCTCTTCAGAATTGGCATGCTTCCAATAAGAGTTACAAATTTTCTTTCTTGTATTCATCTTCATCTTTTACTTTACAATTGAAGGAATGACCAAGAATAGCACAGATTGAAACTTGGCTTTATTTAAAAAATAGCATTTGAAAAGAAGCTTTTATAGGGCATTTATTAAAACTAAGTGAGTGTGCACAAACTGAACAGTTCTACTGCAAAATTAAGAGACAGATACGCTTCTGTATCTTGGAAACAGATGTCTCCAGTTAAACCTACATGACATGAATTGTACTTTCAGCTACTTCAGTGATGGACTATCCATCTTTAAAGATTACTCCATATTGGCACCTTCATACTAACTTGGCCCAGCTCCTCTAAATGTCCTTGGCTCACAAATGTTTTACAATAAACTTTCAAGCCAGTGCAGGCAGAATCTTGGCTTTTATGGGACCTGCCTCTGCCCACTTCAGGATATGTGTTATAATAAGCAGACACACTGTTTTTTCTTTATTAATAATTTAGTATATTTTTCCTGTCAACCAAAGCTCAATTTCTTAATTCAACTTTATTTTTTGTAAGCACCACTTTATTTTAAATTTTTTCATGCTTGAGAATGTGCCTTGTCTTTCAAAGTATAGTAAGAAAGAGAGAAAGAAAAAAAGAACTAGATAATAATGACTAAAATTAAAGGCCCTGTAGTCAAATTGATGTGTTGTTTTCAAAATTATTTCTTTATAATTCTTTTCTGACTAAAACTCCTCCTTTTCCCAGTGGTGTATATTATTAATAATTGTGCTATTGTGTTTAAGATTTTTCTTTGTCATAGAATCTGTAAACTAAGGAAGGCTGTGAACTAAGTAGATTTAACTTTTCTTTTTAAGATTTTTTTTTTTTTTTTGGTTTTTCTCCGGTACCAGGAACCGAACTCACGACCTTGCGTTTGCCAGGCAGGCGCTTTGCCGCTGAGCTAAATCCCCAGCCCAAGATTTCACTTTTAAAATCATTTCTGTCTAACCACTTAATCTCACTTATCTTCTATACCAGTAAGAAATTTACTTTATAAACCTTCTGACTTTTAATCTCATCTTTATGTCAACTCATTGTGCATATAAATTAATGAAATACTGACTCAGAAATACACACCACAGCTAAATATACCTAAATTGTATTTGAAATATCAGAATATTTTCTTTTTGCTTATGTTAGTATGAATAAATGACATTGACTTTTACAAAGAGTGTATTTGTCGCAAATGCGCTGAAGACCTTATTAGATAGAGCTAAGCTATCCAAAAACAGTTATTTAATACCTACATGGAGGTTACTCAGAGAAGGGTTAATTCTCCAGGGCTGGGTTACTTACATTGCAGAGGTCATCAGGACTGGGTCTTGACCTCTGGGGAGATGATAGCCTACTAACCCTGGGAATACTCTTCCCATAAGAGTCTTTGTATACTTGAAATTGTAGACCACACTAGACATTGATGCTAACAATGCGATTTATTGTGAATACATGTTGTTCAACACCTGGGGCTCTGTTCTGCCCTCTCAATGTGTCCTCTGTTAAGGTGCAGGGAGGTGAAATATTGAGCAACTAAGACACTCCAGGTTAAGTGATGGAACCCTCCCCAAAACCTGGACAAGACAGCCCAGTAAGCTCCCATGGTTGGTAACTGTTCCCACATACTGTCACATGTTGTTGCTAATAGAGGTAAGAACTATGGTAAGACTCCATAAAAAGGGGAAGCTCACATAAGGTGGTTTCTCCTAGACTCTGCTCTGTGTGCCTTTTTGATTTTGCTGGTTTGAATCTGTAGCCTCTCACTGTAGTAAACTATAACAATAATAATAATAATAGCATTTCCTGAGCCAAATGAATTCTGTAGTCAATCACCAGACTTGCTAATCTCCAACAAGTGCCCGTTATATCTTTTAAAAATTACAAAATTGGCTTTAGCAGACCCTACTGTACCTTCTCCCCTCTGACACAGGGTCACTGTGCTCATTTAAATATGTGTTTCCAGCTCATGGGCAGCTTTCTACTTCATACCTATGTTTTTCTGATTTTTGAGAGAAGGGGATACAAGAGATTGAATAGAGGGGTGCACTCCTAAGCCATACCCTCAGCCCTTTGGAAAAGTTTTACTTTTCTTTTTGTTTCTTTTGTTTTGTTTTGTTTTGTTTTGTTTTGTTTTGTTTTGTTTTGTTTTTTTTGAGACAGGGTCTTGCTAAGTTGCCTTGCTCACTTGACCAGCCATGAAGTTGAGATCCTCCTGCCTCTGGTAGCCTGAGATAGCTGGGATTATTGACATATGTCACCAGTGTCTTCTGTTTTTATCTTTATCTGCTTGCTCTGTATCTTTCGATGTGTGAATTCCCAACCTTCTTGAAAATGACGAGTGCTGATTGGCTTCTGGGTAGGTGAAAGTGTGAGTTGAGGTAGGAGAGTTGAGGACCGATGCTTCTAAGGCAGCTTTGAACCAATGAAAGAAGAGAGTGTGTAGAGAAATGCTCCAGCATCTGACAACCCCTGTGAAATTATTGTATATTACTTTTAATAGTGCGTGTCTGCAGTACATAATGATTGCATTCACTGTAGAGAATAGGTACATGTCCAGAACATATTTCAATTCTTTCCCCTTCCCTCATCCCTCTTTTATTTTTTCAGCACCAAGTTCATTTTTTTATCTTATAAGACCTTATAAAATTAACTAACACATATACAGACTGAAAACCAGGACAATAGGCCAAAGAACATTTAAAAAATGACAATTTTTAGATGTGTAGTCTACACTGCACTAAAATACTCTTTCTCTCTGTCTGTCTCTCTCTCCCTCTCTCTGTCTCCATCATCTCCCTTTTATTTTGTGCTTTATATATATTGAGTTCTTCATATGAGAGAAACCACATAATATTTGAGCTTGTGTATCAGAGTTACTTCACTGAGATTATTTTGAGACACAATCTGCCCCCAAATGATTAATTTATTTCAAAAACCACTTATTGCTACTATCTTCCTTTACTCATTTTACACTTTCACTGCTGTTTCATGAGATCAGCTCAATAAACTACCTAACTGAAGTCATTGTCTCAGAGTTTTGTTTTCAACAAACCAAAAACTGAGAAAATAGCAGGGAGAGAGTCACACAGTGAGGGAATATATGACCATTAGTAGTTTATCTACTTTAATAGGACACAAAGGCCGAGGTAGCTTCTTCTTCCAATGATAAAAATTGGAAGAATCTTCCGTTTACGAGTTTTCTTTGGATGCAATAGGTCAAACATCTCATTTATACTATAGAAACTGTGCCTGTTGCTTCTTTCAGTGATACTTCCATCACTATGACCAAAATACACAAACACCATAACAAGGATTCTAGCCCATCTGTGCACTAGAAGAAATGATAAGAGAAAAAAGTTATAGGAACTGAAGATTTAGAGTTTCACAAAGGAGTAACAGATGTTAGGAAAAGATAAATACAAAAGACATTTTCTCGTGTTTTAAAAAATTTTAAAAGCAACTGACTTTTTGCCAAAAGTATTGCAATAGATAAAGATATAGCTACAGATATAAATATATGATATAGATATAAATATAGATGGGAGGAAAATGTATGACTAGAGATATAGGCATAGTTCTCTATAAAGGACTATAAAGATAACAATGAAAGTTTATATTTGCAATATTTTAAACCATGTACCAAGAATTATAAATATTTGAAGGTTGACTGTGCTAATCTAAAAATACACAGTGACAATACTCTGTACTCACGTCAGCTGGCGATCACAGTAATGACTCTTCAAACCAATATGTGATCTTATTTTCATAACCAATGTGTTACTGATTAAAGGGTAAAACATAAAAAACTGCTGGGTTGGGGATACAGCTCTGCAGCACAGCACCTGCCTGGCAAGTGCGAGGTCATGGGTTTGATTTCCAGTACCCCCAAAAAAACAAAACCCTGTTTTACCATGACTAGAAATGTACATAAGATTGATTAAACACCAAACAAGTGTAGATTAGTTCATTATGTTAGGATATTGATAAATGCTTTATATTTGTATAACATCAAGAATATTTTACATGGTGTTGGCCTTCTGACCACAGATCTCACCACATTTTGCATATTCTCCTGAGTTTTCGTATTCCTTTATATATTTGGCTTCATGTCCAACATTTATTTTCTTGTTTTCAATATCATTAAAGATCTCTGAGCTTTCATGCATAATGTGAAAAATATCTCAACCACTAACTACTTCTATAAATACTTTTCATACCCTCTCATTATTTTCTGGGAATCTTAATTGACAAAAATCCTTAAATCATTAGATGTTTGCTGATTCCAGCATCTCTGGGTTTATTTTGATAGTTCTTCTGGCTTGAACGTTCTTCTTGTTATGGATCTAAATGTCTTTCTTTACATTTTGGGTAAGTATAGTGAAATTTTGAATGTTATGCTTTCTGATGCTGGATTTTGAATATTATTCTATAGCGCACTCTATTTTGTTCTTCTTCTAAAAAGAGATGGCTTCTCTCTGAGAGGGAGTTGAGGAATGTATTTAGGATCAGTTAATGGTACTGTGGCTTGCTGAGGGCTTCACAGAAGCCTTGACTCTATAACTGACCTGACACTACACTAAAGTCTGACTCTTTCTGAGAATGCTGCCAGATTCTAAGCATACTGCAAGTTTCTGTCTTGACTGGAGAAAACATGGCCTTCCCAGTCCCATAAGAACTCCAGGAATGTGTTTGCCTTATCCCCCAGGGTAGTTCTTTTCCAGTTGCAAGTGAGTTTATTTCATGCAGGCACAGCTTGGTAGTCACTCCCAGAATCCAGGGGATTGCTGTGTAGATCTCCATCACTTTCTCAGCCAGTGACATCTGTTTATATCTGTTAAGTCAGTTCTTACAATTCTACCCACCTTAGCCTCCCCAGACTTTGATATATGGCTCTTACATGCTGCAAATTGTGCTGTTCTCTGTAAAATTTCTCCTCACTGCGCTGTAGGCTAGAAGCTGCTTTCAGTGAGTAGGCTGGTGCCGTCAAGGTCATAGCAGGGTGGTTTGCTCCTTGCGATTATAGTCTTGCACTAAAGCACTTGGTTCATATACTTTTTTTGTACATGTAAATGTTTATAAAGATGGGATGACTCTGGTAGTCATTATTTTTCCCATGGGTGATGATGAAAAGTTTAAAGCTTGTAGTTTTGCCTAGATGCCTTATTTTCATTCCTAGCAAGTGAATCAAAGTCAGTCTTGGTGATGATCGGTATGTCTATATTTTTGTTCTAAATCCAGGGTGTTACTTGCATCTATAAATTCAAGTGCCATTTCACTTTTTTTGAATGATTTCAAGTAGTGTTTCTGTTGTAAATGCTTACTTTTATTTTTCAAAACACCATATAGGCAGAAGTTAGGTCTTCATCATCATCCTTTGAAATTGACCCAATCTTACTAAGGATTGTTTCACTCTGTCTTTTTGGTTGCACCTTGTTTAGTTTCTTCTAATTATTTCTCATGTTCCAGGCTGTCATCTTTTTGTTGTTATCATCTCTGTGATTTTCTTTTTTATAGCTTTTTGATTAATCACTTCAATTTTTATCTTGAGGTCAGTCAGTCTGCTTATTTGCTTCCATTTACTTTCTGATTATTTGGCAGTTCTGCATTTTGTGCATGTTTGTGTGAGGGAGTGTTGGGGGGCAGGTGTGTATGCTGGCTGTGAAACTCATCGCCTCAGAGATGTTGAGCAAATTCTCCACCATCAGTTATACACACAAGCTTCTTGATGATGCTATTTTGTGTAGATTTGGCAACTTTGCTTTGATTCTTCTCTTTCTCCTTCTCCTTCTCATCCTCCTTCTCCTTCTGTGTCTTCTTACAGTTTATCCCCTTTGCCTCCCCTCATTTCCTCCTCCCTCTTCTCTTCCTCTTCTTTCTTCTTCTTCACCTTCCCCTTCTTTCTTCTCCTCTTTCTCCATCTCATCTTCCTCCTCTTCCCTCTTCTCCTTTTTTCCCTCCTCCTTCTCCTCCTCCTCCTCCCCCTTCTTCTTCTTCCTGCTCTCTTTTTTCTTCTTCATTGTTATATTTTGAGGCTAGAAAATGTGATTCTTCTAAAATATATCTGGGTGTTTGTGTGTGGACAGTCTAGGAAGATGTATTGTGGCCATAGCCTTGTTTCCTGTTAGCAATCACATTTTTAAGAGATAATGTGATTGAAGTTTAGGTTCCTGAGGCTATAGGATCTCTGTAGGGTCATCCTCAGGTTGATGTGTTTCCTATTTCTTTAATGCCCCTTCACTTCTATGAGTTTCTGTTGCTTGGTGCTCAGAGTAAATGAAATAAATAGAGTACAAAAGCATGAAGCATCCTTCAAGCTCAATCCCTTCCTTTGTGTTTCCACGGCACTGAGTTACTCTCTGGTAACTTTCCTACTTTGCTGTGTCTGCCCCACAAGATCTTAACTTAAAGAAAAAACACATTATCATAGCCCTCCCAGAATAGCAACAATGACATTTCGTGAAATGATTGCCTTGAACTTGAGCTGCCTATGCATGTAAGGGTCCCCTTGCTCCTTCTTGTTTTATTTAAGATTTAACAATATTAAGCACATTTATATCACATTTATGAATTGAGATTATAGTTGCTTTTCTGACCATGTTTATGTTCTCTATTATGCTTACTTTCTTTTGATTTATAATGAGTTTTAAAAGAAGAGTAAAAAGTGACATGGACTTTTGGATGCTCACTGCAAGACTGAATAATAACTTTCAGTGTGTAGACTTCATTCTCCACCCCTCTTCCTTATTCTTTGAGTAAGTAAAAACTTAGTAAAAAATATGGTTTGAAAATGGAAAATTAAAAATCATTTGGGGTGTTTCTATTCTTACCATTGCATCTTCTAGTCATTCTCCACTTCTGTTAAAACTGAAAGTGAAGTAAATCAATGATCATGTACTTTTTAAAAAATAAGTGGCCTGCAAATTTTGCTAGGATAAGTAACTAAAGATTTTGAAATCTTTGAGGTTTTCATTTTGCTTAGAAAGAAAAAAAAAATGTTTTCAGGTTTGGCAATGCGAACATGTATTTTGCTCAGTAACTTTCCCCCTTAATTTTGTGATTAATCTTTCTTACTGATATACATTCTTTTATTATTTATAGCATTAATGTAGAAGTTTTTTCAAAGGCTGGCAAGTTGAAACCTTTTATATTTGTACATCCACATACATATGCATTCTTTTTATCCCCTAGGTATGTAATTGCCATAGCTTGAGGTGCCATACTAAAGTATAGACTGGTGGTTTATATATGAAAGAAATGTATTTGTCACCCTTCTGGAAGCTGCATATCTGAGATTAGGTTGCCAACCTAGTCAAGTCTCCATGAGAGATGTCTTCTGGCTTTCCAGCTGTCATCCCTTTGAATCCTCATAAGGCAGAAAATAGAACAAGAAAGCTATGTGGAGTCCCATAGGATCTCTTATTAAGAGATGAAAGTACTAATCCTAATTATGTGGCCTCTGCCATCAAATCTCATTTATGTAGGCTTCTCATCATGACTTAATTATGTCCCAAATGCTCCATATCTTAATCCCACCACGTTGAGATTAGGATTTCAACATATAGACATTTGGATGATACAAACATTCATCCCATTGAAATAGTTAAGGGAGAAGAATTTAAAATCATAACATAAAATCATGTTCCATAAATTACAACTTATGTAAGTGTCTTGTTGCACAGCAAGCATCAGCAAGTGCAGTATGGTATCAATTCATTCAGTTTTGGAATATTAGAGGAAGGTGTTATGGCTTGTACCTAGGTGTCCCTCCAAGGCCTCGAGCTGGGGATTTTCGAAGGTGGTGAATCTAAGGTGTGTGATACTGGGATTAAAGAAGTGACACTGGGATGAAAGATGTGATTTTGAAATTAAGGATGTTATACTTGTTTCAGGTGTGTGACGCTGGGATTAAAGACTGCCCATTTGGATGTGGGTAGCACCACCCAAAAGGCAGGTATCCTGGAAGAGATAAAAGGTAGAGCCAGACTTCTGCTGTCCTTAATACGTGCTGCCTTCTGCCTGCCCTGCCACACCATTGACTGTTTTTCCTCTGTGATGCCCTCTGCCATGCCATTCTGCCTTGGTGCCAACCAACTATATACTGAAACCTCTAAAAATTGTGAGCTGCAATAAACCTTTCCTACTTTGAGTATTTTGTCTTAGCAGTGAAAAAAGTCATCTAGACTGAAGGCATTTGCAAAAGATCCTGAAAGTATATATTGTGTGTATTGAAGAGAAAGCCGGGACTTTCATTAGCAGCACAAAACATGCATCAAATATCAAAGCTAAGCAAAAGCAAAAGAATGGGAAACTGAAAAGCAGAAAGAGAGGGAAAACTGACTGATAGAATAGAAATCAAATATGTGAATCATCTACACATCTTCCTTTAAAGATTTTAAGGTCCAGGGATATAGCTCAGTGGCACAGTGCCTGCCCAGCAAGCTCGAGGTTGTGAGTTCAATTCCAAGAACCAACATAAACAAAAAAAATTAAGTGAGTGTTTAAATGTGACTACATTAAGATAAAGACTAAAGCTATAATGATACAGGTAGTTTTTGAATCCACACCTTTTCTTTTGTTCTGCATTGTTTGATCCTATTAGCAATACAATTAATTAATTAGTTGAGCAGAAGATCAATAAATCATTGCTAAGAACTTATAATAATCTTAGAAATGTAAAAGTGATGTGAGGGATGGGTGCTACAGTACATGAAATTGACCCAAGAGGGCCGGGGATATAGCTCAGCTGCGCAAGCGCCTGCCTGGCAAGTGCAAGGTCCTGAGTTCAACTCCCAGTACCAAGGAAAGAAAAAGAAATTGACCCAAGAGTTTACAAACAAGCTAAGATGGAAGGAGAGGATGTGAACTATTATTCTAGGCTAGAATAAGATTGCTGTCATTATTAAAGTCCTAAGAAAAAATATAGATTGTTTTTGTAATAAAGACAAGTTTTAGAAATCACTGGACTAAGACTTGAGCTTAAAAGTTGGGTAATACCAATTACATATAACAGAAAACACCAAAACCACTACTACCCCACAATTAGGGAAGGAAAATCAAGTGTAAGATTATCTTTGTCTCATAATAATCTAACAGTTATCATGTAGCTCCATCTGAAGTAACATGGGATTTCACAGACTATTATAATTCAATCATACTTTGTTAAAATTTCATTTCCAGTAAATCTAATTTTCTCCCTTTTAAAATAGAAATCATTCACTGTGTTGAGCAAACAAGAAAACTAGCTCATTTGTGATATTTGGCCTTGTTCTCATGTATTTTTATAACTCCATTTTTTTTTTAGAGAGTAAGTTTCAGGGTCATATTGTGACAGTATTTTAAGTATCTTAAATTTGAATTGAATTATATTTACTTTATATTAGAAACCAATGAACACCATGATTTTGCTCAATGGATAATCTTAAGTTTGAGAAACTCAGTACGGTTTTGTACAACTTTGTTCATTTCATATGATTTGATTATTGGGAAGATGGGGACAGTTAACTTATGATACAATTTTAGCACCCTGCATGATGTCCTCATAGAAAACTGCCACATGTATCCATTTTCCCTTTATTTTGGACTGTACATTTACATATTTAAATACCACTGGCTAGATGCCCCTTATACAGATTTATTTCTTCAATTTGGTGATTTTGATGCACTAAGAACAGAAAACTAATTTCTAATTATAAATATCAAGAAAGGTAAAAGAGATGCACACCTGGCAAATGGTACAAACTTCCAAATCCACACTCTTTTCCTGGTTTCCTCATCTACCAGTTATTAAGCTTTTATACATGGAGTAATTATAATTTTCTTTCAGTTGTGCCTCTAACAGTTACATGACACTGAAAAGCAATTGCATTACTCTTGAATTTGTGTCTAGTATTATTCTCTACAGGACAAAACCATGACCTTATGTCCATTTTATACTGAAGGAAATGTAGTTACTCAAAGACAAACTCAGATAAGCAACAAATCCATAGGTCAGCCACAGACAATAGTGCTTCTCTAATTTTCTTCTCCATCAGATGCTAAAAAAAGATTCTATTTTCTCTATATTTGCCAGACATAAGAATCTCCACATGTGTTTAGGGCATGGAAAAACGTTGTACCTAAATCAGAAAATAACTGTTGAATTGAAATCAAAATTAACATTAGATGTTTCACAGAATAAATTGTTAGTTGTTAGTAAAAAGTTCCAGGTTTTTTTGTTTTTTTTTTTTTTTTTTTGAGACTGGAAAGATGCTCAAAATATTGGAAATCTGTTTACATATACATTATGAAAATATTTAGAATTTTTAAATTAGCTGAGAATCCCCATACCCTGAGTACTGTTTAGGAATCTTATCTTCACAGACTGGAGAATTTCTGTGTGGCTCTCAGTACTTGAAACCAATCACTATCTCTGGAATGCATAGAATCTAGTTCTAATAAGAAGCAGTATTAACAACAAAGAAACCTCTGAATGAGAGCAGATGTTAATTTTGTAAAGAGTATCTTGTCATCTGGTCAGGTCTTATAATTTCCTAGTCTTTAGTTTATATACATTTGTGTGACAATTTTGAATATCTAGTCTTGACATAGTGAAGATAGGTGTCAGGAAATCATATGGAAAGAAATAATTTGACCCTCAACATTTTTCGCTGGAGATTAGGACGGAGAAATTCCAGTGTCTTGTTTTGTTTTGGTGTCTGTTTTCTGCAAAGTGACAGATCAAGCACAGGGCCTGTCACACATCAGGCACTTGCTCTATCATTATCTTTGCCCCTAGTCCGTATTTGATTATTTCAAAAGTCAATTTTCTCAACCTATTCCCAGTCGGTTCTTTTCTTGTTAAACAGTGTTTACAAAGGGGATTACAGAGTCCTGGTTGCAATGCTTAAAAGAAGCTTGAACATCAAGGGCTTAATAATTATCCAGTAATTCAATTACATCCTTATGAAGGACACCGGCAAGGTAAAGGCATTCTGAAAATTGTATAAGGAGAAAATTTCCAGGGAGATTTCCTTAGATTAATCAGCAACACAAATGTATAATTCTCTACGTGAAAATCTCGGGAGAGGAGAAATAAGATTGGATTAAACTTTGATAATTATAGAGTGTAACAGGCCTATTTAAATGTACTTTTGAATTATATATATTTAAAATTACTGTAGGTTTGGTCCCCTGAGCCCCAAACCAAAAATAAAATAAAATAAAATGAAGGTATTGTATGTGAGCGTTACTTCTTAAATATATTTTCATGTATTCATGGAGGGATTCCCAGTCACTACAATGATGTATAGTACATAGTAACAGCTAGTGATGGACTATATTCTAAAATAATATGAACTCCATTATAAAAGACTTCCAGGTCTTTTGCCATAATGTGTCTTGAAGCTTACATAGGGAAAAAGGAATTCAGAATATTCCAAGGTCTGCCTCTTGAATGTGATTAGAGCTTTATGTGAAACCAAGTTTTCTTAGCAACAACACCTTGAAACACAGAGTAATCTCTTGTATTAGTTCTGTTTCATCTGATGATTAATTCCTCTTTGTCAGTGCTTGGTATTTGGCATTGAACCTAGAGCCTCATTCATGCTAAGCAAGCATTCTGGAACACAGCCCCAGGGCTAGGTCTTCTTATAGTTCTTTGAAAGAAATTTATGATTTTCAATTTGTTTGTATTTAAAAGCCAAATCATGGAAAAACTGGTGAAGAGTAAAAGGCTTTTTTTATTGCCTTTTTGAGATAGGATTTCACTATACAGTGTAGGCTGGCCTTGAACTCACTTTGTAGCTCATGAAGGCCTCGAACTTGCAGAGATCCTCCTGCCTCAGCCTCCCAAATTGCTGGGATTACAGGCATGTGCCATTATGCCCAGCCAATCCAAAGACATTCTGCATGTGCAGAGATTAAGATCTCCAGTTCTGAAGTCAGGCTGTATGGCTCCAACCTTGGTCCTTTCCTTTTCTAATGATTAGCTCTGTGTTTTAAAAACTCTCCTGTTTCTCTTTTTCTACCTGTAATATCAGCACAGTATACAGCAATAGTATTTAACACAATTGGGGGCTAATTTTGAAAATGGACTACATTAGTTCATTTGAGTTTTGCACAAAATACACACGCAGTAAGCATTTTGATATTACACTATTTTATTTTGTATGATGATATTACATTATTGATGATATATATAATGTATGATATAATATATGTATGCATGTATGATATAATGTGTATATAATGTATGATATTACATTATTTTATTTTGTATCAATAAAAATGATATTATTTTAAATAGCTATTATACTATTAATTTTGAATAAAGAACAGTAATAGCAATAGAATTTTTTTTAAAAAATTTAGTAGAGAAGCTTACTAAGAAAAAGAAGCCTCAATTTATGTTTGTTTCTTAACAGAACTTAATAATAGGCATATATACAACATTTAAAATATATTTTCATATGTTTGTGGAGGGACTCCTAGTTACTACAATGATATATAGTATATTGTAAAAACCAGTGATAGACTATATTCTAAAATTTAATATAAAATTTGAAATCAAGCTATTATTATCTAGCTTTTTATTACTTCAGTTTAAAAAAGAAAAGGAAGACAATTAAAAACTGAAGGTGATGACAAAAATGCCACGACTTCTTACCCATTCTTCACTATCCTTCAGCATTACCGTTTTTGATCTGATGAGATGGATTAGAGTGTATTGAATTGCATAGAACAGTGTCTGGAATCTGCTAATTGCTCAGTAATATCAGTCTTCATTTTAGCTCTCAGCTTGCTAGGATTCAGGACAAAGACTAGTAGATTTTAGCATCAATAAGATAATGTCCATTTACTTGTAGTACAGTAGAAAAGCTATCACTCCTCAGGTGATAGCTTTAGTTTCCCTATTACTGAATTTCTGCATAACAAATCCACTGCGTGGGGATTTGCTGTGTATCCCCCCGGCTCTGTGAGAAGTAGCAGAACATAATGGTTAAGAGTAAGAATTTGGGGACCAAACTATCTGTGCTTCTCAAGCTCTACCACTTCCTGGCTATGAGAGGTTAGGAGAGTGCTTTTTTTTTTTAACTACCTCTCTGAAAGAGTGATGACTAAAAGTGTTAATATGTAATCCTCCAACACAATTCCTGGAATTAAAAAACGTACTATTATTAGTGATTGACATTATTACTCTTAATGTAGTAACTTATTGCAGGAATACATTTATCACGATGAAAAGGGTCAATTATATTATCTCTCAATTTAAAAATTGTCACAGCTACAGAATATTAACTAGGATACATTCATGGAAATGTTTCTCTGATCTCTTTTTTTATTTTGTATTTCTTTTTGGTTTTGCTTTTTCTCCGGTACCGGGAACCGAACTCACGACCTTGCGCTTGCCAGGCAGGCGCTTTGCCGCTGAGCTAAATCCCCAGCCCCTCTGACCTCTTATCTATGTTTTCTTTGTTCTGTATTCTGTTTGTTTCCTTTTACTCAGGGGTTTTGGTACTGGATAGTGACTCTTGTAGGCTTGTCAGAGTTCATGCCACAGGCACTGGATTTTAATCAGATGACTGCTTTTCTTAAATAAATCAAATTTCATGGCTGCGGTTGATAGGAGGGCTTCTGTCTGTTGGCAAATGATACAGCCACAGTTCTCTTATTAAAACTTGAGAGAAAATGCTGATTACTAGTGTTTGTGCCCAAATTTTGTTCATGCTTGCCCACTGAATTTGTTTGGATACCAGGAAATTATGGACTGTATGATTCGAATTAGGATAAAAGATTTAAATCCTAGGAACTGTTCAGCAAAGGCTGTGCTATAAAACGATATTGGAAAAAATCCCTTTAACCAAGTCAGTGAAATTAGCTTAGTCATGAAGATTTCCAGAGAGTTTTCTGACCTTAAGATGTAACTATGGGACCAAAAAATATCATCCTAAAATGGGAAATAGATGCATGTCTTTATTTTAATGACAGGGTTTTACTGCTAACTTAGTCAACTAACTCAATCCCTCTGTTTCCAATCTCTAAACACTGTGGATGCTTGTCTCAGATAATGGACGAAGTTTCTTTAATATTATTATCAAAAACAAAGCTGTGATATGTCAGCCCTCCCATTCATATATTTAGTTTATGTTTTCTACCATTTTTGTGTAATGTCCAGGTCAATCTGCATAAGGCAGTTAATTCCACAATGACCAAAGTAGTTGCTTGGTTATTATTCACCGAAGTAACTATTGTCATGTTGGAAACTGATTGCAATATCAAAGCCTTTGAGTCCATAAAAAATATGCAGTCTTCTCACTCATGCAGTTTAGTGTATGAGACAAGGGTTGAAACCACCAGTTAACCCAGGTGTTAGTTTCTCCCGTGTAGCAGTGAGCAGGGCATCAAGAGTGCTGTGCATTCTAGCTTGGAAATGAGCAGATGTCAAGTGGGACACCGAAATTCTTCAGCCTGTGTGGTTCTCACTTACATCTCAGTACAGCTGTTCCCCTCTCCAGGGATAGATGGTAATTTTTTACACAGCCTTAAAAGAAATTTTACAATGAAACCAAATACTTATTAGCTATTAGCCTATCTCCTCTTTACAGGAGTATAGCACAAAATCTTCTGATTTTTAAAAGGGTGCAATGTTTACTTAGTCTTTCAGTAAGTTTGCATTCTAAACTGTAGCAAGATTTCCATGGACATTTTCCTTTCTGTTTAAGCCTTGCCTTAGTGATTTTTTCTTTCTTCTAAGTCTCACACACCAACATCTTGCTGTCTGGCTTGGCAGGGAGTGATCAGTTCTTGTTTGGCTTTATGTTTTAGCTCAGATGCCCAGTGCAGAATTCTGAAATTATATCCCAAACTCAAACAGGATGGCTTGAGTATCATTGTGGTTAACCATTTCCAAAATGAAGACCTTCTAATCTGTGGGCAATGCAATGGCCTCCCAGATTTTGAGTGAACCATACTCACTACATATCTTTAAAAATGGAATCTCCCAGGCTGGTCATTGCTTGGAGGAGATTCAAGTGATACGATACTTCATAACGGGCACCTCCTGAGCAGAGTCAAGGGGATGGTGAAATTAGAATCCTATGAGTTGTGGCAACAGTCTAAGTGAGTGAGTTCACTAGGACACCTCTTCGTATGTACCTTTCATTCTTGTGACGGTGGCTAAGAAAACACTGGACCACTTTGGATATTATTAGTTCTGTTAGGGGTGGGTTGGTTGATGGCCTTAGCAATAAGATCAAATAATTAGTCTTTTAGTTTCCCAGGGTTGCCACAAAGATTAAAGGAGACCACGTGCCTTCAAACAATAGATACTTATTCTCTTCTAGTTGCAGAGACCAGAAGTCTGACATTAAGGCACTGGAAAAGTGTATTCCTTACCAAAGCTCCTAGGAAAAATGCTATCCCTTTTCGCCTCCTCCAGCTGCTAGGGGCTCCAGGCATTTTTTGCCTTCTGGCAGACCAAGTTGTCTCTTTGCAATCATATGGGCCACTTCTGGTCTCTCCTTTTCTTACATTGTTCTGTCTCTTACAAGCACAGTCACTGATTAATTTAGAGTTCATCCCATTCCAGCATAATCTCAATTTTAGATCCTTACCTTAATTACATTTGAACAGACTCATTCTTAACATAAATCAGGTTACATACTGAGATTCCAGAAAAATAAACCTTTTGAGGATCATCACTCAACCCAGAATTTTCCAGCAAAACTTGTATGTTAGGGCTGGGGATTTAGCTCAGCGGCAAAAGCGCCTGCCTGGCAAGTGCAAGGTCGTGAGTTCGGTTCCCGGTACTGGAGAAAAACAAAAACAAAAAAAAACAAAACTTGTATGTTAAAGGCAGATTTATTAAACAAAGATATTTCCTTTGCTTTGCTTTTTGTCTCCTTTATTCCTCCATTTTCAATATTGGATCTTTCCTGAGAAAGGTGAAGGACGTGAAATGCCCAGTGTTGGCAAGTGACATATGTTTGCGTGTCAGGGAAATGCATGGTTTCTATGGGGAACTGTACTGATCTGATGCGATCTTTAGAGGGATGCTGCTAGACAGACACTTTTGTTTGCTCCAAACCTTCTTCTGTATCTCTTTCTCAAACTCTACTGAGAGCAGAGCTTCTCTGTCTTTTCCAGTGAAAGATTTTATTCTCTACTAAGTTGTTTAAAGATCCTTCCTTATTTCTTTCCATATAGTCTTGGAAAATATGTGCACAACATCTTCTTTACTTAACTTCTCTCTCTTTGGAAAGATTTTTTTTCAAAATCCTCTTTTAACTTTTGCTTGTTACTACAGAAGACTTGCCCAATTGCACCACATGACCAGTTTTAAATGAAATATATCAGACAAACATGTTTAAATATTGCATTGCTTTTCTTGTGTGCAAAACCAGAAGGGTAAATAAGGACCAAAATGGATGACAGATACTGCAGAGTACAAGGAAAATGTTCAAATGGGAAGAGAAGGAGGAAGGGAGAGGGAAAAGGAAAGGGGAAAAGAGAGCAAATAGAAGAGAAAACATGGAAACAATGCTTTTGTAAATGGGAGAGGAAGAAAGGTTGAAGGGAAGAGAGGGGAATGGAAATGAGGAAAAAGGAAGAATCAAGATATATTATGTAAAGGCACAAATTCCTTGTAATCTCCCTCTCTCTTTCTCTCTCTATATATATATTATAAAGTGTGCCAATAAACTTAATTAAAAATTAAGAAAAGAAAGTGTGAAGACTGTAATACAAATTGAGTCAGCTCCAAAATAACATCTCTGAGCAGCCAAACTTTCCATGAGCTATGCCTTGGGAAGCTGAGAACTCTCAGCTAAAAATTCACACAGCAAAGCAAATTCAAATCTAATATTTAGAGTAGATTATCTCATGAGGGCTAAATTTCTTGTTAGAATATAATTGTTTGAGAATGAACTGTGAAGTTACCAGTATTTTGTCATTTCTGAATGTCATGTATGCATCTCTAAGGGCTTTGGTGACCTGATGTACCGCTGGAATGACTCATTCATTTAGCAAGATATTTCTTTGATGTGCCTAGCTCCTTTTCTATAGAAAATGAACCGATTTGTAATAAATTCTCTGTCATGGATCATATGGATGATATGCATAGATACATGGTCCATTTTTATGATTTTTCACTGTACTTTACTTCCCTTGTAATGGAGACAATCAATATAGGGATCTAAACATAAGTATAACCTATAATTCTAACAAATGCTCAGATAGAAGTATTGAGGAAGAGCAGTGTGTCATAGGGACATATTGTAGAGATAGATCACATTCAATAGACATTTATCAGTTAATACCAGTTGGGATTAATATCGGGTAATATCCAGAATTCATATATAAAGTAAACTTAGGGAAGTTTTTGTCACATACTAGATGTGATACCCACAACTATATGAAATGCAGAATAATTTCATATTTTGGAGTCATATTAATCAAACTTCATGTAAATAATAAATAATACAGATGAAAAATAATGAGTAAATCTGATTACACACTTAAATGGTATCTTCCAAGACAATGATATAAGCAAAGGTTATAATTTTTTATCTGGAAATATTAGAAAGAACATTTCAAATTTTGCACATGAATTGCAAGTTTATTAATATCACACAGAATTAACTAAGGTTTATATAATTCAATTTGCATACATCATATAAAATTGCAAGAGAAATAAAATTAGCCTCTTTAAAATTCTGAATCAGCAGAGATGATCCATATTTATTTTAATGTAAGATATAAATTTCTACAGTATGTCTAAAGATGTGGCTAGTTATCCAAGGAAGTTAGGAAATACAGGAGAATTAGGTAACAATAAAAATTTTAAAATATAACTATTTATGTTTAGATGAGGATAATTTATTATATCTCTAACTTGGATAAATGGTTCTCTACTTTCTCTACATGAAGCTATGAAGACAAAGAGTGAAATTTTTAAAAATCACTTCATGTCTAAATCACCTGCAATGACATCAAGTTTCTTCCAAAAGAAGATCAATATTTCTTATTTTGTCATTCATGGTTCACTTAACTCTAACGCTAAATTTTCTTCCCCATTCTAATTTTCAGTCAATATGTCCATCACATTCTACACATTCTACACACACACACACACACACACACACACACACACACACACGCAGCTCCAAAACTAATGTATGTTTCCATTTAAAATTGATGCTTTCCATCAATTTACCTGAGTGCTTGTTTCCAATTCAAGAGGGAGACAGAAACTAAAGAAGACATGAACTTTGTCCTCCTAAGCATTACATTCCATGGAGGAAGTGAACAGTAAAAGCGTTTGATTAGTTATTCAGATTAGAGTTTAGATCAGTGCCTCTCTATCCAGTCTTACCATTCCTCTTACCTCCTTTGCTTTCTACTCTGTATGAGGAGCTCTCAGTGTGTTTCATCTCTCATGTTAAGTAATGTCTCCATAAAGACACCTTACAGAAATCTCCAGGTCAAATAGATTTCCCCTTCCTGGAGTTTCCAGCTCTTTACACAAACGGTTAGAGTGTATCATATGGAAACAACCTTTTCCTCATTAACTGTGCCTTGTTTCCCCATGTAGTTTCTAAACTGAGGAAATTTTAATCCTTTGAACTAAGTTTTTCAATCCTGTAAATACTGACTAGAACTAAACAAACAAACATTGCAAATTTCTCTAAAATTATTATATCTACCCCACACTCTTCCTTACTAAATTATCTATAGTTCAATTTTACAGTAAATGTATTTTCCACCTTTGTTAACCTTCTTCAGATGATTTCAGACTTATTTTTTAATTTTGCGAGAATTTTAATATTAAAGTAATCATTTTAGAATATGATATTATTCATTTTACTGTAATTTTTACAGTTTTATTCTACCTAGACATGCAAAGGATCAATCACAAGACAGAGAAGGATGGGGTTCCTATAGGAAAGCAAACATTCGAGACAATTAAATTCACTAGAAGACAAAAGATTCTTGAGCCCAGAGACTTGATATTTAATATCTGTTTTTGTTGCTAAGAAAACTTTTATCAATCCATACAAATAAATCCTTAAACTTTTCTTGGCTCTTTTTTTAGATAAAATTCAAATGAAAAATGCTTATCTAAGTTTTCTGTACTCCTTCAACATATGATGATTGAGTTAGAAGTCTTAATTCCAGATATAAAAACAAACAGATTTGAGAAACATATTTATTGAGCTTTATTGGCCAACTAAGGTCATGATAGATAAGTGCAAATTTTCCCACCTTAAATTCCTTCTCTTAATACAACACAAGACACTCCAAAACCAAGCATCCACTCACAGAATGGATATTATAGGTAGAAGTTGCACTGTGGATAGACTCTTGATCAGAAAGAGTACTGCAATCTCCCCCAGAAGCCTGTGTCTCCATGTAAATGCCAGGGCAAAACCAGACCTTGGCAGGCAGGGTGTGCTCTGCAGTAGTCTTCCCCCTGTCACCCGCACAACTAGTAGTGGACTGTTTTCCCACTTCTATCATCAAAAGGAGAAACTTAATCCTCCTTGGCCTATCTTCCAGTGGTTGGTGTGCAGGATGATTTCAATTTTTCCTTTGGTTTTCTGTTTGTTTGTTGGTTTGTTTGTTTGTTTGTTTCATTATGATCTCACTATGTAGCTCAGGCTGGCTTTGAACTTGGGGTGATCTGTCTTCCTACCTCAGCCTCCCAAGAACTGAGATTACAGATGTGTACCACGCCAGCTTTCAATTTTACCTTTGCAACTCTCTTACTTCACCTTCTGACCTGCTTCTGCATGCTGCGTTAGCCTCTTCTGCCTGTTTGCTGCAGTCTCTTTTGGGTGAGACCTGGAAGAGAATGAAGGGGAGGAAAAGTGTGAAGGAATGTTTATTCCTTGAGTTCTGTCCCTGTAGAATAGTACTAGGTTGATTATATTGCTTCAGCCTCCTCAGTATAGTTTATCTTTTAAATTGCTTTAGTTCCCGAAACTTCCTCTCTTTTAGATCAATGAGCAGCAAGAAATTCCTTGTGTTGTTTCCCTGTGCATGATAAGCCACTCCTGTATGGTTTTACTGAACTCTGACTTTATAATTAGTCCCCTCCTTAGTACCATCAGTTACTCAATTTACGTGTCTCATTCTTTCTTTCTTAGTAGCACACATAAATATAACTGCATAAGAATAAGAGATTCTCATTTTATCAAATTTCGTCTGCTTTAGTGAGTGCTTAGTAGATATTGTCAGCTGTCTGTCTTTTTCTCCTTTATTTTACCGAGTTATAATTCACATACCAGCCAGGTGTGGTTGTGCACATGTATAATCTCAGCACTGGGGAGGTGGAGGCAGGAGGATCTCTATGACTTCAGTCTGGGCTACATGAGTGAATTCAAGAGCAGCCTGCACTGCATAGCAAGACCCTGTCTCAAAAAAAGTTCACATAACATAAAATGTACACTTTAGAAGTGCATAATTTAGTGTTTTCAGTATATTCCCGAGTTTGCTCTACCACCACCACTCTAATCTTAGGACACTTTTATCTCCTGGAAGTGAACTCTGATACATACTGGTAGTCACTCATCTAGAATTCCCTTAGCCCCTGAAAACTACTAATCCAGTTTCTATAAATTTGCATCTTCTGGACTTTTCACATAATGCAGTGATACCATAGGAAATTTAGGATCTGGTTTCTTTCATTTTATGTAGTATTTTCAAAATGTTTCCTTTATTATTGGCGCCTCATAGTTTATTCATAGGTGTAGATTTCCTTATATTTATCTTAATTGAGACCTGGAAATTTTTTGTTTGTCTTTTTTGTTGAAACAGGGTCTCACTAGGCAGTTCAGGCTGGCCTTGAGCTCACTTTATAGCCCAGGCTGGTCTCGAACTTGCAACGATCCTCCTGCCTCAGCCTCCCGAGTGCTGGGATTACAGGTGTGAACCACCATGCCTGGCTGATTTATCTCAATTGAAATACACAGACTTTTTGAATGTGTACATTAATATTTTTATCAATTTTTTAAAGTTCTCAACTATTATTCAAATCTGTTTCTCTTTGTGGTTTTCTCTCTGTGTATGTCTCTCTCTTCCTCTCTCTCCCTCTCTCTCTCTATCCCTCTGTCAGTCTCTCTGTCTCTATCTCTCCCTCTCTCTCTCCCCCTTCCTTTTACTTTCCCTCCCTTCTCTCTCCCTCAATCCCTTCCTCTCTCTATCTTCTGCTTTTGGGGCTCCCATTATTCATGTCTTGACATCTTTGATGCTATCTCTGAGTCTGTTTATGTCTCTTCATTTTTTTCTTTCTGTGCTTAGCTTGATGAATTAGATTGACCTTAGATCAAGGTGCCTGACTCTTCAACCCTAGCAATTTACCTTTAATCCCATTATGGTATTTTTAATTTCACAATTATATATACATCTATCTTCTCTATCCTGCGATTATAAATTTGCAGTAATTTGTCTTATCAAGACCCATAATCTTCTTCCTTCATCATTTTATTCCATTATTATGTGGACTCAAGAAATATGTTGAAAATTCAATCTCTTTTCAGAGTAGTTATTTCCAAGATCACCAGCAAGCTTCTCTACACATATATGTCTCAAATCTGATAATATTTGCAGTCTAAGATTTTCCTGGACAATATTGCTTCATGGGCTGACTGCACATAAGTGGTCATTTTCTCAATAATTATTCATTAAGTTTCATCTGGGATCAATAGTATTAAAGTAGGTTAAATTTCAGTACCTTTAACAAGAGAGCTTACATTTTTTTTGCTTGTTTGTTTGTTTGTTTGTTTGTTTTGTCCACTACCGGGAATTGAACTCACGACCTTGCCCTTGCCAGGCAGGTGCTGTGCCACTGAGCTAAATCCCCACCCCGGAGAACTTGCATTTTAAATATCCATCCCAGGATTTGGTTTTCAGCCAAATGCATAATTATTATTAATTTTCCTTCTCTATTAGAGAAAATGAGTACCAAGAGAACAGAAAATAAGACAGTAGCAGGTATATTTCTTTGGAGGAATATATAGCAAAACAATTAAATGGTAATGAAATGCATATGTGTAGAACTATATTTTGAGGATATTATTTCAATAGATTCAAATTCAGTGCTAAAATTTCATCTCTTGAATTAATCTTTAATGCTAAATATAACCTTTGACTTTTTTTCTTGCATTAATTTCACTGAAGTAGATATTTTAACCATAGTTCTTTCTCTGAAACAGATGATAATGGGAATGATTCAGTATAAGAGGAAATCATAAGGGGAATTCAGAAAAGAGAGTTTTCAGGAATATGGTCTCTGGTAAGAGAATGGGGTGAAGTTTTGTCTTTGGTAGAATCACAGACTAATCTGTCTCAAAGGAAAGAAGGCAAATAATATAATTTCAGATGCTGGTATGCTGATGAATTCAGTCAGGGAAGTCTCTTTTCATTATGTTAATTTTCTCAGTAAAATAAAAAAGCAAGTGTATCATATGAGAAAGAAAAGAAATGAAATATTGGAAGATTAAAAGAGAAATGACACTATAAAATTTGGATGTTCACTTGTTCCAGAAAGGACCAAAAAAGTATTTCAAGTATGGAGATTGGAAAAGAAAGGATTTTCTTTTTCATAGCTCTGGAATTGCATGCTATGTTGGCCTGGCACTGCTAGTAGCCATGTTTCCAAACATGTGGAAAAGTGTGACTGAAAATAAAGCCAGCAGAGAAAACGACAGCCCAGATATATAGTGAGAGGTAGAAAAATCTTGCATCACTATCCTAGGCCATGAAATCATCAATCAGGCTTAAATATAGAGCACATCCTGAGGTTTTGCAGTATATGAGTGAAAAAATATTCGTGTTTATTAAACTTGGAGCTGTGTGGATGTGTATCTATGTGTGTGTGCGTGTGTATGTGTGTGCATGTGCACACAGATGCACAATGTCTATTATGTTTTTCAATTTTAATTAAAATGGTACTTAATACTTTGATAATTGAGTAGGATATTGCCTTCATTGAGTAAGTTCTTACACAGATTGGAAAAGTTGTATAAAAACAATAATTTAAGCCCAGCAAATTGCCCTACCCTTGTAATTCCAGGATACTGAGAGGGAGGCTGATGTAGGATTAGGAATTGAAACCTAGCCTGGACAGCTTAGTGTGATCTTATATTAAAATTAAAGTTATTTTAAAAGTGCTGTGTATGTAGCTCTGTGTGAAAGCCCTGGGTTGAATCTCCAGTATCTCAAAACCAAACAGAATAATAACAATAAGAAAAACCTTGTCTAGTTTAACAAACTATTTATCTGAATGGATCATGAAATTAGAAAACTGAGTTTGAATTTTTTTTTTTTTTTTTTTGCTGTACCAGGAATCGAACTCACGACCTTCTGCTTGCCAAGCAGGCACTGTGCCGCTGAGCTAAATCCCCAGCCCTGAGTTTGAATTTTAGCTGTTTCACTTAATGAGCTTTGTTAATGTTCAGTTTCTTAATCACTCAGAGATTCACATTCTTATTGGTTAACTGGGTATACTGTTGATAAGATCTACCATGTATTAAATCTCCAGGAATGTGCCAGTGTTTTATAGATCAAATCTTCCAGTTCTCCAGAAAATTAGGTGATATTATTTTCCTTTTACACATGAGAAGAGTGAGGCGCTGCAAAGTTAATAGTTAACCAAACACTCCACAACTGGGAAGGTGGTGTTGAGTCCATATTTCAAAGTTAAAGTAAATGTAAGTTTCAGTTCACCTGGGATTATTCTAGTCCATGCCTGTTGTACCTGCATTCCGTCTAGTTAGCCTATCTTTTCATTTGGAAAAGAAGTCTCAATTTGGATAATAAAGTATACGATCTTCATTGCAGGTTGATTTTCCCAAGAAACGGATCCGAGGTCAGAGATTAGCTTTCAGGAAGTTAATTAGAGAATGCTCTCTGGAACTCCATCCTGAAGGGAAGGAAAGGAAGTAAGACCAACCATAGGGGTAGACCGAAGCATCCAGCCAACCTCACCGGAACTCTGAAAGTGCAGTGACCCTCAAGAGGGAATCTATTTGGTTCAAAGGAGTAGAAGCTACTGTATTTCACATCATCCCTCTTATTGCACGTGGTCTAGCCCTACGAAGAGGAATGACGTTGAGCAAGCCGCATTCTACAGCTTAGCACAATTTCTGTGGAAAGCTGAGGCATACTGGCAGCAAATCATATATGTGCAGAAAGAAGTTCTTCAGAAGGACCGGGAATTATATCACAGCATCTCTCAAGGATAACTTTTCCCTATGCATGAAGCACTGCCTTCACCCAGAAGTTTTTCATTAAGTTGCCCTTAAGATTAATCAGTGTACCAACAAAATACATTTAAAGGCAAATGGTCTACATTAATATATAACTACACATGTATGAATATACATACATATTCCTATATATACTTCTTAAATGAATGAGAGAAATTAGTCTCTGATATATTATATTTTAAATGCTATAACCGATTGTTATATATTGAATTATATAAATATTTATTGCTAAAAGTTATCACATCCCACAGAGTATAAAATAACTGAAAAGTAAAATTGAAAACGTTTTGTTTTTTTTCTTAATTTGAATAATTGCCAAACAGCTGACTACAGAACCTTGTCATAAAAAGCTGAAGGCAATGAGAACCAGTCAGAAAGAAAGAAACTAGTTGTGAAAAAGCTAAAGGAGCCCTGGGTGAGGACTAATTATGTACAAAGTGTTAGGTAGGTGGGACGCATAAGGTTATTAATGTGCTACTACACTCCACTGGTGTTTATACTCAATCTGTCTTAATATCTTCAATCTGTCTTGACAGAAGAGAAGGAAATATTTTTCTCCTAATATTTTTGCTGTTTTAGTTAAAATCAAAACCCCAAAATAAGATGGATATGGAGGAAGTTGTCCTAGAAATCCCAGCAAACAACTTCACTCTGGTCATATCTATACCCTCTGTTATTTGTTAACTCTACTTCTGAAGTAGAAGTAGAATAATCAGGGTCTTAAACTAAGCATAGTAGTAGCTAAGGATAAACTCCTTATTAAATTAACCTATCATGACTTCAGACAAAAGAAAGCCCATCTCTCTTAGACATGGACCTATGAAGCACGCATATCCAAAGCTAGTATGATTGTTGATTTTATGTTAAATTGACTGTGCTAAAAGATTCCAAGATATAAGAAAATCATTGTTTTGGATGTGTATATCATAGTGTCTCTGGGGAGGATTAGCTTTGGAAATAGTAAATTATTAAAGAAGCGTCCATACACCCATGTGAGTGACATAATCTAATGCATTGAGAGCAAAAGTAGGCAAAAACAGCAGTAAGAGGATGAATTTCCTCTCTCTGCTTGACCCAGGACATTAATGTGTCATCTTCAGATGTCAGCTCTCTTTGTTTACTGGCCTTAGGACACAGACTGGAGTAACTTCATTGTTTTGCCCCATTCTCTGACCTCGGGATTTGGACTAGAACTATACCATATGATTTCTTGGGTCTTCACCATGCAGACGGCCAGTCATAGAACATCTCACCTTCTATCATCAGGTTAGCCAATCCATAACACTTATTTTTCCCTGAATCTGCTCTCCTAAATTAGCTAATGCAGCTGAATATTTGTTGTTTCCAAACAAAAAATTTAGAAAATGTCTCTAGACAAATATATCAAGTAGGAAATTCCAAACAGAAAAACATAATTATTAGTTGGTTCTCCCTTGTTCTAAATGTAGCTTAGATTTAATTGAAATTAAGTAACACAAGATACAGGGAAGTTTGAGAGAAATTTAAATATTATTTCAATTTCATTATCTTAACTCTTTTGTTAGTCTTATTTCAATTTTCACCTCTGATTTTCTAATTTTTTGTTGCTGATTTTAATAAGAAGTGTACTTTAGAATGTGCATAGAAGTTGGTGAAGAGAATATTAAATGAATGATGACATTCCTCCTTGGAGTACAATTCATAAGTTATGTAATGTGAATTTATGCAATATAAATTTCCAACACTGAGATTCTATCTTACTTCATAAAGAATGGCTACCAGCAAGAGATCAAATAAAAGCAAATGCTGGCCAGGCTTCAGGGACAAAGGAACCCTTCTCCATTGCTGGTAGAGATGTAGACTAGTACGATCAGTGTGGAAATCATTATAGAGATTCCTCTAAAACCTAAAACTGAAATTCCATTTGACCCAGCTATTACTATTTTATGTATCTTCCCGTGAGTTAAAGACATCATTTCACAGTGAAACACGCATACCCATGTTTATAGCAGCATAATTCATAATAGCTAAATCTTGGAAGCAAGCTTAGATGTCCATCCACAGACAAAGGCATAAAGAAACTGTGATATTTACACAAAACGAAGTACTACTCTGTCATAAAGAGTGATAAACTTCAGCCATTTGTGGGAAAATGAAGGTACTTTGAGAACTTAGTGGTAAGTGAAATACATTAGACACACAAGCTTAAATATCACTTTGTTTCTCATATGCAAAACCCACAACATAAATAAACAGTAAAATAAAACAAGAACCATAAAAAATAGAAAGGAAGATCTTTTGCAGTCTGGGAGGTGACAAAGGAGATGAAGAGGGAGGAAAGGGAGGGGAGGGGAAGAGGATGAACAAAGAATTGAGATGTGTTACGTACATGTACCAACCCTCCCAGGGGAATGAAGCCATTGTGTGCTGCAAACAAGTACTATACTAATGAAAACTAAAAATTGAAAGAGTATAAATTTCCATACTAGCACTGCTCCAAAGGAGAAGAATAAGATACATTCAAAACTACCTTAACACAACATGTAAGGTGAATTTTCGTCTTCAAATACCTGTTCATGGTTTTGGAACCTGGGACAGCAGGTCATATGCTATTAACCTTGTGAACCCTTGACCTTTCTTTCTTTAAAGACAGTGAGAACTGGTCTGGGTTATTAAGGAAATCTTGACATAAACACATTCTTTCTTTTATAGTGAGATGTAAAAAGGTTTCCTTTCACTTTGGGGAGCGGATTTTAAAGCTGAAAATTACAAGTTTCTTTAAGGGACAAGGAAGTTTCTTTTCACACTCTAATGGAATGTTTCACTCTGTAACATTTTCGCATAAACACACAATATGAACAGATTTGCAATGTTATACATAACAATAAACAGGAAAACCAAAAATAGGTCCATCAAGAGCACATACTGTAAAGAACTCTTACCATAAAATGGAGAATGACAAAAATCCCTGTTAGACAAAAAAATTTCTAAAAATTTTAATATTAAATTATTGGACAGGGATGCCAATTGATGTTGTAAAGAGTAAAAATTAGTCATAGATATAATTAGTTAGCTACAAATTACTCAAACACTAAATATATAAAAGTAATTTGTATCACTAAAATAAAGTGATATACATTTTACTCCTGTTTGTCTTTAAGAAAGTTTAATTGTGTAATGTAAAATAGTGGAGGATAAATTAATGCTTTGTTTCTCTCTTACTTTTGTCAAAGCATCCACATTCAGGGATTCTTCTAAATGTAAGGTTAAAAAAACTTCTTCAGGGTTTTTATGATAACTACAGGCACCACTGCAGTGAGAGGTAGGGACTGGGTTCAACTCAAATACAAAATGCACAGGTGTGAATTTATAACCAGGAAACACACTGAGAATTAATGGATGATTACTAAGGCAAAACATCAGGGACAGAGGGGATTCTGCCTGAACAGACCTCAAAAGATTCTTGCTGATGTCAAGCCCCAGTGATCAGGTATCACCTGCAGCATAGTGGAGAATAAAGGACCTGATCAGATTTCAACCATGAACAGAAATCCAGGACGGGAAGTTCTGACTGAACTGACTTAGAAGGGTTCTTTGCTAAAGCTGGATTTTATAAAGAGATGCACTAATGAGCCTAAGAAAAGGTTCAAAAGCCTGATTAACATTTGGCCAAGTAAAGAATCTTTGTCATTGCCTGTTCTTACTATGTGTCCAAGGATATGAAAATTTCATAAGAATTAGAAATTCTATAACACAAGTATCTATGGTGAGAAGGTTGGTTAGCAATTTATAGTAATTTATAATGTATCAATGTATCAATCTTTCCATGCACCCAAGTAAATTATAATACCACAAAATAAGCATTACTTGCTTACAATGTTTCTTAGATATAGTTTTTGAATTTTACTCTTATTATGATTATAATTTACAAAAAAAGAAGAGAAGGAAGGAAAGAAAAAAAAGGGATGGAAGGAAAGAAAGAAGACATGAAGAGAAAGAAAGGAAAGAAATCAGGCAATAAAAATACTGACACGTGTGTGATGTTCAATGCTGTAGCTTGAGAGAAAATATCTCTCATACTCAGTCCAAAGCAATTAGCATTGATTGAGAAGTAGACCAGGGGGCATACATTTGGAAGATCTTGTTTTCCTATACATATAGAAGCAATATTTAAATATAAACCACAAGTGAATAACAATATATATTAAGTTTATTGGCATTCACAAGAAGATTTGGTCTTAATACACTAGAAATCTTTGGATTCACATTTCAGAAGTGCTACTGCTATATTGTTCAGGAGAATTAGTGCAATCAAAACATACTTGTAGACATTAAGATGGGAACTAAATAAATAGTTTGGTGATCAATCAGGATGAATTTTAATCTCTTGACAGAGTTTGTTTTTCTTTTTTGTTTTTTTTTTTTCTGGTACCGGGAATCGAACTCATGACCTTGTGCTTCCCATGCAGGCGCTGTGCCGCTGAGCTAAATGCCCAGCCCGAGTTTGCTTTTTTGAATTCATATCCCTTCCTAATTCTCAAAAGGAAAGACACCTCATAGATGCAAAATTTAATCTGACTAGTATTAAGGTCATATGTTAGTCTCTCTGTCACATAAAATTGAAATAAGTAAAAAATGGGCCCTAGAAGAAGAAAATAATCCAATGTTCTGATATAGAATGCACTTTTTTTCTATTGATATAAAAAGAAATAAGTGCCCACACGTTTTAAAGTAGGGAGGCATGAAGTGGTAAGAACAGAATGACATTGTATTAAACCATTTCACAAAAATTCTTTCAACAATAACTTCTGGGTCATTTTATGCAATTGTGATCTAGCTCTATTTTACTGAATTTATATCTTTTGCTTCATTCAGCTGCCTCACCAAATGAAGAGAAACATCACTTAGTTATTTAGACTTTCACCAAAGAAAGGAGATTGCGCCTTATGACACGTGAATTTATGAAGTCACCAGGTATTAGTAGTAAGTTCTATAGTATATTTTAACTGATTATTTTTTTCTTTCAAAAAAGAAACGTCTCTGGGTTGACATACGGTACACCCAGCTAAATTGAGATTCCATTTGTTATTTCAGTAATGCTGCTCTGCATTTTAAATTCCATTAAATACCTTTCTCGGCTTTGAGTTGGTTTACTTAATCATTTTAGGCAATTATTCTTTATAAGAAATAAATGCATGCCAGCATTGATGTAATTTCCCAGAGAATATTTTTGCCTCGAGCTTGGATTTCTTATTACACTCACTAGCTTTGATTCCAGGTGAATACCTGGGAGAAAGAGAAAATGAAGAGAAAAAGTAATAAAAATAAAAGGACTAGCAAAAATATGAAACTATCCAACATCCTGTCAATCTTATTACATTGCAAAACCTAGTGGTTCTTTTCAATATGCATATAATTCAGCCTCCGTTCTTTTCAATATGCATATAATTCAATATGCATATAATTCAGCCTTTCACTTCAATATATGAAGTGTCTCTATTCTTAGTACTTTTGTCCTTAGAATTAGGAGAAAGTTTTTTTTTCCCTCCAGGAAATAGCTGGATTTGGAAATCAATTTTAACCTATATTGTAGTACATAATTCAGAATAAAATACTTTGGATTGTCATGGACAGTTTCAGTCTCATTTCTTCTCATATGGACATGAATATTAAAATTATAAAGGCTCATTTTTTTAAATCACTTTGTCTGAGAGAAGGCCAAAATGTCACATAAAATACTGTAATGAAACATTAATAATCCTTAAACCATTTAAAAATACCATAAAACCACGTTCAAAAGTTCTATTTCTTTTTGTATAGGCACAGATTTTCATAATATTTTTTGTTAGGGTCTAATTAGAGCTCTTTTTCCTTACAGACCAGAATCCTTCTACTTGTTAGAGATCAAAATACTTCTGTCCTCTGTGTCCAATGTAAAACTGATTCCCTAATTCTAATGAAGATTTGTTGGCAAAAGAAATGCACATGCTGATAAGAAACCCCAAGAGAAGATGCTGGTCTGGACAGACCAACTTGGACATCTACATTTCCATGACCTTTTTCTTTCTAGGTGACCAGTGTCTTTTCAGGTGCAAATGCTCGGAACTCTGACTAGCAGTGATTGTGCCCAGAGCCTGCTTGAGCCCAGAGTTTATAAATTGCTCTTAGACAAAGGAAAGATTTAGAATAGCATTTTTTTCTATTGACACGTGCCAACAGCTTGCACATGGTCTAAAAAGATTTTGCATCTTCGTTTTGATACTACTATATATCCAATTGTGTTTTAAAAATATAGAATACCATTAAAAAGCTAGTGTTCATTTAGTAGCATATATTGATTATAGTCAGAAAAATTCAAAGCATGTAATATGTTTGTGTCATTCTGTGTCTATTTGTTTTACTTAGCATAATGTCTTTAAGGTCATCCATGTTATAGCAAATGGCAAAATCTCATTTTTTTTTTCGGTCCTAAATAATATTCAGTTATAACATATTATTTCATTTCATGGGAAAGCAAAAAACCAATCCAAACAGAGAGAAAAACACTGCTTACCAGAGATAAGGGGTGATGGAGTAAACAGGGAGGTATAAGTCAAGAGGATACAAACTACAGATCTGTAAGATGAACAGGTCTAGAATTATAATATACAACATGAGAATAAATAATAAAATGTACTCTAGCTGAGATTTCTACTACATGAACAAATGGGCAACATAAACAACTAGAAAAACTAGTATCAATATGAAAGGATGGATACATTTATATAATTCTTTATAATAACCTTTTTGGTACCTATACATATCCCATAGCATCATGTTGTATACTTTCAGTATATACAGTAAATTTAAAACATGATCAGAAAAAAGTATTTACAGGTAATCTCAAGATCATCAATAAATCTACCACAAAATAAAAAATATGAGGTACATGCTAAGATATTAAAGTACAATATGATAATCTAAGTAATGATACAGTCTGAATAAGTTAAATTAGAGTCAAGGAAGATATTAGAAAACAGTCAGAATATTACTAGATGTTTAAAAAGTAATTTGGCATGAGAAATATTACTTCCTAGTTTAAATATATATATATATATATATATATATATATATATAAGACAGAAAGACACTTTAGAGATGATACTCTCAATGAACAATATTTAAGACTGAAGCTTAAAGTATGTTTATTAAAGAGATGCATAACTAGATGTATGTGTAGTTAAACCATAATGTTGCTGACCTTGCCATTCCTAGAAGTTACTACCTATAACAGGAGTATTGAACCCCACCCTTTATACCTTCTTAAATTTACTACATATGGGCAAATGTCTTCACATTTTCTAGCTGTTTTTATTGTTGTTGTTTTTTAACAACTTTCAATTTCCCTCCATGTTTTTAGTAACCTCTTAGGAAAGAGTAAACTCAATAGATGTCACTCAACCCTCCAAATTTCCAAGATGCACTCATTTTCATAACTAGTCCTTGGTCAGTTCTTGTAAGCAAAGTTATAAGTCCCTGAGAAAAATATAAATATGCATGGTCTGCTCTACCCTTAGGTTCTTAAGCTCATATGGTTTATTTTATTGGTTAAATGACCATGGAATCAAAGCACCTTCTGAATCTCAGAAGATGTTACCCTAACTCCATGAATATTATCTCCATGTTTGTATTTAAAAAGTTATTACAATATATAAGGCAGCATTATTTTGGGTGACATGGCCCAATGGTTTGGGATCTATTGCCAAGTTTTCTACACAAAACCGTTTTGTTTCATTTGTTTTTAAAATTATGCACCAGAATCCTTTGCCAGGGTGTCTGTGAACCCTCAGATAGCCTAGGCACTGTGAGCAAAAAGAGGAAACTTTTAGAGATAAACCTTGCACCTAACCATCTTCTCTGTTTTTTGTGTCAGGTCCAAAAGGATCAACTAGTAGCCAAGTAACTACTTGACATCCGGAAGGGAGGTGTATTGTGGTCCTCACATTAGTGTGTGACAATGCTGAGAAATATTATGCACAAGATAATGATGACTAGAATGCCCTCATGTAAAGGACTTCATGCTTGCTGCACTTCCCAACAGCCACCAAGTCTATTTCCAAAGCTAGCAAGTCCATTGTACCTTCAGAGAGCTGGCCAGGGACTGCAACCTCAGAAGAGTGGCTGAGAAAATATGCTGGCTGACATGTTGAGAAGATCATCCAATCACCAGTATGTTTAGAGTGTGCCTCATGGTGTCTATCTGTGGATGCACACGGATGGAAGAAAACAATACACATTCCTCACTGATCCCCTGATTCATGTACATTAAATTTTTCCAAATCAAGAAAATTGATTTAACCAAGACCACAATCTGCTCCGTACTTGCTTTGCACCCTAATATTGTGACTCTCACCTGGTTGTCTTTTTAGTTTTTAAATTTTTTATTAGTACATATTTGCAGTACATGTGATTTATGATCATCTTGAAACATGGGTACATGTGCTTAATACACCTTGTTTCTTTTTTTTTAATCCCCTTTCCTCACTCTTTGTCCTCCTCTAATTTCACTTTTCCTTTTTCATTGTTCTTATTATTAGTCCTAGCTTATGTTTATGGCATACGGTGTTTGCGTTCACTGAGGTTATTCAGGTTCCTGTATATGGCTTCTCTGTATTCTATGTGTTTCCCCCCCTGCCTCTCTCTCCCCTCACCCTCTGTCTCCTATACTCCTCCTATTTTCAAGATCTATCTACCCAGCTCTTTCTATCCGTCCTTTATTGTACTCTTTCATTGTACTTTGCCTTACTCAAGTGAGAGATATTTAAACTTCCACATCTGATTTATTTCACTCAAGATTATATTTTCCAGATGCATCTATTTTCCTACAAATGTCTCAAATTTGTCCTTCTTTGGCTGGTAGTATTTCATTATGTATAGATAACAGATTTTCTTTATCTAATCATCAGTTGATGGGTAAACAGACTGCTTTCAGGATTTAGTTATTCATTGTGCTACTATAAACACTGATATGCATGTATTGCTATAGTATGATGTCTTCAGCTCCTTGGGGACCATAACTAGAAGGCGAATAGTTGGGTCATTTGGAATTTCTAATTTTAGTTCTTGAGACATTTCCATACTGATTTCCATAATGGTTGTACTAGCTTACATTCCTGTTAACAATGTAGGAAGGGTCTGTTTTCACTACAGCCATGCCAGAATTTGTTATTTTCTGACTTCTTGAAAATGGCCATTCTTTCTGGTGCAAGACAGAACCTCAGTGTTGTTTTAATTTGCATTTCCTTAATAACCAGAGATGTTGAACATTTTTTCATGTATTTGTTGTCCATTTGGTTTTGTTCCTTTTTCTGCATGATATGTCTCTTCCTTTAACTTCATTTCCTTTCTTTTTGCCATGTGTTGCTTGTTCCTTTAATCTTTTCACAATTGTAGGGGTAGATTATTGATTAAATTTTCCTTATTTGAACAACTAAAGTGAAAAATGTTTCCTGACACACTTTTGACTTTGATATTCATAAGTAAACAAATATTTACAGGAGACTATCTAGGGAGAAGGTCAACACCAGGTCAACGCCTGAAGATACAGCTTGTCTGAATGGCTCAGTGATGGGAAGACCTGAGAGGATGAATGGTAACCAACAGGTTCAGTACTGGGAGCAGACACTGTGGAAGAAAGGAAAAGTGGTAATTGATTAGCCCTGGCGCTTACTCCAGTTAGATCCAAAATCTAGCACAAAATCATGCTGACCAATTTGACCTAACTATAACTGGCCCTAATGCATCATGTGAATGGTAATTCTCTGGTTCTAGTATCTAGATCCCAAGTCTGTCCACAAAGTTCCCTGCACTTTGTGTAAATAAAGTATTATTGGAACACAGCCAAAACTCATGTACAAACTGTCTACTGTGGTAGAGACAGTGTTGCTTATAAAGACTGAAATATTTACTATGCTCTTTACAAAACTAAAATTCAGACCCATTATCTAAAGTATAGAAAGTATGCAATCTATTCTCATCAACAGAGGTGAAAAGTAGTATATGCTTTTTCTTAAATTTATCCTTGATCGTAGGCTTATGCTTAAAATTCTATTTTAGCAAATGGTTGAGGACAACACCCCAGTCCTGTAAAAAGGAGTGTCCTATTTTATTTCTCAGTCACTCAATCTACCGACTGGTTTTTGTGAATGTATTTTTTTTTCTCTGTGACCATGCATGATTGGTAAATAGATCTCATAACTTTTATTTATTTTTTTTGTACGAGTATTGAACCCAGGGCCTTTGTGCTAAGTTAGATCCCTAGCTTGAACTTGAAACTATCCTGCTTTAGCCTCGCAGACTGCTGAGATTATGCGTGCACCACCATGATGGCATAGTTCCTTTTCAGAGTACTCTACATTCTAATTGTCCTAAACTTTTATGCGTGCTTATGCAGAATGCATATTCTTTAACTTTTACCTGCAGTGCTTTGATTTTAAAGACAGCTTCAGCCTCTCCCATGTTTTCTGCCCAGTTGGTATACACTAAATTTGATTTCTGATCTTTTCAATTCTGTCTCACTTTACAGCAGACAATCAGACAAGGCCCTAAAGTACAGTGAAGACACATAGCCTGCTTATTTAAAGATGTTATTCAGTTCCTAAATTTTATTTAAGAAAAAAAGACTCCTAAGAGTGTAGCGTGTAACTTGATTTTTAGTACACTCTTGATAATCCAATTAGAAATCTGCATGTAATTGTGTTTTCTGGGTGCTGTTTTGGCTACTCCTTCAAGATTCTTCTTTTCTTTTTAGTACTAGGAATCAAACTCAGGACAGGTACTTGACGGGCAGGTACTTTCATTCAAGATTCTTTATTTAGTTATTAAAAACAACTTCCATTTTTAAAGCTTTACCCGCAGCTGTGTTAGATGGAAACCACAGTTTCTTTACCAGTTGTAAAGAGGTTGGAAAAATTAGTGATGGTCATAATTGATTCATTCATAAATAACACATTAAGGGAAAGGAAGTTGATGCATCATCTACAGTGCTAAAAGAAAGACAGATTTTTTTTTCTATTTTTCCTGTTATTTATGGCTTAAAAATTCTAACATGATCATTATCAATCATTATCATCATCTTCAATAAAATTAGGAGTCTATTCAGTTTCAGAGAATGAGAGCTGATACCAGTTGAGTCTTTCTGAACTCTCAGTTATGACTGAAATTATGCTTCTCTTGTTCTTAAGACTTCATTCATAATATTGTCAAAATTTATCTAGATATTAAGATGAGCCATGAACAGGTTTCATAACTAAAAGTAATGATGCCCAGAATTGTACATGTGAAAAACCAACACAATCTAATTGGTGAGTTTACCTTAAATAATTATCACTTCAAATCTAAACAGTTTCTACAAGTGTGCTTGACTTTTCTTCAAGATAAAATAAAATATTTGCTTTACCAAACACAGTGATTAATCAAGCATGATATAATCGTTCTGCCTAAGCAATTCGTATAGTCATTTTCACTGAAATCACCAGTGAAAAAAATGCTTATCATTTTTAAAATGGTTTTTCATTAAATACATAAAGAGACAAGTATCAGTGTCTCCACAAAATGACATAATATATAAGGGAGAATAATATTGCCCTGAAGTTTCTTTTTCTAGCTGCCTTAGTAAGTTGGATGCAATGGCCATGAGGAATCTTAAAACATTAATTCAAACTTTAAAAAATGTAACTCCAACTACCACTTTCATGAAGTCTGTGAATCTGTCAGTAGGTTGCTTTTCATTCCGGCAAAGGGATTAAATTCTTCTCCTAAAGGGATGGGTTCATCTTCAATAAAATATAAACTCCAAGCAAGCCAATGCCAGTACTCCTTGTAGAATTGTTTGACCTGTGTCTTCTGTTCACGGAGGAAGAGTTAAGTGATTAGGGAATGATTAACCCAAGTAAATGAGAAGTACTTGTGTGAACAATGTACCTTTGCTTTGTGATATTTTTCAGGGATTATTTAAAAATGGACAATACATATTAGTATTTTCCATCTTCAGATATTTGCATATACTTTACATATTTTACCAAAGTGCAAAATGATTCCCAGAGTCTGTGAGTGGTGGCCAAAGTAAAGAATCAATAGAGTCAAACACAGATGTGTCACACTCCAGGTCTCCTCTCCTTTTTCCAAAATGGTGGTATTTGGTAAGTATTTATATCTGAATTACTAAAACACAGGTATAAAAGTGCCAATCATATAATAATTTTAGTTTCTGTTTCCACATATTTAAACCTGGTTAATTCATGTCCACAAATGACCACATAAACTCAGTACTTTCAATTTCCTTTATGCATTTTGACCTGATTGCATTTTACAGACAACTTGAACTTATGAGCCTGTTATAAATGTTACACACTCAGTAATTATGTTTTTGTTCAATATCTTGTACCTGCCATCTATATTACATAAAATATTTTGGTGAAAGGAAGCAGAGTTTAATGAGTAAGCTGCATAGAAATTTTCATCTAACAGTAAACAATGGCTAGTACTGTTCTTACAATTTGCACTTCACAGTCAAAAGACATCCCTTTGTGGTTATCATAATTGGTATAATGAATTTCTTAAAATAAATGGAAGTCTAATTTGATCCGGTGCCCATGAACAATCCACTCATTCACATCTAAATCACTGACCTGATTTGAAGACGAATCATGCCAAAATGAAGTCATGCTTTTCTATTAAGTGTTTTGCCTCGGTGAAAGGTTTTCAATGGCGCGTTCTTAGGATCTGAAGTGGGGATTTCCAGTGACAAAGAAACACAATTTGATCTCACAGCTCTAGATACCCAGACTTATTTTAAATAATAGAAACAAGATTGAGAGAAAGTCTGAGTCATCATCCAGCTCACTGATTATGCCTCAGTGGGAAACTTACTGGTAACCTTGAGTTTGAACAGTTTAAGGACGTGGTGTACATGAGGCAGAATTAAGCATTGGAGCAAATTCTCTAGCTGGGAATGTGAATTATATCTGAATTTCTAGCAATTCTTCAAACAGAATTTTAGGGAAAATATTCCCTTATTATCATTTCTAAGGGGAAATATTCATGGATATATGCTTAATTATATTATCTACAACTATTTTAGATATATACCAAGAACAATCTTATCAGTCCTTAAATTTGTAACCATTTAAGCATTATTAAAAATTCTCATGGTTTTCTAAAAGTAAATCACCTGTGTTCATAGTGATAGTGAAATTTTCTACATTGAGACCTTTAAAGACCTTCAAAAACACACTAGTTATTGTGGCAAGACATCAACTCTAGTTAAATTGCGTGTGTGTGTGTGTGTGTGTGTGTGTGTAAAGGAACTTATAATGCATAATCAAATGTTGATATTATAAGATATATTTGTTCCAGATGACCTATATTTTCCTGGCTCCATAAATAGTGGTTAAAAGTTATAAAAAAGTTTAATTCCAGATTTTACTTTAGATCACTAAGAATTGTGCATCAGTTATATTATTTATGAACATAAATTGTACTAGTATTAAAACTAAATTGAATTTCTTCACTCAATAAAGTTCTGAAATGTTGAAATCTAGGTAGATATTTGGCAATAATTTCTAAAAGTCAGATTATGAAAATTTATGCTGTATATGACACTTACCTGTCAAGATCCCTGGAAATGAAAAGCAAATAAAAACAATAATCTCAATTATTTCTCCTAGACATTTGTAGGAATAGGAAACAGTTTTCTTTTCATTAAGTAAACTTGTCTCTAATGACAGGAAGTACTAGAAAAGAAAACTGTGAATAATTATACTTCCCAAAGCTAGATAATACAGGTGAAATGGGAAAATTCTTAGCAGTATATAAAATAGTAATATTAAAATCATATGAAAAAATCTTAAATGGCATGGAACAAGATAAAATATTTAACCAGTAATCAAGACTGTTCAAAAAAGAAAACCCAAAATCAGATTCCTCAATGGTGAATTTTATCAAACATTTAAAGAAGAGTTCACAAAAATCCTTCTGAAAGTCTTCCAACAAATGAAAGAGAAAATAGTATTTCATAAGTTTTTTTTTTTTAATTTTTTAGGTTATTTTGAGACAGAGTCTTGATATGCAGTGTATCCTGGCCTTGAGCTCACTTTGTAGCCCAGCTGGTCTTGGACTCTCAATGATCCTCCTGCCTCAGCCTCCCAAGTGCTAAGGTTACAGATGTGCACCACCATGCCTGGATTTCCTAATTTACTGTAAGAGACCAACATTAACTTTAAATCCCAAAGTCAGAAAGACATCCAAAGAAGAAAATAATTACAGACCAACAGCCTTCATAAATACGGATGCCAAATCAAAATGTAAAAAATCTAATTTACAAATTCATGTAAAAGAATAAAATACTTAGAAATAAATTGATTCAAGGAGGCGAGTGTTACTGGGAGAAGTTAAAGGTGACTTAAATACAAAGCTAAAGAGAGTCAAAACTTTTGTTATGCCAGTATTATTCAAAGTAATCTATAGATTTGATGTGACTTTTACCAAATTTCTCACAGTACTTTACAGAAATTGAAATGTGAGTCTTCGTGCAATTGCAAACGTTAGCAAATAGCCAAGAGAAGCACATGCTTTTCAATTAATACAAAGCTAAAAAATCAAAATATTCTGGAACTGGCACAAGGAGAGACATACTGAACTGTCTAAAAGGAGAAATTCAGAAGTAGAGTCATAGCTCTATGGATAATTGATATTCAGTAAAGACATCAAATGTATTCAACAGAGGAAAGAATAGTCTTGTTCACAATGCAGATGGAACAACTGTATTTTCACATGCAAAAATAATGACCATGGATCCCTCTTTATATCATATAAGAAATTAACTCAAATGAATCAGTGTCCTAAATGTAAAAGCAAAGATCTTAAAACTCTTAGGTGAATATATAGGGATAAATATTCCTGATCATGAATTTGACATTGGATTGTGTACATGACACCAAAAAATAAGAACAACAACAAAAAAGATAGACAAATTAAAATAACTAAAATTAAAATATTTTGTGCATCAAATAGTATTATCAAGAAAGTAGAAAAAAAACCTATGGAATAGGGTACAAAATATGCAAACCACATGCATTGTCATGGTTTAATAATCAAAATATAGAAAGAATACCCACATCTTAACACAAAAAAAGAAAACAGACAATTAAAATACTGGCATAAGACTTTGTGTAGCCATTCACCATAGATGATTATAAAAGGCAAATAAGCACATAAAAAAGTTAGTATCATTAGTTATTAATGAAATGAAAATTAAACTACAATGATATAACACTTCATACCTATTAGGATAGCTATAATTGGAGAAAAAAAGAAATAATCATTAGTGACAATTTTGAGATATGTGATTTCTCAGGTACTACTGATTGAATGTAAGACACAGATGGTTCTACAGTAAAAGTTCACAGTTCTACAAAAAATTAAACATAAGATCACCGCGTGAATCAAAAACCCCTCTTCTCAGATATATACTCAAAACATTGAAAGCAAGACCTCAAACAGATACTTAAATGGCAATATTAATTAGTCATAGTAACCAAATATTAGAAGCAACCAGATTGTCTACACACAGAAGAATGGACAGCAAAAATATATTCAGATAAAGAATTATTACTCAGCAACAAATAAAACAAAGTTCTAATGAATACTATAATACATATAAATCTTTAAAACATATTGACATAAGCCAGACATAGAAGCATAAACATTGTATGATACCACTTATATGAAATACCTTATGAGAAAGAAATTTGAAAGCTAGAAAATATATCAGGAGATTTCTGTAAAAAAGGAAGGATCAAGAGGGCTTGCTTAAGTAGTTTCAGTTTCTGTTGAAGGTAATAAAAGATTTTAGAAATAGATATTGCTGATCAATGCCAAACCTTGCAAATGTAAGCAATGCCACTAAATAAAAAACTTACAAATGGATAAAATTTCCAATTTTATTTCACATCCATTTTATCTAATTAAAAGCTAAAATGTAAAAATATATAAAAAAGAATGTGTGAGATAGAGTAATTGGTTTATGTACTATTCTAAATTATTTTTATTTTACCCTGTTGAATTTATTGTGGTAAATTTAAATGAAAAGTGGCATTATTAAATTTATATGTAATTAAATATTCTGGAAATTAAAATTAGATAGTTCATAATGCATAAAATATGATTCAATTATGTTTTCTAAAAGAAGTATATTTTATATTCAAAGATACAAATGAATTGAAATTAAACAGAAAGATGTATACATACCATGAAAACAGTAATCATCTGAGAGCTGGATTGACTACACTAATACAAACAGATTTTAAGATAAATTTGTTACCAAAGACATAAAACGCTAACAGGATCATCCATCAAGAGGACATAACAAGAACAGAATAGATGCATGAATACGAAGAAACAGAAACCTAAAACATCCAAAGCAAAAATGGAAAAAATTACAGAGAGATATAATTTAAAAGTAAGTGTTGGAAACTTCGCTAGTACCGTTTTCAGTCTTAGTGGGACAATAAAAGAGAGATTAACAAGGAACAACACTAAACCCAACTCAAGCTGAAAGCTTGAGACATTGTTCTGGAGTAATGCCAAATGATTCTCAATGATAGACTATACATTAGATCATCAACAAAGACTTTAAAAGTAAAAGATTGAAATTATGCAAAGTATTTTATTTTGTCCTTGTAGAATGGAATTAATATTCAAAAACACAAGGTTGTACTGCTATAAACATGGGTGCGCATATTTAAAATTAACTAAAACAGAAGATTGTAAAATCCTAAATGTGTGAAAACTAACAAAATCCTAACCAATGAATTAAAGAAAAAAAATTAAAGACAAATGAGAAAATATTGTGAATTAAAATGAATACACAGGGGCTGGGGATTTAGCTCAGAGCCTTCCTGGCAAGCGCAAGTTTGTGAGTTCGATTCCCGGTACTGGAAAAAAAAAAGAAAATGAATATACAATATAACAAAACTTACGGGTTATAGTGAAAATAGCACTTGGTGAGAAATTAATAACTGTATATGTCTGTATTAAAATTTAAAAGGCCCTAAATCAATAATATTTCATTTTATTTTATGAAACTACAAAATGAAAGCTCTAGTCAAAATAAGCTTTAATAAAAATAAGCAGAAAGAAGAAAATAATGGAGATTAAAATAGACATAAATTAAATAGATAACAGAAAAGCAACAGAAAAAAAAACAATGAAACAAAATTCAGTTTTTGAATGCTGAACAAAAGTAACAAAAATTTAAGTAAAAAGAGGAGAGGAAACAAGGGAAAACCAGTGAAACAAAATATAGCTTTTGGAATAAAGGACACAAAATTTTAGTTAGAAAAAGCAGAAAAAATATAAAGAGCAAGGTAGACTCCAATTACTACAACTGGGAAAGAAAAAGGAAACATCACCATTAAATTTACCAGCACTGAAAAAAGGTTTATAGAGGAATATCATGATAACTGTGGGCCAACAAATTGCATAACTTAGATGAAATGGACTGCTGCAGAGAGACAATACAATTCAGATGACTTAAGGAAATCTAAACAAACTAGAAACAGTTAAAGAAATTGAGTTAGCAAAGAAATTATCCCCACAAAGATTGCTTCAAGCCCAGATGGCATTCACTGGTGAGTTCCATCAAACATTTATGATACAGTAATATAAATCCTTGAAAAATAGTCAATAATAAAATTAAAAGGTAGAGCATGGAATTCACAAGTCTTTCTGTGAGACTAGTATTACCTTCATGTGGAAAACATTTCATAAGAAAAGATGTGTATACACCAAAACAGCTTGTAAATATAGATACTAAACACAAAACCTTTTGGCAAAAAGTAGAAAAAAGAAAAGAAAGAAGGGAAAATTATGTATGTACATATCTACAGGATAGCTAACATAGCTGTATTACTGACTTCTATCGCTTTACTGAAAGTAACAGTTAATGATTAATTATTTGATCATTCTTGCATGTCTCTATTTGTTTTCCTGAGAAAACACTTTGAAGATATCAATACATAATACAACAACCATTGTTAATTTCCTACCACTTTGTCTGTAACTCTGTACTGCTTGTATTGTTCTTACACTATTTTGTAAATGGATGTCTGTTTGTTAATATGTTTTCCTGCTTTTATTTTTAAAATAAAGAAAAAAACCTAGCAAAAAATGTTCAGGAATATGTAAAGAGGGATTGATATTTACTATGGCCAAGCAAATGTATTGAAGAAAGATAAGCTACATAAGCTACATTTAACATTCAAAAATAAAGTAATATACAATCTGAATAGGATACATGGCAAAAAATGCAAGAGTATGTGAATAGACAAAGTAATCAACAAAATGTGATGTTCTTTCATGGTAATACACTGAATAAATTAATATATAAGGGATCTTGTCCAGCCTGATAAAGGACATCTGAAATTTCCGAAAGCTAACATTTGACATGGTAATGAAATACTGAATCCCGTACCCCTAAGTTCAACAAAAACAAAACAAAGCAAAAGTAAACACCAGATGGCCCTTGTCACAGTTTCAATCCAGCACTGCACCAGAGGTTCTAGCCAGGACACTTTGGCAAGTAAAAGAAATAAAGTCATTCTAATTGGAAAGAAAGAAACAAAATTATCTCTATGAGTAAATGACATGATCTTGCACACAGAAAATCCTGATAGTTAAAAACCTCCTATAATAACCTTGAAAAAAAGAGAATGATTCCTGATTTGATGTTCACTGCAAAGATACATTAATTAAGCAAGTTAGATATAAGAGAAATAATTGAGAATTCAGAAATAAACTCATAGATCATAAGTTGTTATAGGTGCCACAACAATCAACCGGAGTGAAGCCTTCTGATGATAGTCTACTGAGAGATTAGGAATGGCCCACGGGGGTGGCACACACCTGTAACTCCACAGGGGACACAAGAGGACTGAAAGTTTGCGGCCCGGCTGGGCAATTTATTGAGATCTTGTCTCAAAGCAAAAAACAAAAAGATGGGGTGTTTCTAAGTGATAGAGTGTTGACCCCTGATGTGTGAAACCCTGGGCTCAAACCACAATATCAGAGGGAAGACAAAAAGTTTGGAAAGGGTAACACTTTCCCCTGGACGCCTCTAGTACATTGCGGGCTGGTAGACAACCTTCCTCTGAACTTGTGCAGGCTGGCAGGGAACTAGCCTGGAAGGCTGGAAAACACCCACAACTGTTTCTATGCCTCAATATCATGCTCAACATGTTATGTACAGCGCTCAGTTCCATGCAAGAGGTACTTTGCTTATTTCTGTAAACTATGAGGGCTTTCATCCCTCTACTCAGATTTTTACCTGTATACCCTGTTTATCTAAATATATCTTCAAGTTTATACCCTTTGATAGGAGTGCAATTTCTTAGAGCAGATACTACAGAATTTTTATTCACCATTCTTGCTCTGTACTTAATACAATGTCTATCATGTTACAGCTTATCAAAGATTATTTGCTTATTGACTAATCAATAGAATTCAAAAAACCCTAAGTCATATTGTATTCTTTTAAAAAACAGTAAAACTAACTGGCCAACTATGAGAAAAAAATACAGGCAAATATATGTGGGTTAATTTTTGTTATATTCCTAAACTATGTCTTAACTATAAGTGATCACCTAAATGATTGTTTTAGTAAGGAAGATATAATTTAAAATATCTATGTTCAGATATATTTTCTAATTCATATTAGAAAATTTAATTTATAGAAATTTTTGATGCTTTATTAATTAGTGTTAATATCATATTGATAAGATATAGTTAGCTGAAATACTATAGGAAGTGATTTCATTGCAAATTTATTCACAATTTTGATAGAAAAATAAACAGAAGTTGTTTCAGTGATTCAAAAAAATTTACTTCTTTTATGAAAAGGAAATACTTGCCATGTGCAATAATTGAAAAGATCATATAAGTTATAAAGAAAAAAAAAAATTTATCTTTTCCCCTAAGCAGTCCAGGAGTCAACTGTTAGCCAGTTTTGTCTGCATAGGTTTGGAAACGCATTGATGTGGATTTATGGATTCTTTCAGAGAAATTCTATAACCTTTTATATAAATGCTTGTGTGTAGCACATAATATTCTCTGCATTGCTTCCCATCTTCCCCTTTCTGTGTCCAATAAATACAACATTGTACACTAACGAAGCTTTCACCTTTATATGTTGTTTGCTAACAAAGCTTCCACAACTATTTTACATAATATATAATTTTCATTAAATGAATATGAAGATTTAATTTAGCAGTTTACTTTTCAAATCTGATAATAATACTTACTTCAGTATTGCATTATTATTTGTAGTAAAAGGAAAAGTGTGATAAGTATAGGATAATAGTCTTCTTTTTGTCTATTTCCCAATCTGCTATCACTGCCACAGCCTGCTAACTATTGCACTGAAAATATTATTAAAATAACTTCTACTTTGGTATACTGTGGCTTTCTTGTTTTCAAGCCATTTTAATCACTTGCTCTTTATTTCTTAGATTAGTATCTTACACTTTGAAAAAACTTTTTTTCTCTTACATTTGTTGCACTTTAAACGTCAGTAGTCCTCCTAAGATTTCGTTGTTGGGTAGATTCCCAGTACTATGACATTCAGGGCTGAGAGCTAGTGAAGTACGTGGATCATGAGGACTTTAACTTCATCAATGGGTTAACCTGCAGATGGGACCATAATTGAACAGTCTTATTGGGAGGTGATGGAAATAGGCATTGGAACGTAGTTGAAGAGCTTGGATGAAGACGGCATAAACTTGGGGACTGTATCTGGCCTTGCCCCTTTCCTCTGCTTCTGTCCCTACGTCAGTCCCTACTCCTTCCTTTCTGGCTCTTTCTCTTTTTCTCTGATTCCTGGATGCCCTGAGGTGAGTGTCTTTGCTGGGCCACACTCTCTGGCTAGGGTCTTTCTGCTTTGCGCCAGCCTTAAAACAGTGGAGCCAGCTCTTCACAGACTGCACTCTCAGAAACTGTGAGCAAAGATAAACCTTTCCTCCATTAGCTTTTGCACATTAGGTATTTTATCATAACAACAATAAAGTAACAAATATTGAAACACTATTAAAGTAAACACTTGTAAAATAACAAATATTGAAACACTCAAATGAGTGGGACTTTTCATTTGCTGTAATACTATTTTTATATTCTCCATTTCTCTTAATTTCATTGAAATTTTAAAATCTTCTTTATTTCTTATAACTCTACCTTCTTTCTCATCAAATATGCTCCTTAATTGTGATAATAGTCTTGCCCCGACATTGAGTCTCATTGAAAATTAAAAGCTTCAAATGGTGCAACAAGTACAAATAAGCATATTGTTCACCATTTATACTCTTTCTGGAAAGGAAAATGCCAGAGGAAATGGAAAACATGAAGCCAGAAAACTTCCAGGCAGAAATTTGTATAATGACTATGTCAGGTCTGTTGTTTAATTCATAAGTGGAAACTATGTTTTAGCTCCCTGCGATAACTGAGTAGAAGCTGCATAGTTCCGTTGTGCCCAAGAACAAATCCATGCTCGGTAGCTTCAATTCCCTTGTATATGTACACTCCAACGGCCTTGGTTCTCTCATGGTCTCTAACTCAAATTACTGTTTTATAGGTGTCATAACTGCCTTTTACAATGGTCTGGCTGACTTAAACCTCATGTGTTAACTGTGATTTAAAGAAAATATCATTGCATAATATTAAGTATTTACCATTCTTACACAAGCTGCTTAGCTAGATTAACTTTGCTTTATGAATACAAAGGAATGTAAGTCAATATACACGATGAATTATAGTTATTAAATCATCAAAAGTTGATGATTTGTTGGAAAGCAATTTGCACATTTCTTAAACTTTCACAATATGGTTAAAAAATTATATCCTTCAGCCTTAATAACAGCCTTTTCCCTGTTATTAAAAGTTTAACTTAAAAAGAAGACTTGCCTTTTAAGTCCTTGCTTTTAAAAATAGTTTTGTTTTGTACACACAAATGGCAATTTCAAAGTCATTTTTTTGAAGTGAAAAAGAAGGAAAATGTGTAAAATTGGTTAATATTTTCAAAACTTTGTCCTGTAATCCATAAAAATACCTCACTAAGAGCCTATCTGGGTTGATCAGTGGATGCTATTTAGCACGTGGTGTATGTTTTAACGAGTCTATTGGCACAAAAGGAGAATATCTATTTATTTATTCATTTACTTATTTGTGTCATGCTGAGGACTAAACTCAGGACCTCGCAAAAGCTGGACAAGTTTCCACCACTGAGCTACATTCCTCTCCCTGAAAGAAGGGGTTTTAATGAAATGTTTTAAGTTAAAATCAAATACTAAAATACAAATCTTAACATGAGACCTAGTGTAAGTAAAATTTTGAACACAGGATATTACATTGTTAACTTAAGGATGGTGTTAGGTCTTTAGACCTTACTCATCTTACATACCTGAAACTTTATACTCATGGAACACTGTTTACATTTCCTCAGCTCCTGGCAACCACAACTTCACCTTGTTTCTGTGAGTTTCTGTGAGATACCTCACGTAGGAGGAATCATGAGGTATTTGACCTTCTGTGACTGGCTTATTTACCTTAGCATTATGTCCTCTAGATTGAACCTTATCACAGTAGTTCTTTTTTTAACACACACTCCAACCATTTGCATATACCATATTTCCATTATCTATTAATCTATACACTGAAGTTCCGACTCTTTGTATATGGTAGGTGCTGTGAATAAGGTTCAGTGAATTTATGAGAGGGCAAATATTTCTTTAAGATTGTGATTTCACTTATTTGTTTTGTTTTGCATTTTGTCTTTTTGAGACAAGGTCTCACTATGGAGTTACCCTGGTGTTGAGCTCACTTTGTAGCCCAGGCTGGTCTCAAACTCTCAACAATCCTCCTTCCTCAGCCTCCAGAGTGCTGGGATTACAGGTGTGCGCCACCATGACTGGCCCACGATTTCACTTATATTGGATTTAGAAGTAGAACTGGGATCATAGAGTAGTTCTACTTTTAACCGTTTGAAGAAACTGTAATTTTCCATAGCAGCTGCACCATTTTCCATTCCTACCAACAATTCACAAGGACTCTAGTTCATCTGTACACTCAATGGTTTCCCTCCCCTCCCCCTTCCCTCCCTCCCTCAGTCCCTCCCTCCTTCTCTCCCCAGCAGACATGACCCTTATCTTGAGGATTAGTCATGACAAACATTTTTTCATATTGTTTTATTATCTTTTGAGAAAATCCTATTGAAATACTTTGTCCACTGTTTAATCAAATTATTTTAATACTTTAATTTTTTGCTATTGACATAATTTCCTTATATATTTTGAGATTAATTTTTTGCAGGTTAATTTGTTTATTCTTCTTTATATCTTGTAAATCTTTATTATTTTATATGATAATACAGTATTATAATCACTTTTATATGAATTTTGGGGTATTGTGAAATAAATCTTCTGACTTTCCATTGTTTCCTATGGGGAAATTAGCTTTGATATATGAGTGTTTTGGACGACAGACACGTTTGTGGAATAAATTATGCTTGCAAACCAAGGTTTTACCATATATTTTTTATTTTAAAGAGAGTAGTTAAAAAAAGTGCAATAGCAAAATGTGACCATCACAGACATAAACAAAACAAGAACATTATGTTTATATCTCGTAATCTGAGCAACTGATTTGAAGACAACAATATGCAATAGAACAACAATTGGTGAATTCCTACCATATTGTCTACTGAAACTCTATATCATCTCTAATATTTTTTAATAATTATCTATTTATCCTCTTTAATGGTTTAAACAATCTTCCACTCTTACAGCTGTAATCTGAGCAACACTGTTGAAGAGATTAATTTCTTATCCAATACATGTTTTGCAAATATTTCCTCCCAATCAGTAGGTGGGCTTTTCAGGCTGTTGACTGTTTCCTTTTCTGCAAAAACCTTTTAGTTCAATGTAGTCCTACTTATTTCTTTTTGCTTGTTTTTCCCCTGTGATTTTGGAATCACATATAAGAAATAATTGTGAAGACCAAAATTATGGGGTTTTCCTCCTATATTTTGTTCTCAGAGTCTTATCTTTTCCAGCTTTACATTTAAGCTTTAATCCATGTTGACTGGATCTTATTGCATGGGGTAAAATCAGGCTCCAATTTTATTTTTTGCAAGTGCATACAGTTTTCTGAACACCATTAAAGATACTATCTTTTCTCCAATTATTTTTGGCACTTTTATTGAAGAGAAAGTCTGTATGACAGCATATATGTGGGCTTATTTCTAGGCTTTCTATTCTGTTTCATTAGTTTACAATGTGTTTTATGCCAGTATCATACCGTTTTAGTTACTGAAGCTTTACACCATATTTTGAAATCAGTAAATTTAATGCTTTTGACTTTGTTCTTTTGCAAGATTGCTTTGATTATTTGCACATAAATTTTTATTTACTCATTATATGATAGACACCCACGTGTGGCACACAAATTGAAGACCTACCATGTGCAATGCATTTTCGCAATCCATATGTTAAAATTATCATGTTGCAAGGATACATGCCTACCAATGTTTATGGTAGCACAATTTATAATATTTATATTTTGGAAGCAGTGTATATGTTCATCAACAGATAAGTAGATAAGGAAAGTCTGATGTTTATAAATAGTGGAGTACAACACCACCACAAAGAAAAATAAACTGGAGCTGTTCTTGGTAAACTTGAGAACATAATATTAAGTGAATTTATTCAGATATCAGACACACAAACTCAAATATTGCATGGTTTCTCTGAGACATCATACATATTTTCCATTATTTCAAATGTATTTTAATACATAGGACATTTAGTTTTCTTTATACTACTGGTTTATCTTAGTTCCTTGAAAAGAAAATTTTCTGTTATCTGTTTGTTCTTTTTTGCAATAATCTTTTTGGTTTATGTCTTCTGCTCTGAGTAATTAATGATACACAGTATATTAGCTACTGTTATTCTCTTATCATTTTGTTGTGAAATTTTGTTTTATTTTTTCATAAAAGAAAAGCAATGTAAAACTGCTTTTAGTAGGATGTAGTCCCCACATTTCTTTTACAGCAATCAAGTCATGGATACTCCTATAATGTCATCAGTACATGATGGAGGAAACTGGTTTCGGGGAGGTTAAGTAACGTGCCCACACTTGCACAGTATTAGGAAGGACGGTGAGATTTTTACACGCAGTCAGGCTGAGTCATCATGATGACCTCCATTTAATCAAGCTTTGTATACAAATACCAAAATATTCAAGATAATAAATTATTGGAACATTGTCAATTAGACAAATGATTTTAAAATTTGCACCTAAATTAAGATACACTCTAATTTTAAAATATTTTGTCCCTATGAAAGATTATGCATTGAAAAATATTTAATATTTCCAGGAAATATTTAAAGTGATGTCATATCAGTCAACAAAAATGTATCCTATGTGCTTGATGGATGAGTCTAGAAAGTCAATGAAAAATTTTGAAATAGTTGCATGGCATAACTTTTAACAAAGTTGTATTTTTAACCTTTCTGTCTTTATATTCTCTTACATCAATGTTTATTCCTATCCAAAAGGTTATAATTTTTTTAAAAAGCATATCTCAAGGATAGGATCCAGTATACTGATTCTAAAGGAAGGGAAAACTATCAGAGTTTTTCTTGCAAAAGCACATATGAATAAAAAATGTTGGACAACAGATTTCTATACTTGGACTTGATCTCAAGGGAAATTTTTGTCATATCCTCTACAATTTTCCTCATCATTCACCTAACATTGTTATGTGAAGAGGTATGTGAAGACAGACTGCACTACCCTTTGAGCACCTGCATCCACATTTTCTGAAAGAAATGAAGCCACAGTGTCACAGACACTAGTACTACAGTGACAAGCACTTCTAGAAAAAATGTCTATGTCTGCTTCTGAGCTCAGTATGAACCAGAAGTACCCTCAGGCTTTTGTGAGGTTTTCTTGATAGAAACCTGCTTGGAAATTGGAGAATCTTTCACCATCTCTTTATAGCACAAGCATGAACATATGTTCTAAAATATTTGTAATTTTAAATGCACAGAATAGGCTTCTGAAAGTCATTATCCTCAACCAACAATTAAGGGTGTACACTAAAGGGATAATACTTAGTAAAAAGATTTTCTGAAAACAGAGGCTTATAATAGAGCAGGTCAACAGATGAAATAGAGAAGTCCTGTGAAACACAGGCCAAATGGATCCTGAGACAAGTACACAGGCAAGTCAACACTTCCTACCACTTTTTTCCCTCCATGTTTATTCTCACGTTGGCCACCGGCAGTCTGTGACAGCAACAGTTCCTGGAAATGTGGGCTCCAGAGTGACTCTATGAAAAGTTTATTTTCCTTAGGCATCTTTTTGTAATTGTCCTAGAACAATCATATCATGAACTTTCCATATCATGAACTTTCCTTATCTTTCCATAGAACAGTCATATCATGAACTTTCCTTATCTTGCTGACATGGACAAATATTTATACTAAGATAGTTTCTGGATGAGAAAAATATCATTTGGGAAAAGATTAATGGCTTGGAGTTTTAAGTTTGTTGCTTTGAATCATAAATGCATTAGCTACTTCCAGCTCAAAATAAGATGTGCTTATTTGTGATACTTGTAAAAGTTATATATACAAATGTTAGATACATATATATAAACACATATATGCATATTTATCTATGTATGTACATATGCACATATATCTAGAGCACAAATTTCACATATGTTTCAATAACAGGCTTAACTGATTCATATAAGACAAATTTTGTGCAGATACTTTATCTGTATGTGTATGCTACATATATGTACATAATATGAAGTTGAAACCTTACCTCCATAGTTTGCTTCTCCAATGTCTTGCAAAGGCAAGACAAGCATAAAACGCCTAGTTCCCAGTTTGGAATTATTGGGATTGGTGGAAACTTTAAGGGAGAAGACCTACTAGGAGCTCTTTCAGTCACTGGGGATGTAATTTCGTAAAAGAGAATGAGATTCTATTTCTCTTTTCCTATTTTTCTTTCACTCTAGATTATGAGACAAATGCCTGGGCTTCACCACAGGCCCAGGCCTAACATATAAACCAAAGGAGTTAAATGACCATGGACTGAATATCCAAAATTATGACCTAAACAAAACTGTTTTTCCTTGGTAAACTATTATGTGAGTTATTTGTTACAGGAACAGAAATATAATACAAATCTATATGTACCTTGCCACTGAAAAGTAGGAAAAAATTATTTATTACTAATCCTAGAAAATCATAATGTGCTGTACTTCATAAAATCTTGACATTCTTTGAAAATATAACATTGCAGATCTCACAACAATGTTCATAGTTCCATATTTACTTATATTTAATAAACTTATTCAAATATTTAGATTAGTTTTGGTTTTACCAAAAAGTTACAAGGATTCCAGTGTGTATGTGTGTGTATGTGTGTGTGTGTGTGTGCCATGCCCATTTTCCACTCTTGTAAGCACTTCTATTGGTAGGTGCAATATTACAATTAATTAGCAAATATTGCCATAGCATTTTTAACAAAAGTCCATGCTTTATTCAAACAGTAAGTTTTAGCACAATCTACTTTCTAAGCATGTTTATAGTCTTCTGGGTGTTATTTTATAGGTGCTTATAAATAAGTTAACCCCCTCATGGTTTCTGATATGGCACCAGTCATTGTGGTTTTATTTTTCCAAATATCTATTGCAGGTCTTCTGACACTGTTGCTGCCTCATAGGATAACAGAGTCTTCACTGAGAATTGATTGCTGCTCCTTTTCCTTCCCAATGCTACATATTTTCAAAGGAAACTTAATTTCCTGGATATCACCATCCAAGTGAGTTAGTGTCTTACTGCACCAGCATTAGTCAAGATAGAGTCAAGCCAGGCCAGCCAATGCTGCTATAATAAACATTTTCTAATGTAAGGAGACTTCTAGTCCTTTCTCATCTTGTGGTGCTGTTGTCTTCCAAATATAACCCTACTAGAAATGCACCAGAGCACGGCTCGTCATACAAGGGTTTTAAAGACTAATTTTGGAGTCACATGAACCCAGCATATTGCAGCAAATTCAAAATAATCTTCAAGGGTTAATTTTGTATGTCATTTCCCAACTCCAAATTGATTGATAGATTATCACTGATTTACGTTGATAGCTTGCTGTCCTCCAAGGTGTATATATATATAGAAAACTAGAAAGTACTGCAAATGTGGGCATTTTTCTGTCTATTATTTTTCCAGAAAGTTGGCTTACCACTCTACCAGTGTGCATACTATTTTGCTAAATGCTATTTTACAAATACTATATTGCTACAACACAGTCATTTTAGTATTGTACAGAAATGCAGTCTTTCTATATGCACAGGATATGGAGCTGATGAGCATCTAATATGTACCCAAGCTCTTAGATCATGTGCTGAAATCAGGCAAGAATGTGTTGCTCTTGGTTTGTTTCAGGTTGCTGAGATGTAGACTGTCCTATGTCTAGGGAATCTCCTTGTACCCCAATGCCTTAAAAAGTTCTCATTTTTTTCTTAATAAAAGAGACCTTGAATTTCTTCCTATCTTCCTGATTCATTAACAGTTCAGTAATGAAACAGAGAACATTTGGAAGCTTTAAGAAGGAAATGATTAAATAAAAATAATTATGTGCTCACAAATTTACTTAAAAAGCAAAGAAGTAAAGGTAAGGGGAATGCCAGAATAGGTCTAATGGTGCTGCTACCATAGCCAATCCACAGAGAAAGGATCTGAGTCACAACTGTCATAACTCTGACTACACAATGGTAGGTAGAATCCAGGACACACATCTTGCACATTTCTCCGTGTATCTCTCCAGGCATACGACTCACTCCTCGTTTCAGTGCAAATGTCATGGAAGCAAACTTATTAACAGATGAATTGGCATAAAATGCAGCCTTTAGAGGGCCTGAGAAATGGAATTTTAAATTTACTATATTCTTAGATACACTAAAAGATACGAAAGAAAGTAGAAACGGAAATAAGTACCACCAGCTCATATTTGGTATAAACTTATTCAGTTTTTGACATCAGAAATTATATTCTTTCATGCTAATTGACAGAAATGAAATAGAAAATTAAGTGCTATATGTTTAGTTCAGCTCTTTAGCAAGACTTTACACTCACCAGACAAACTGGTGATATAAGATATCAATTTTACTACTATTCATCATCATTAAATTCAGATATCTTTATTGTCATATTTGACCTTACTCTAATCTGTAATTATCAAAAGCAAGCAATGAAATTATAATCTAATTTTAAAACTCAAGACTAAAGAAAGTACACATTGGAAAGAAAATAGTATCGTGGATTAAAGTTTGTTTTTAGGTATTGGACATCTGTGTTTCTAAATCATTGTTAATATTACATTGCAAATTTCACTCTCAATTTTAAGGTGACCAGAAAAAGGAAAAATTATCATATTTAGGAATATTGAGCATAAAAATGCAAGTAGCTAATTATTTGTAGGGTCAGTGAAAAATACATAGTGTAAAAACCTTTATAAAAGTATTTATAATTTTGCCAGGTGTGGTGGCCCATTCCTGTAACACCAGTACTCGGGAGGCTGAGGCAGGAGGACTGCTTCAAGTTCGAGGCCAGCCTGGGCTACAAAGTGAGTTCCTGGCCAACCTGAACTGCATAGTGAAACTCTGTCTCAAAAAGACAATAAATAAATAAATAAATAAATAAATAAATAAATAAAAATATTTATAATTTTAAGACGGCGGTATTAAACATTAAACCAAGAGCAGAGCTCTGCTAATTTCAGGAGCCTGTGCTACTGCTCAAGTCCTGTGCTTCAGATACTAATGAGATTATCATTGCCCCCAGGGAAAAATATCTTCAGAATGTACTGAAAACCAGCCCAAACAGTAGCTTCCATGCAAGTACACTCTTCAATAGAGACTAACTGCAAGCTAATAATAGCAAAAGTAGCTAATATTTTCAAAGGTTTTATTATGTGTCAGAAGTAGAGACTTCTAAAGGGTATGAATAAAACAAATTTGAGGTATTAGTTTGAGAATAAAATCATTCTGAGCATGTAACACTGTGATTCTCTGGACTGAACAGTAGTAATCAAAGCCTCATTTATGGGAATGGAAGTACAATTTGATTTCAGATGATCATACCTTATATATAATTTCCGAGAAGAGAAACTATAGCCCAAAGGCCGATGTCTGGCTTTTGGCTTGTTTTTGAATGTCCTACAAGCTAAGAATAGTGTTTATAGTCATCTGTGATCACACTTTAAATGGTATTATACAGACTGACAGAATGTCCTTAATATTGCTTGTTGGCCTACAAAACCTAAAATATTCACTACCTAGCCACTTATAAAAAAGTTTGTTAATCCCTGACTTTTCCTATCAAGTTATAATTAGTCATGCTTTCATATTTTTACTGTTTACGCAAGTAATCATTTTTAAATTTGTTCATTGTTTGGTAATAAACATAAATACTTACCATAAGTCTAACTCACGAGATGACCATGATGATGATGATGATGACTATAAAATTCTATTTTTCCAGATCATTTCATTATGATATTTTAAGTCATAGAGGAAATAGTTATGCATTAAACATCCTTGTATTTTTCTAACATCTAAGACTATATCTTTCAGATATACATAAGTCCCTGAAAATGAAAAGAGGTACTGTTTTGCATAGCAATTCATTGTTAATGAATGTCCTAATTACCTTTCTCATTGCTGAGACAAAACACCAACACTCAAAGTTAAAGGAAGGAAGGTTTATTTGGCTCACAGTTTGTAGAAGTTTCCATCTATAATCAGCTAGTGATGGGAAGCATGATACTTTTGAGGTGCTGGGCCCTGGCAGTAAGCCCCAGAACACAGTCACCCGTGTGACCATGAGGTTAAGCCACTGATATGCTCAGTACTGTCTCCAGCATGTTCTGGAGACAGGTATTCAATAGATTATAAGAGCTGGTGCATGCTTCATTATAAAAGAGGCTTTCTGTTAGATATTTCACCAAATTGTAGGCTAATGAGAATATTCTGAATATAGTTAAGGTAAGTTAGGTTAAGACATATGTAAGTTAGGTGTATTAAGTGCACATTCAAATTATGATAGTTTCAACTTATCTTGGGTTAGTAGGACACAGTAAATAGAACATCTCTACAAGGAGCCTGATCAGTTCTTTTATGCTGCTACTGAAAGACAAGATAGTTAAAATAGGATAATGCAATAAAAGAAAGTCAAATGGAATCTAACAAAATGATAGAAATGGATTGTGTGTCAGAACCCTAAGAAATAAAGTAATAAAAAGAGATTTAAACCCAAAACAAAATAAGCCAAAGAGACTAAGTGCTAAAAATCCAGAGAGGGGCTGGGGATTTAGCTCAGTGGCAAAGCGCCTGCCTGGCAAGTGCAAGGTCATGAGTTCAGTTCCCGGTACCGGAGAAAAACCAAAAAAAATAAATAAATAAAAATAAAAATCCAGAGGTTCAGAGGAAATGAATCAGAAATAAAAGTTACTGAAATGGCAATCTAAACAGGGAGAGAAATAATTAACTATGTTTAAAATTAAGTATTCATTCAGCAATATTCCATAAAACAGAGTTAAAACTCAGTTAAAGAGGCAAACTTACATATCTTTCTGCCTATTTTGAAATATTCTATTTTTATCCAAACAGTGTTTGTTTTATTCCTTCTTACAGATACGCAAACCTACACATTCTCTGGACTATTCTTTCAGTATGAGTTGTAGTGTGAAGGTCGTGAGATGGCCTTCTTCATTTTGCTTGTGATTTCCTGCATTCCCAGTGTCATGAGTACAGACTCACATGGAATAAGCAAGGAGTAGCTCTAGGATTACTCTAGAGGAGTTATCAGGTGTAAGAAAGAGGCCATCCCTCACCTTTCAATGTTCGATGCATCAAAATATTCAGACTTGATCATTGATAACTATTAGGATTCGTATATGTGTGTAATTACTAAAGCAAGTTTATATTTCATTGCTCCCATGTACATACCACAGTTCTCTGTGTTACTCAGTGATGAGATTAGAACTGAAGTGAACAAGAAGGAACAAAGTGAGACCCTCTCCGTGCAGTCACACCAGCATCCTTCTTGTGTTTCGGGATGAGAATTAACCGAGGAACAAAAAATGTTTGCACCATTTTAGAGCATCGTTTCCACATCTTGAAAAAAAAAATAAAATGTAATACGGGAATTATGTGAATATTTGCAATAAATTTTCTATGATCAATTCCTTGTTTTAAATTAGAGAGAAGATATTTCTATTTTCTTTAGGCATCATGAATATTAGGCCTTATGTCACTTTTCCTTTACTCTGTTTCTTTTCATTTCCTGCCGTCAGAAGTTTGTAAACATAAAAATATTAACAAATGATTTTTCTAGTTGTGATGGTTAAGCATGGTTCTTAGGTGGATTGGTTTGAAAAATGTCTAGATTCGGTGAAGCTCACCTCTGGGAGTGTGTGGGTGCGTCGTAAGCACATGACATTGCTGGTTATCTTTGACCCCTAATCCCTTCTCTGACTCATCCTCTGTTCTGTGTTCCTGGCTACCATGAGGTCAGCAATTCTTCTTGTTCTTTTTCCTTTTTTTTTTTTTTTTTTTGGTTTTTTTAGGGGCTACAATCTTTGAGATGATGCTTCTGTCTCAGGGCCAGCAAACCAGAAGGTGTAAATTTGAACCAATGAACCGAAATAAGAACCTTTAAGAGGCACATGTCAGGTATTTTGTCCTAGCAAAGAAAAGTTTTCTGATCCATTTTTATTGAGAAATGCTAAACAAAAATGTATGCCGTTGTGTACACGGACCTCATATTTCCACAGAATTCATGGCTTCGATGTAAAGGTTTCTGCTTTGGTGCAGAAATGATCAATTGTAGTTTCATTCTTGTGATATGGAATGTTTAATGGTATGAAATCATGTTTAACTTTAAACCAAATTAAGATCTCTAAAGGAAATGAACATTCCATCGAAACATTTAAGAGAGAGAACAGAGGTACTTCTCTGAAGAAATATGCCATGAAGTAGTTGGTGATTGGACTGGGGGATAAATTCCTCACTAGAGTTATTCTCTAACATGCACAGGGGTTGATCCACAGCACTGACATAAAAGGGAAGGAAAGAAATTGATGATTGTTCTGGGAACTGTAGGATGCTTGGCTATTAGGGCAGAATACTGGAACTCATCAAAGAAAGTTGTAGTGGTACCGGTTGGGTCAAATATTTCCAGCAACAGTGGAATAGTATTGTGCTTCCATATCTGTCCACTGTACGTGACACTAAAATGTTTTACCATCTGGGGAAGTTTTTGCACCCTCCCATATTGTTGACCAGGGATGTAGAAATCCTTCTGCTTTGCCCCTTTGCCAAATTCCTGATGAGGAGTTTTTAAATCTAGTGAGCCTACAATAGAAAAGGTGAAATATAGACATGTGATATTAGACTGGAGAAGAGAGAAGTGATAAAATGCTGAAAATAACTCACCATAACAAGGGTTTTGCCTTTCATTCTTAGAATAGTGAAAAGTTCCTTCTGCAAACATCTATTGTCTGCTTCCTATCAAAATTGTTTAAGCCATTTGCAGATGTATATCAACAATAACAATAAATAAATATGTACATCGCACCATCTGTAAGAAGCTGAAAAACTCTATACAAATATAGATGAGGACAAAGTGTGGCAAGTACTTGGAATGGGGGCAGTACTGAGGATGGCAGGATCTACTTTGCTTTATGAAGTGAACAAACAATGCGAGTGACTCTTAAACAAGTTCAAGATGAAAGTAATCGATTGGCTTGAGTTATGATGGTGGATATAATGATATAATGAAGCATGAACAGTTTTGAAAAACAGAGAAGGTGAATTTGACAGGGCTCCAGGATGTATTTGATATGGAGGATAAAACAAAAGATCATTAGGGAGTTTTTCCCCCCCTTTGGTGTACAACTGATCAATGGAAAACGCAACTTTGCTCATTCTTTCCCAGATCATAATAGTCAGGAAAACCCTGAATGAATTGTTAGTGCTGTATCAAGACTTGTGACACACATCGCCTGAATCATTGTGCATGTGTCCTTTTCTGTCAACTCTTTCTAAATTCATTGAGTGTTCGCAAATACTTTTATACTAGTGGCTTTGCCTAGGCTGGAACTATCAATGAATTAGTGAGCTATAACAGCACAAATCAATATGTTTGCCTTATGGAAATTTACAGCTGAGGTGGTATATTTACTTTCTATAGAGTGGGAGTTGTTATTTTTTCAATAAACCTTAGAGGACATCAGCATATACATATCTCCCACCTTACCTCCTGTTGACAGGCCACAAGGGTAAAAATCAAATTTGTTTAAACACCTCATAGTTACCTATCTTGAAACCTTCTGAGGTTTACCAAAGGTACTAGTGTTTGCCTTCTATGTACCTTTGGATTCTGTTTGGACAGACCTTTTTCATTTGTTCATGTGTTGCTAAGGCTTCTATATACAAACACCTTTACAATTTCAATCATGACCTCTCTCCTGTAATAAATGAAAAATTTTGTGTTGGAGAATTGTCTAAAAAGTTCAAGGTATTTTTTAAGACTGTTGCATGACTAGAAGAAGATATCTGGGTAATGTAGGTTCAGTGCTACTAAAACCATAGGTAGAATGTTTGTAAGCCTGAGGTGTGCTGGGGAAAATAGACTGAAGACTGCAGGGTAGAGAATGAAGAGGAAGAAAGGTTTGTCAGAGTGATTATTCTATGTTTGCTAATTTACACTTGTTCAGAGAAGGGAGACAAATTCCTCGCATATATAAGCAAAAGGTAATTTTGCAAAATGGTGCAGGGTGGCTACCAGAATTGGGCTCTTCCCGCTCACAGGATCCAAGGGGTACAGGAGCACTTGCCTTTGAAGTTTGTTTCAAAGGTGCATCTCCCAGATGCTAAAAGAAATGTTTCTGGTGTAGAAGATTCAGATCTTACAGGATCAGAGAAAGGATTGGGAAGTGCACATTTGCAAAAATGAATGTTCTAAGAAAACGGAGGTCCGTGGTTTATAGTGGGGTATTTGTCGGAAAAAAACAGTTGGCAGTACTGAACTTTCTTAGGCAGGCATGTTAAGAGGATTGGTACATACTCCTAGGCAGAAAAAAAATCTAGTCAGTTTAGTGGAGTGGAGAACGCAATAGCTATGCGTGCCAATGTTACTGCAGCTCTGATCCAATTCCTATCGCTCTAGAATTGACTGTATCCAGTCAGGAAGCTGGTGACTCTTTAATTTAAAATTTAGTGCAGCTATCAGACTTTTTTTTCCTAAACGTCTTCAAATTTTTCTTAGTGAATTTCTTATTTTCCCCTCTGGTAACTTCTATTAGGCCCATTGCCTTGTTTTTGTTACAAGGATCAGTGTATGCCAAAAAGAATGCCAATTTTGTGTGAGATTTGTATGTTTCATGAGCTAAAAGTTCTCATTAAATTAAAAGTTGTTTGATGAATCTGTTGAGGTCTTATACGGTAAATGATTATAATCTTCGTATTCTAGTTCATCAGGACCGCAGCTCTAACTAATTAGAATATTCACCTGTCCTTAACTTAGCAAAATTCGTATTCTAGTTACAAAAACTGATTTTTAAAAAAGTTATGATATTTTGTCTGTGCAATGTAAGGCTTTTTAAATGTCATAATCAGTTTGAGAGCCATAAAACCCTACAAAATTTCAAGATGGAAGCAACATTGAGATCCATGGCCAGAAGATATCTTAACTAAACCCTGGACTATCCCTTGGGTCTCTGCTCTGAACTCTCTCACACAGGAAATGGGGTCCCGGGTAACTGTTTTATGATTTAGCAAGTACTATACCAGGAAGGAGACCAATTAAAATGTGTTTGCTTATACATTTGAGTCTTGATAGTAGTTTTTATTTAGGTGAACTTTGTTCAGTCCATTTATATTTCATATCTTTTGTTCAGGATTTTATATTAGTTATATATGTACATATTAACTGAAGGTAATTAGGTTCATATTCTGTAATAAGAAATGTACCCTTGTGAATAAATGACCTAAACTTACAGATAACTAATCAAACTTTAAAATCTACCGTATATTTCTGGTGTTAAATTCTAAATCCCTCTCATATATGGCATGATACTTATTGTATTCCAATGGTGGGGGGAAAAAGGGGAAAAATGTCTTGCTGAAGTCTTCTGAGTCTTACTGCATGAAAATATTTTAGCATACGTTATTAAGAAGAATAAACTACCCAGTGTAGCTTTATTACCTTTATGACTTACATATGTAGTTGATGTTTTCAGTGTGCTTCTACAATAAAGTCTTTAAATGATGTCACTTGCTTATAAATCCAGCATGAGAAACCTGAAAATTGACTCTCAGCATTTTCTTTCCTTTGTCCATTCTGTGGTTGATTGTGACCTACATAATTTCCCTGAAATGAGTCAGGCTCCTTCCAAAGATCTTGGCATCCCAAGCACCCCGTATAGGCTGCTGCACAATATTTATTCTTTACTCATCTACTGCCAATGTGCTTTGTTATAAAAATGAGCCACATTTTTTTGCCAGTAATAATATATTTGCTATAAAGTTTATATTACAAATTTAGCCAGGTTTCATAAAGAACCTTATCATCACTGTTGCTATTTGTCTAAAGGAATATGTGCAAGAAAACTATGTGTAGAGGAAAAGTTTTTAAATATTAATTGCACATGAAATATTGTTGCAAGTGAAATCCAGTAAAATCCTGGAAAAGTTCAGTTTCATTCACTTGCTTAGTGTATATACCAGGGTCAGTCATAATGAAAAAAAAATTTCTCCAAAACATCACCAAGGTTTCATTTTTCTTGTCCTCTTTGTAATGGAGGCTCCAAGTTGCCACAGATGGTAATAATAAGGAGGCAAATTCTCACAGCTGCCAACTGCGTCATCCTGACCTCTTTCCACACACCTCATCTGAAACGATAACTATAATTCCTGTCCTACATTATACTGCTGCCGCACCACACATCTTTTAAAAGTATTAAGGAAACCATTCAAAGAGCATTATTGGAAAATAAGAGAGGGCAACTATTCTGGTCAACCAAATGATGAGTTTTAATACTTCCCAGCAGTTACCTAAAATCCCAGCTGAATTCAAAGATGCTAAGAGGAAAAGGAGAAAAATGGCTGAACAGCACTGGGGGACAATAGGGAGATAGTTCTCTTTTTTTTTTATTTTAAAGAGAAAAAAAAACAACGAAGATAGAAACAAAACACAAAAATAATTAAAACGATTCAGGATTTCAAAACAAGATGATAGGAATTAACCGTGGTTGTTATATTACATACTGTTATCCTCAGTGAAGTTGCTCACATTACCTGATTTAAGAAAGCAAGATTGATCAGTTAGAGACAATAAAAAGTAATGAAAAAAACCACTAGAAATGATATAGAGCTTCACTAAACATGATGATGGATATTCAGCAATGGTTGTTATATTGCATATTGTTGTCTTCAAATGGTTCTCCTTCAAACATATTGTTTGAAGACAACAATATGCAATATAACAACCACTGTTAATTTCTTACCACCTTGTTTTGAGAGAGCTCCCTTTGCTTGAGTGTGTTCCATTCAATGTTATCTTGTGCCACTTTTACCTGTGATATTTCTATATATATAAATCATAGTATTGGTAAAAGCTCCCAACATTGGAGGCACTTTTTCTTTTTTAAGATAAATATACATGTAGTTTTGTATACACTATACAGCAAGATTTGGTATATCAGAAAATATCTAGTTGGTCCAGGAAAATATCTATGACATTTTCTCTTGCTATTATATGATAGAACATAGCAACAATAATACTTTCAGAGAAATCAATCAATTAATATATGTTTTCTGCCAGGTGTGGTGGTGCACGCCTAAAATCCCAGCATTCAGGAGGCTGAGGCAGAAGGATTGTTACCAGTTTAAGACCAGCCTGGGCTTCAAAGTGAGCTCCAGGCCAGCCTGAGCTACAAAGCAAGACCCTGGCTCAAAAAGACTATATATATATGTGTATATATATATATATATATATATATATATATGGAAAAGGACTTTCTTTGTTTAGAATGCATTGAGGACACAATGATTTATTATTTGTTAGGGTTTCTTAAGATAAGCCTTCATTGGGGCTGGGGATTTAGCTCAGTGGCACAGCGCCTGCCTGGCAAGCTCAAGGCCGTGAGTTTGGTTTTCAGTACTGGAAAAAAAAAAAAAAAAAAAAAAGAAAAGAAAGATAAGCCTTCATTATACAGCCCGGATTAGCCTTGAATTTAGGATCTTCCTGTCTCAGCCTCTTGAGTGCTGAGATTATATGTGTGTCTTAGATTACATGTGGAGAAGGATAATCCTTTAATTATCCTTGTTAAAACGTTTGATATCCGCCCCTTTGTACTAGCTACGCCCTTGGTTCTCTCTCAATAAAAGGTAACTGCAACTGGTATTCGTGGTTGCAGTCCAAGAGGCTGTACGCCCAGACTTTTGCTTCTCTTGCTTTTCTTGTCTCTTTTACTTTTTCTGTTCATCCATGGGTACCTCGTTCTGGGGACCTGTTCACCCTGGACAGGGATGGACGAACAGTCCGATACATATATATAATATATATATGGTATGGTATGATGATTACATAAAGTTTTTTCTAATACTATATTTATTTATGCATGAAAAAATTTCGTATTTATTGTAAAGGAATTTATCATTATGACCTAAAAATGAACAATGTGTATATAACTCCATTGTTAAAGAAAAACCTAGCACTTATCACAGTGAGGAATATCAGAAAATACAAAACAAAATGGTATTTAGTATTTATTTATTTTATTAATCCTCCAGTAAATATATACAGCTCAGATGGATGAAGAACATTTATCACATTAAGATTGTAGTCATTGCATATTGACACTCTCTGAAATTAGCAACAGTGGGAAGCCAAAACCTTAGAAATCTGGAGGACAAAGAAAGGTATTAGCATATGAGATCTGAGAGGACTAAAGTCCTAAAGTCATGGGTTTTATGACTGAGCTGCAGTCCTTCAGCAACCCAGCTCTGAGACTCTCATTGGCTGAGCCTTGTAATCTGAAGCCAAGCAAAAAGGAAGCTCCTGTAATTCAGCCTAAGGAATCAACTTCCCAAGAAGAAAAACCATAAAAGGACAAAGAGTAGATCAGAGTTAAGGGAAAAGCAAGAAACCTAACACATTGATATCTCCACCATAAAGAAATGAACAGTGGGGCTGGGGATTTAGCTCAGCGGCACAGCATCTGCCTGGCAAGCACAAGGTCGTGAGTTCGATTCCTAGTACCGGAAGAAAAACAAAAACAAAGAAAAATAAATAAATAAACATGCATAAAATTGCAAAAAGGAATAAACAATAATCAATTCAAATATTATCATACAGAAATAAACATCATTAATGATGAGTAAACCTTATATCAGATATTGTTCACTGAGTACAAACACAGACAGAACCACATAGTAAAATGGAAAGGCAAACAGCACTTTGAGTAGAATGAGGCTATACCATTAAAACTATTACAATAAAATTACTAAAGTTAAATTTAGTTTAGTTTAGCAAAATAAAAATATCTAAAGGGAAACAAAATGTTGGTGTTCAAATATTTCCACATCAGATACATGTGAAAATTATCTAAAATTAAGAAAATATTTTATTCATAAAACTGTTCTAAAGATGAGATGAGTGAAATTTTAAATGTTTAGTTGTGCAAGAAAAAAATTCTAGAACCAGGTAGCGCCCTAAACTGTGGTAAATTCAGATGTTCCGTGCACTCACAGGTAGAGATTACATTTGTAGCCAGATAAAAGAATAATATACAAAATCAACTTGATTGGCAGGAGTTATTTTTGCCTTACATAAAAGTGGTTCAATTATTTGTCATCCTATGATTGGCAAAAGTTCAACTGCTATGATTGGCTGAGATTGATGTACCTGTTACAAGAATACTATTAGTTTTTAGTGAAATTACATACAAGCTTAGGTAGCAATTTACTAAATATTGAAGCCATTTGAGGTTACATTTTATCATCTAAGTATAGGCCAAACATCAATGTAGAAAATTAAAAGATATAAAAAATAGTATTAGCCTTTTGGAGGAAATCTATTAACTCCCTGCTATAAAAAAGAAAAATATTGGCATTTATTACATTTCAAACTCTCCTCTGCTTGCATCCAAATATTTTAAACATTCAGTATCATATTGATATCATACAGATGTATCTTTAGATCATTATGTTGTCCAAAGATATTTAGTTCCATTGTTAAGGGGAAATTGATATTCATCAGTGTTTTTTTATAAGACATTCCATAATTAATCTTAATTTGGTTCAGGTTTGTATTCTACAATTCTTTTATTCTTCCATGATTTCAAATGTCTTCATGCTCCATTTATACTTCACATCTTAAGTGACTAATAAATTATTGGATTACACTCATTTTCCTTTTCAACTTGTAGTCATTGTTCCACTGTCTTTAACAAAATATGGTGCAGTGGTGATGGCATGTGATGTACTAGCTTTTCTTGCTAGTTTGTACTTTCTTCCTCTGCCTTATATGCCTGATATCATTATTTTGAAGTTTAATAACCTATACAGGATGCATCTGGATGTTAAATAATCCTAAGTAAATTTCTCACTTTTTTCAGGTTAGTCTGAACTATATAGGGAGATTCTGTCTCAAAAACAAATAAACAAACAGCAATGAATACTTTATATAAAAATGTTATTAAGATTAAACTTGTTCTCTTTTCTGTAGGGTAGTCAGGTCAAGAAAAACTGTGGAAAGCACTTTGCTTCGGAACTTTGGTATGTGCTTACCAGTGTCTCTTATTCTGAACATTAAAATGGAAAATTTAAATTCAATTATAGTGAAATTAGGTGACTTTCTGGTCAACATAATGATAACATTCAACTATTAATTACTAACAAAGTTAATTAAATTTAGAAAAACATTTCCTTCAGAATATCAAAACAAACCTGTACAAATTTTTGAGAATCATGTTCATCTTGCTCATGAAGATCTTTGAATACTATCACAGTACTAAACTCATTGTATAAAAAGTCTTTGTTAATATGAGAGTTGAGTATTGAAATTATATAGAAAGATATTGTAGGCTATTCAGTCCCATACTATAGGATATCATTTTTCTGACTCATATAAAGATCTAGTAGGAGTATTTATCAAGTTTATATATGATCCAACAAAAACCAAACTGCCAATGAAATCCTTCAAAGAATCATCAACTGGCATCTCATCCTACTGAAAAGTTTCTGCACATTTAAAGAAATCACCAGCAGAGTAAAAAGAAAACCCACAAATTGGGAAAAATATTTTAGCTGACTGTCCCTCAGACAAAGGCCTTCTGTCTAGAACATAGAAGGAATTAAAAAACATCAGCCACCCCACCCGCAAATTCAAAGACCCATTCCAAAAATGGGCAGCTGAGATGAATACACACTTCTCAGATAAAGAAATATAAATGACAAATAAATACATGAGAAAATGTTCAACATCATTAGTCATTTGAGAAATGCAAATTAAAGCAACACTGAGATTTCATCTCATCCCAGTAAGAATGGTTAGCATTAAGAAATCAACCAATAACAAATGCTGACGAGGCTGTGGAGAAATAGGAACTCTTCTCCACTGCTGATGGGAATGCAGACTGGTGAAACCACTGTGGAAATCAGTTTGGAGATTCCTCAGCAAACTAGGACTAGAGGTCTCATTCAACCAAGTTATTCCCCTTCTGGGTATTTTTCAGAAATACCTGAAAACAGGTAAGATCTGAAAACATCATATTACAGTGATATATGTGCACCCATGTTCATAGCGGCACAATTTGTAATTGCTAAATTGTGGCAGCAGCCCAAATGTCCATCCACAGAGGAATGGATAAAAAAATTGTGGTACTTTTATATAATGGAATATTACTCAGCTATAAAGAAAGACAAACTCGAGGCTTTTATAAGTAAATGGTCACAACCAGAGGCCATACTCATAAGTGAGATAAATTAGACCTGCATGTATAAGCATCATATTGTCTCACTAGTGTAAGGCCTGAAAGAGTGAATAAAAACTAGGAGGTATTGTAGACATTGTGAAATGAAAGGAAAGTGCTCAGAAGTAAAGGGCAACTGGGGTGTGGGAAAAGAGAAGGGAAAGAAGGGGAAATTATGTAAGTATGTATATACAGGATAGCTAACATAGTTGTACTACTATCTTCTATTGCTCTACAGAAAGGAACAGTTAATGATTACTTGTTTGATCAATCTTGTGTGTCTCTGTTTATTTTCTTGAGAAACCACTTTGAAGATATCAGTAAGTAATACAACAACCATGGTTAATTTCCTACAAGTTTGTAACTCTGCTTTGTTTGTATTGCTCTTATGCTATTTTGTAAATGGATGTCTGTTTGTTAATATGTTTTCCTTCTGTTATTTTTTAAAATAATAAAAAGTTTATATATGACCCAAAGTCCTAAAGCAGCAGTGTTGAAACTATAATGCACATGAGACAGTGGGCTGTTTGTGTCCTTGAAAGCTGCAAAAGTTCACCATCCCTTTCCTATGGGAATATACATCAACTAAATGATCATATCAGGATGCAGCAATATCTTACCAGCCTATAGTAATGGAATGATTTTTTTTTTTTAAGCTGTACTGGAGATTGATTTGAGACCTTCATGCGTGTTAGGGAAGAACTCTACCCCTGAGCTAAACCCCCAGCCCCAGAATGATTCTTAAAAGAGGAGAAGGTACATTTAGGCACCTGGTTCTCCCAAACCAATTTCAAAACTATGAGAAAGGGATTACATAAGTGAGTAGTGGAACAAATGAAAAACTCAGAAGTTACATTTGACAGCAATTTTAACAGAATATGAAGAATGTTATCTCACTTTTAGGGAAAAATCTAATAGGGGTGCATGGTCCACTGATCTTTCCACCTCTGATGTTATAAGGGTTAGTTCTGACTGAAACATCCCAGAAAGGAGTAGGCCTTCTCAATCATGTTCAGGAAAAGGAAGTCAAAGGGGCTGAAGAAAGTTTCATGACAAATGTATAGTTCAAAGAATGGAAGATACCATACCAGGTAAAATACTGTTGGGTAAAAGCCACACATCCCTAAGCTTGTGAATAAGTGTTATGCAAAAAGACACTGTGAATTTCTCTACACCCTCAGAAGATCTTATGGTCTAAAATACATGAGTAACACTACTAATAGAAATGAAAAATTTAGAGAAACCTAAAAGTAAGAAACATAAGATAGAATGCCCAGAATAATAGTAAATTGCTCATTAGTGAAAACATGTTTTAAAGAGTCAGGACTTCT
>NW_004955407.1:27428227-27450719 GCF_000276665.1 Chinchilla lanigera
CTTCCTGGCTCCAGTGCAGATCCCTCAGCCTGCTAGCACAGATCCTTCATCCTGCTGGCAGAGACTTTCTAGATTCCAACACCAACCTTTGGATCTTCCCAGCACAGATCTGTGAAACAGGCCCCCAGGAGATGTTGTTATGGGCTCTGAACCTCCTGTTGGATTCATGGGAGGCATTGTTATGAGCTCTAAACCTTCAGCTGAACTCATGTAAGACATTTCCGTGGGATCCAGGCCTTCGACTGGATTTCTTGGTCTTAGTGTGTAGACAGATTTCCTGCACTCTCTTGTATATCATTCTTTGGGTGATTATTATAAATAATCTTATGAAATATGTGTCCTGTATTATATTGTTCCCTTTGCACAATAACTTCCAAACCAACACACCAAGAATGCCTAGGTTTGAGTCAGCACTACCACAAATTGGGTACTATTGAGTAAACTATGGAGGTTGTTAGTGCTTTATTTTCTAGAGACAGAGAATACATGCCTTAGTGATAAAATCACATGAATTAATCCGTGGAAGGTATAATAGTATAAGAGCACAGGTTGAGCATGCATACTCCTCCCAAACAGCTATTAATATTTTGTGGAAAATACTGAAAAATTCAACTCTCTGGGGCTTCTGTTCAAACTGTCTCTACAGATGCCATGATTACTGATGAAATTGCTTCAGGAGGGAGGAAATGCAAATGACCGAAGATAAAGCCAGTCATGGAAGTGCTACTAAGCTCATTCCTTTATATTACATCTATCTGTCACTAGTCCCAGAGTGTCAAGAAATATTTGTAATATAGCCAAAATGTTGGAGGCCACAAACTATAAATTGAAGCAAAGGCCCAGAGGCCTTAATTAAGACCTTAATGGTCAGTGAAGCTGTGATGCTTCAGAGCAATATCTTCATTAGTTTAAAATCACCACCAACTTCTAAGTCATCTGAAGTGATCCTCATCAACAAGAAATCCTTTTTAATGTAAGATCACCTCCACCCTCTGAGTTATCCAAAACTCCAAAAATCCCCTCACTATTTTCCTCAGTGTTATTCTGATCAATAAATACCAAGGTTTTGACTGCCTCCTGTTCCCTGTGAACAACTGGTCACCCCAGATACCCACTATGCTGTCATTTTGCCTCTTGCTGTTTCTTTTTGTCAAGAGGTGTAACACCTGGTAGGAGATTGGGACCCACTGCAGGGATCCCCAATAGAATATACAATTGATTAATTATATACTAATTTATTAATATTAGGCTTCTCAAAACAATTTTTTAAGAAACTTGCCACAAGAATACATGATTAGAAATTACATGATTAAATACATGTTCAAAAATTCCCACTAATTTTGGCTCCATTGTTTGCTAACAGAAATATCAAACTATACATCAGTAATCATTAACATATCATACATAGTTAAGGTATAAGTAAGGTATATTAAAGCATTTCATATTTATGTGAGCAATGTTTAGAAATTTCCCTAATAGTATCAAGTACACAGTTGTTATGATTTGCATCTAGATGTCCCCTCAAAGCCTCATGTACTCATAGATGTGGCTTTTCCATGGTGGTTGGATCTAGGGTATGTGAATGTGCAACCCAGGTGTGATGCTGGGATTGAGGGTGTGTGGTACTAAATTGACCCACTGATTGGAATTAGCATAATTCTGAATGGTACCACCCAAAAGGCAGGTAGCCTGGATAGAATATGAAATGGAGAGGCAGGCTGCCTCTTGCTGCTTTCTGTCTGACCTGCCACGCCATGAGCTGGTTCTACTCTGTGATGCCCCTCTGCCTTGGAGCCAGCCAACTCTACACTGACTACAAACTGTGAACTGAAATAACCTTTTTCTCTTTTAACTTTGGGTGTTGGATATTTTGTGTCAGGAATAGGAAAAGTAAGTAAGACAAATAATTTCAAGGAAAACTAGAAAAATTTATTTTTCATTTACTATTAAGTACTAATGTAAATGAAGTTACTACATATCTGTTATTTTCTTTAAATATTCTCAAATTAATATCACTTAAAAAGGTTTGTTATTCATCCTAGTGGATGAAAAAATTGTGCCTTGATTATGCCACTACTATATGGTTAAATTTATACTTATTTTTAAAGACAATCACAGTAAGTCATTGCATTTTATTAAAGGTTGAAATAAAGAGACACTATACATGATCCTTAGTACAAAGCTGTAAAGTGAGCATTGACTTGGCTTGATATAATCACCATACCCACAAATGAAAAAAGTGAGATATAAATCAAGCAAAACAGTAAAATGACCCCAATTCCCTCTTCAGTCTAAAAAAATATTTAGGAAATCACTTTGATTTATTTCATATGCATTTCTGGATGAATGATAAATTGATAAATTTTATCATGTTGCATTTCTTTCATATTTTATCAACTTGTATAGAAATTACCACATAGGAGAAGCTTATGATAAATGCATATAAAATTATGTATATTATAAAATTTATATTCATAGTTTAAAAATATGAATTTTATAGTAAATTATATACCTGTATATTCAAATGTTTACTTACTGTCTTACTAATAACTTTCAGTTGGATAATTGCTAAAATATCTTGATATTTTTTGCAGCTTCCAGTTATTTGCTATCTATAGATTTTTTTGTAAATAACATCAGTGTTAAGAGGAACATGTTATCAGTAGGTGGTAACTTTTATCTTCATTTTTATAGTCTGTAGGTCAGAAAAAACTTTCTCCAGACCAAGACTGAAATGCCACTGCAGTAAGCATCAAGTCTTGTAGCTCCATTCTGGGGATCTAGGGCACATGGTATAAAATGTGAATTCTAAGGGCTTGGATGGCCCACCCCAGTGACATTGCATCTTGCAGCCCACATGGCCTATCTCTTGGGCTGGCCCCACTCATAGCTGAGAGTTCTGTTAGCAGCAAATGTTCCTGTTATTTCAGACTTCCTGGGGTCCCCACAGCAGCTTTGGTTTCATTTCCACAGATTACTGCAATGTGGGCTCAAGGACTCCTTGCCTAGCCTTTCCGTGAATTCTTAACAGAAGCCTCCTTGATCCCACAACTGTTACACTCTGCATACAGGTAAATCAGTTTTATGTAGGTGATACCAAGATCTGCAGTCAGCCGGATCAGTAGCCAAGAATCTTTATACCATGGCTGCAGTGGCCTCTGTGTGCATGGGTGGCTGAAATGATGAAATAAATACCAGAGAACCAATTAACTATGCGGCCCTTCTGCAGAAGTCCCATGGAGTCAGTTCTCAATTGAAAGGTTAACACTTGCATTCTTGAACCTGAGATAACTGGGGTCTTGCTGATTTCTGAAATATCTTTTATGCATCTTTATCCCTGTTGCTGTACAAAAATGCTTGATTTCTTTTTAATGGTGCTAATTTCTTCAGCAACTACACCTCCTTTGTCCCCAGCTTTACAAATCTTTCCCTTTGGGCCAAATTTAAGATTTTCAAAATTATCTTCACTAATTTTACTCCCAGTTCCCACTATAAATCAGACTAAAAGCAGCCACAGTCTGGATATTGGGCTGTCTTGAAATTATCTACACCAGATTAATTAAAATGCCACCTTTATATGCAGTTTCAAACAAAGTCTTAGGACCCGGGGAAAACATAGACTCTTGCTATGTCAGAATGTAACATATATGCTCTCTACTCCTTTTACCAATAGCATCCTTATTCTCAACCCAAAACACTCAAGCTTGGCTGGCTTTTACTGTCCATGTTATTGTCACATTCTGCTCTTCTGATCCTGGCCAGAAGCACCATCAGACTCTGCTTATAGCATTATAGAGCTTCTCTGACCTGCATCTCCAAACCAGGACCAAAAAGTTATAAGTGACAGGGTAAGGTATGGTCACAAGAATGACCCTACTCCTTTTATCCATTTCCTGTATTAGTTTTCTCACCAAGGGAATGCAATACCTGGTACCACAAGTTAAAGGAGAGGCTTGAATTTTCTCACAGCTGCAGAGGAGTCAGCCCACTGTTGACCGACTCCATGGTACAAACACGGCAGAAGGTGTAGTAGTGAAAAGATGCCTGTGTCACAGTGGTCAGGAAGAAGAGGAGGGGAGGTGTGCCAGCAAGAAAAGGGACCAGGAGCCATAAACAATCCTAGGTCGTATCTCCATGACCCACATAGACACACTAAGTGTGTGATTGTGTCATTCTGTCTGTTTTAGTTTATCCATTATTTCATGTTGTCATCTATTATTTCCCAAACTGAAAATCTTGGCCACATTTATTTATATTAGTGTCCCTCTGTAAACTCTGAGATGTTTAAATAAGTGATTTGCAAATACATTTTCCCAATCTGTAGGTTGTCTTTGCATACTTTACTATGCAGTAGGGTTTTTTAATGTAGCTTCATGCATTTATTTTTGTCATTTATTTACTTATAATCTGAGATATGTGTATCTGATAAAGGATTAACATCTCAAAATCCTAAGGAACACTTGCAACCCCATGGTAGAAAAAAAAGTTTAAAAAATGGAAAAGTCATCTAAACAGACTTCTTTCTCCGAAGAAGATAAAAAAAATGAAAACACATTTATGGACATATACTCATCATCCCAAAGCATAAGAAAATTGTGAATGAATACTAGTAATAAGTATTTGATTCATATCATTTGGGATAGCTATTATCAAAAATGAAAGAGATAAGAAAAGTTGCAAGTGTTGATAAAAGGAATCCTATACACTATTACCAGGAGTGTTCCTTGGGACAGCCGTTATGGAAAACCCTAAAGAAACTAAATATAGAGCTATTACATGACGAAATATTGTCTCTTTTGGGCCTATACTCAGAGGAAATGAGGAAATGAAAATCACCACTTCAAAAAGATATCTACACTCCCATGGGCAGTGACCTTCATTCAAAATAGCCATGATGTGGAAATTACTTATGTGTCAGTTGGGGAGTGAATAGATAAAGAAAATGTCACACACACACACACACATACACACTGAAATATCACACAACTTTTAAAATAAATATATTGCCATTTGCCACATCATACAGGGGACTGGAGGATATTATGCTAAGTGAAATATGCCAGACCAACAAAGAAAAATATTGCATTATCTTGCTTCTATCTAGAATCTAAACCAAAAAAGAATAGAAAAAATGCAGAAGTAGAAAACTGAACAGTGCTCATCAGAAGAAAGTTTGGGAGATGGAGAGATGGCAGGTGAACGGATAGAAAATAGTAGGTCTATAACTCTAGGTACACAATGTACAGCCAACCAACCAGCAATTTTATACCATAGTTAATAAAATTATATTGCATTAAAGATTTTGCTTAAATAAATAGATTTCAGGTAATCTTTTCACTGAAGTATATACTAGATGATAGCTATATTAATTTGACAAACTGTATTTATCATCTATATGTATTCTACAATTTCATATTATAAATTTCAAATATATACAATAAAATTTATTTCTATCTGTTATGGCTTATATTTAGGTGTCCCTCCAAATTGTCATGTGGTCATAGGTGGGGCTTTTCTGAGGTTCCTGGATTTAGAGGGAATGATTCTGGTATCAAGATTGTACAATTACTAAATTACTCCATGCATTAGTAGTGCACCCCCCCAGGTGTGAGTTCTATTGCTCTAAGGGTGGTAGCCTGGATAAGATATCGGGGATAGAAAGATGGTCTTCATTTGTCACTTGTCACTTGTCCTTTGATGCTTGCTGCCTTCTGTCTACTTGCTCTGTGATGACCTCTGTCATGCCACCCTGCCTTGGAGCCAAGCAACCCTGACCTAAAATCTCTACAAACTGTGAGTTAAATAAGCCTGTCCTCCTTTAACTTTGGATGTCAGGTATTTTGTCTCAGCAATGAGAAAAGTAACTCAAACAGTATCATAAAGATAAAATGTTCAGAGCCATAAGCTTTCCTAATGTTTTTGTAATGAGAAACAAAAAACCTCAATGCATATAACATATATTAACACTAAGTAAAGGAGATAAGAATTTAGCATTGTATTCCATTTATTCAATAATACATGAAAAACAAAGATACACTGTAAGTCAATATAATATTCCTTTAAAAGAATTCTGTCTACTTTGTACAAAGTGTCATTGGGTTTCTATTAATCCTGTCATTTTTCATCTTCTTTTCATCTATCCCAAGTGTAGAAAAAAATATAAAATAAATAGCATGAAAAATTTATTGAGATTTTCAGCTTCAGTTCCAACGTTCTCTAGGATAGAACATTACAAAGCAGAAAGATCAAGAAACTATCACTGAACCCAGGCATGGTGGCACATACCTATAATCCCAGAACTTGGGAAGCTGAGGAAGCAGGATCATTGCAAGTTCAAGACCAGCCTGGGCTACAAAGTGAGCTCAAGGCCATCCTGAACTGCATAGCAAGACCCTGTCTCAAAAAGACCCCCCCAAAAAAATCACTGGATTTATACACCTTATGCAATACCTATTTCTAGAAATTTCTTCTTCTTTGTTGGACTCATAATATTTTTAAAAAGTTTTACCCCAGAGTTCGTTTTCTTGAACTCATTTAAGTCTTCCTGAATGTATGGGTTTCTTCCTTCTCATTAGAGTGGAGAGGGAAAAAATATAGTTCACCTCACCCATTCAAAGTAAGCCACTGGCAAATATGCACTATTTTATCTTACAATTTGATGTTAAAATAGTGGTACCAGTTGTATTTTGAGAAGCCTTACAATTTAACCACGAAGTGTTCTGTTGGAACTTATTGTGTACATCATGAGAAATATGACTTCGTGCTGTAATAAATGTGGTTGAATGAGGTTTTGTTTAGGATTAGGGAAGCATACATTTATATTACAGTGTACATCTTGGTGTTTTGCCATTTCTTAGGTTCAGATTCACAACAATCCCAAACCCAAATGTTTACTTTCATGTTCTCTCCAAACCTCTGTCTTAATTCCAGTTTCTATCCTTTAATCTGTAGTTAAAGGAAAGTAGGCATTTAGATGAGTAGATTTTTGTAACTGCTTTGAGAAAAAAGAGAAGTAAATGTCATTAAAATAATGGATTATAGAAAAAGAACCTGGTACTTTGAATGCAATATGAATGCAACTATATCAACTCTAAAGCAAGCTCTGGTGTGTGTGTGTGTGTGTGTGTGTGTGTGTGTGTGTGTGTGTCGATTTTGCAGTGCTGAGGATAGAATACCAGGCATGCTAGGCAAGCACTCCAACACTAAGCAACACCTCAACCCTGTTTTGTTAGCACATTTTACTTATTAAGTAGCTGAGGTATGAGCAACAGAGAGCTGTTCTCATGAGACACAGAGGAAAGCCCCAGGAAAGCAATCTATTGCACATAAAGCGGTGTGTGTGTGTGTGTGTGTGGCATGTTCGTTCACATGTTTCAGTGTGAATCCACTTTCCTGGGGGCATGGGAATATCCTAACTGAACTTTGTGTTACTAAAATCCTGTACCAAAATGTGCTTTCAGAAACAAGGAAGCCCGATATAGTCCCTGGCTAGATGATCGGTTGACAGGGTCATGTTGCCCAGTGAATCTCCCAAGAGGGCCACAGTCATTGCACTTCCAAGAAATAGCATCAAGTCAACAAATTACTTGTTTCCTCTGTGTTTATTTTCTCAGGTCTCAGTTTTCTTTGATCTTGGGTGAGCTCAAACTAATTTGGGACAGAATGGAAACAGTTCTTTGCTTCCCCACTCTTAATCAGCAATGTCTCTGTTTTAATTAGAAGCAAAAGAACAGTGCTGTGTCCACTGGAGGCAGAGGACACACAGTCCTGCCTTGGGAAAGGGAGCTGGAGCCCAGGGAGGGAAGGAAGGGTATATGAGGTAACATTTGGCCCTATTTTCATAGGACAAAATAGGAAGAATATGGTTCACCTTAGCATAAGTTACAGCTCAGCCTTTTCTCTGTATTTTTTTAATTCTTCATCCTCCAAAAACTCTTTCAGTGCTCCCTGTTTCTGATTGGTCCTGTAAGCATTTTTCCAGAGAAGAATCTTGATATAATCTGTTCCTGCACTTTCTGAGTTAAGCATACGCTTTGGTCAAAAAACTATATAAAATCTGAGAGGTAGAAATGGCTGTTTTTGTTCTTTGCTTGTAATCAAGACATATGCAACTTATGAAACATCTTTCCTGTGTCATTCCTTTACTGTCTCCTTTATCATTTTCATCAGTAGTAAGACAAGTGCAAATCAGAGATAGCATCTATTATATTTATTAAACAGCATATCATTAACACCCACTTGTTCAGAATGCAAGACTTCATAAGCTAAACCAATAGTTTCAAAATGATTAATAGAGATTTTCCAACTTGGTGATATTATCCAACCTAAGTATATGTTTTAGTGTAACTATATAAGGTACATTTGTTCATATAATTTCCTTATTTTGTTTAGTGTTTCTTCCTCACATTCTTATAAATTATACATAAGTGAGAATCCAAAGCTCTTTTTCACATACACTGATTCTACTGTACTGAACAGAAATCCCAACTAAAGAGTATTCAAGTTCAGTCTCCAAAATTAGCCAGTGGTAGAGAAGAAACAGAGTGGAAAGTTAACATGGTCATGTATTACACCCCATGCAAAATGAAATAAGGATGGCACTGCATTAAATTACCCTTTGGTTTCTAGTTTTCCTTTGTTCAAGTAGTACCTCTTGTCCCTGAAAGCATCAAGACCCTTTTTGGAGATTAGAGTGAACATGGACCTCCTAGTCAAATGCATGCAGCTCATTTGGTTTCTAATCACTGTTTCATTCTCATAATCCTAACCTCCTTTGTAAACAAGGCTTTAGCTTAGTTTTTCTTGTCTCAATTATAAAAATATTGGTGTGGTTTCCTTAATATAAAGTAGACAATTTTACTCCAAAAGGTCACTGACAGATGGGGGAATTTCTTCCTTTTAAGAATATTTTATAAAAATCTTTCTTAGAGCTATTATCATCTCAGTCACTGAATCTGTACATACCATCAAATTCAATGAGAAAATATTCTGCAAATGAGCCACCTTGACACCATCTAGAAGTCACAGGGCCTAACTCTTAGTAAACACCATGGTTAACTATTTATAAAGAACTATGTTTTGTACAAGTGATTAGCTATGGTGATAGGACAGTTTATAAGCCTCTCCTGTGGATACTTCATCTGGCCACTTTATACATGAATTTTCTCTAGTGAAGCTACCTTTGAATGAATGTGGAGTTGCCTAAACTCTTCTTTTTGTCAACATTTCCTCCCTTCTCTCATTTTATTTTAGCAGAATTACCTATAGTTTAGAATTATTTTTATAAAGGTCCTATGAAATTACTACTAATAGCAATACTCAACCAGGTGACAAACTACCAAAAATGGTATAGTTAGTACACTATCATCTGTTTAAAGGCATCCACAGCTGCTCATGGAGACAACAACACACAGATGCTCCTGCTTCTCCTCTGGGGAGTGTCTATGTGCACCATTGCTGTGCTTCAATATAACAAGAGCCCTTTCTTGGTTACTTTTCTCTTGTTGCTGAGACAACATAGCAAACACCAAAAATTAATGAAGGAAAGGTTTATTTAGCTTACAGTGTGTGGAGGTTTCAGTTCATACTTGCCTGGCTCCGAGGTAGAGTGGCACATGGCAGAAGGCAACAGTTCATGGCTGTGGAAAATAGCAAAAGGAACAAGAGCAAAAGGGAGGAGTGGCAGCTGTAAGCAGCCTCTTTCTCTCCCTTACACTGTATGCAAACTACTCACCCTGGGGCAAGTGTAGCACTCACATCTGTAATTCCAACATTGGACCATGAATCAATCATAAACCTAGCAGCCTGCCCCATGACTGCATGAGGATTTGAGGGGACATCTACAACCAAACCATAACAAGCCCCAACTCCATCCTTGCAACATTTCCCAGGAAAGAAGATGAGGGTGAGTTTCTGTACCTTATTTTTCTCTGAAAGACACCCCTCAATTTCAGTATGAGTTGGAAAAGCTGTGAGGAAGTCTCTGAATAAATGAAGCCAATGAATTTCTTAGACAAGAAAAGACAGAAAAGCATCCTATGTGGGAAAAAGAAATATGAATTAGTAGACACCACTTGATTCTTACCTGTTCATCTAGGGCTCACTAAAACTGTGTTGTAATAGAGAAATCTGTAGGAATTATTCACATGGGAGTTAGTATTTGAGGTTGGTGTAGGAGGTGCAATTAGCTAAAAACAGAAGCAAGGTTAAAGACCTTCTTAGGTAGGTAGGTTAGCAATCATTTCTTTGCTTCATGGGGTATAAAAATTCCTAGCTAGCACTCAGTGGGGAGTATAGAGTAGTCAACAGGGCACATCCTCTTCATGCTTCACCCACGTAGCACTGGGCTTCTTGGAATAAACGTGAAGCAAATGAGTTCATCCAGTAGGTTGTCTTCTCTCTCTGTTGCTTTTTTTTTTGTGCGTGCTGTACAAAAACTTCTAAAATTGATATGATCCCATTTTTTGATTTTTCATGCAATTGGTGCTCTGTTCAGAAAGTCTTTGCCTACATCTATGACTTGCAGGCTTTTATTTATTTTACTTTCCAGCAGATTAAGAGTTTCTATTTTAATATGTAAGTTTGCTCCATTTGGATTTTAATTTATTACATGATGAAAAAATAAGCATCTGAGATTCAGTGTTCTGGATGGGTACAGCCAATATTTTCAACACTATTTGTAAATGAGGCTATGTTTTGTCCAACATATATTCTGGCTCTTTTATGAAAGATTAGAGAGCTGAACAACTTTCATAATCTCTGTAAACCTGAGGCTACAGTGGGAGTCTCAGCAGTGCTTTTGTTTTCCACCAGGGCTCTAGCCTATTGTGCAATTCCTGACTAGGACACCAGGTAAGGGTTCTTTCTTACCTAGGTTTATCCACAGATACATCCTCTGTTCCCAGCTTCACAAGAAGGAAAAACAGCAAGGTTTTCCCCAACCCTACCCCTCCTCCCCATGCCAGCAGAATTATCAACTTGATCTGCAGCTGACCCTTCAGGTATTCTCTGACCCCATCCACAGAAGCAGATCACTGTTTCCATATAGATATAGGATTCTGGGCTTAAGGTAGTTTTCTTTTTTAACTGTAGAATAGAGGGTTTTTTTCTTCTTCTCTTTTCAGACTGACAATAAGTCTTTTAAAATACTCTTGAGTTAATGAATTATTGCTCCTCCTTTACAAACTATAGACTTTTGCCTCATAGGAAAAGTGCTTAATGGAAAGAGGTAGGTCTGTATATCTTTCCTCAAAACTGCTGTTGGTCATTTCTGCAGTCATTCACAATCAGGGGTGCCCTTTCTCTTATCCTTCATTACCATCAGATTCTGTTGTGTTAATGAGAGGAGCTTGTGAAAAAAGTGTGCAAGATAGTGTCTGGACATTCAGTTTCTCTGGGCTTCCATGGAAGCTAGCTGATACTTACTCTTTAATAGTTTGATTTTTAAAAAATCACCAAATGCTTTAAAATTTATTTAGGTGGCAACTTTTATGTAGCCTCTTCTTCCCCCATACTTTGGCCCACAGAGGTTTATTCATGCAGCCTGTCTCCTCTGGTACCAGCACACTCTCTTTGGAATTCAAATAATTTGCTTGGACCGCAATCTCAGCTTTCTGATAGGCTCAATAAATGTTAGTATTTTTCAGTTTATTTGCCTTTATCTCATTGTTTAGATCTTTCCAGCTTTTTGCATCCTAGCCAGAAGTAGAAATCTCCTGACTTTGGTCTGGCTTCAACTACATGATCCAAAGATACAATGAGCTAGAGAAATTAATTAGCCTTTACTAACCTTCTGCTCATAATTCCTTAACTAGAAGAAGTTAAATAATTTTGGAAAGGTCAGACATAGGAACAATCAAATTTCTAAGATGCACATCCCATAAAACAGATAAGTTTATGCCTGGTCAAATTAAAGGAAAATTTAACACCAAATATTAAATAAAGAATATTAAGTAAATATTGTTAGAAAATTATTTCAGGTCCTCCTATTTTTATCTATCTGCCAAATTAATTGCCAGATTCATTCATTAAAAATAAAGATAATAAGCTTCCTCCTCCTCACAAATTCTTTTTTTAATTTTTAGTCTTTATATTTTTAATATCCCACTGAATTCTTTCAAATCCTAAAAATTTTCAGTGATCTTGTATTATAATTGCTTTTAAGGATAATATATAATAATCATAGTATAATTTATAAAGAATGCAGTTTGAATTAATACACACAGGGAAAGGATGTTGAAAAAAGAAATTTGTATAGGGATAATCAATCTATAAATTATATTACTTGAAGTTAATTATAGATTTAATTCTCTTTTACATACCTCATAGATACTCCATACACAATACCATCATATGCAAAATTAACAAATAAAGAGCTGTTTATGGTCACTGGACATAAAAATATGCCAGAAAATGTGCCCTAAAAGATTACATAAACCATTTTAACAATGTGTACAAATATAAAATGGCTTTATCCATTAATGCTTAGTTCAACAGAAAATTGAATTAACTAGTACATCTTATTCCCAGAGTAATCCAGTCAGTAGTGGTTTTATAATAACAGGAATACCTTCGAAATATTTACAAGGATTTCTTCTTCTGAGAAGGTCACTACACTTTCATTAACACAGGTTAAGTTATTCCTCCAAGATTTCTATGATATACAGAAATGCTTTATGATTACCACTAGACAAATAAATAATGTGAGGAGTTAATCATTTTATCAAAGGATATTTTGGTAGAAAGTAAAGCATTTCATATTCATTCATAAGTATTTACAATTGATATTAATTTGTAATGGTCGGCAACAAAATAATTTGTTATTTTTATAGCTTTTTAAAAGGAAACAGAAATGAATATTGCACTCATTATGTCATTATTAGTTGAAACTATTAATAAGAGAATCATTGTTGGGAAAACCAGTGTGTAATTATGTACACTTATCAAGGATTAATTAGTCAAGGATTAATCTTTTGTAATAACATCCTAGAAAAAGCACACCCCCTATATAGAGTTTTTCTTTCCTGTTTCAAGTGCACCCTTAACTTTAGTCTCAGTCACAATATATTTTATGAATAAATTCTTTGATTCTTATAAAACCTTTAACCCAGTTTAAATTCTGCATATAGTGGTGAACTGCTGTTTTGCCTCAATTTGTTTTGTTTTGTTTTAAAATGGAACAAGAGGCAAGATCTTTTAGACAGCTCCAGTGCTTACTCAAAAACAGTCCTGAGTTGATAAGTAATCCTTTTTAATGTTTCACCAAGGCCTTTTTCTTATTGACAGGTGCATAAATATTATGTTTTTACCGATAACTTCCTGGATTTGTTACTTTTCTTTCAGCAGCGAATAGAATGATGAGTTCTCACTGACATAAACACAGAAACATTTTCTGTGCTTCCTATTTGTACAGCCTACTCTGTAAAGTCATGTATATTTTGGGATTTCTAGTGAATCTTTCACGGGTTCATTGCAAAGTTATTTGACCTGGGGCAGGAGGCTAATCTCCTACATGTCGATATCTGGAGAGTACTGGTTTAAAAAAAAGATTTAAGTGCACAGTGAAATAGATACTGTGCATTTATGTCCTGTTTTCTAATAGCTCACACAGAAACCTTTAGAAATAGAAACATTTTTAGCTTCCCAAACCTTTCAATAGACACAGAAGATCCCATGAAATATTTGAAAATTTTTCTCTCAATTTCACTACGGGTGATTGGCATTAACACACAGTTTCATTCATAGATTTAAATAATTTAGTCAATAACTGCCTCCTTACAATTACCCAGCTTGAGTCCTATGAAATTATATAGCTCAATTCTAATTCTCCTTTCTCAGGAAACCTTTCAGGGTAATGCTTACAACCTGCAGAAAATACCATGCTGTTCTTCTGTGTCGGCATCTCTTCCCCCACTCCTTGTAGCCTTGGTGAGACTGGTGATTTTTCAGGTGATTTTCTGACCAGTACACATGGGATCCCCACACACATAGGATCCCATGACCCTTGCATAGTTACACTGTTGGTGTTGGCTGTTGCTGTTGGCTAATAAAATGGACCTGTTTTGGCCTGCTCAATTAGATGTTAATATCTTTATTTTTTTGCATAAGATAATCTGACTTTTATTTAGTTCCTTCATTAACAGTGCATTACTTAATATACTTTGAATGTATTGTATTATATCACCTTTGTTTTCCCTTTTAATAACTCTTTCATTCTTAATGTCAAGCCTTAGCATCAGACCCATTATCACACAAGTGCTCCTTCTTCCAAATGGGTGCATTTTTCTTAAATTTCTGAGAAATGAGCAAAAATCTGCTACATGACCAATATACAATGCTGTGCGTCAGGACCTTCATTATTTTGAATACTATTTTTCTACTAATGAAGGTTGAATTCACATTGCTTTGCTGGGATTTCATCATCTAGGCTGATGCATTGAGTTTGTGATCAAAACTCTGGGGCTTCCTCCTCAATCATAGAGGGAAGAGTGAGGGTGAAGACATAGGGCTGAAGCTCTCGCATGCATTTCCATGAAGTTTCCGCCAAGGAGAGGTCCCTGAACCTCTCAACAACCAATTCTTTTAGGTTTGGTCACGTCTCCCTCTGCCTCTACCTTTGAACCTAGCTTGGTAATTGCTGCACTGCAATAATCCAATTGCTTTTCAGATTCCCTATACTTAGTCAATTTTCTCATCTAATATTTCTGTCAATAAGTCTTCTCCAGTGATCTTGTTGTGTGTCTTTTTTTTCCTATCTTATACATGTTGAATAAGTTGAGAACAATTGCCAGGTGTTTAACTGAGCAGAAGACATACCTCTTTAGGGTGACACCAAACCCTTGCTCTGAAGATGAAACAAAATGATGTATTGAATTTTGAACCAAATACTTTACAAAAGATTTTAGAGAGCTACCTTCTGGTGGGATAGAAAGAGCTTAGACTTTTATAAACAGAATTGGGCTAAAATTCTGAGTTTACTTCAATAAGCAAGTGACTTGGATCTGTCTCAGTTTTTCCATGTATGCCATGAGAAGGATAATGTATTATTTTAAAGGTAACTGCAAAGAACAGACGAGTTAAGTAAAGAGACAAAAGAGAACCAGGAGCTTCATAGATCTTGCATAATTTATTTGTCTTTGATATCTGTATTTTTGATAAAAGGTTGTAATATCAGGTATGTGAGGAAAGGATCTGAATTTGTTTGTTAGTTCCAAGATTATATGGCACCTTCTACAATTTAAATACCTCCTATTGTTCAGTATTTTAAGCCTTGTAAATTTGGAAATTATCTGAAGTAGTATTCCTGAGTTATGATTTCTGCTCATCTATCTGCTTTTACGTATGTGACTGTGTATCCTTATTTATACAAAGAGTATTTTAAAAGACAGTTTTGTTGGTATTTTTTCAGAGAGCTAATATTCTGCTATGAAATGTGTCATTTACATATGTGTGTATGTATATATATTTTATATATATATATATATAGAGAGAGAGAGAGAGGGTTTTTCTATTATTTAGATTGAGTAAAATAAGTTTCATAAGTTAAAAATATCTTTAAAATTACAAAAATAAAATGTCTGTTCAAATTATCTCTTCTATAAGCTACTGTTTTGGAAGATTTCTTATTTAAACCAATTTATCCCAATGTCTGCCATTATTATCTTGATGAGCTTCCATGCAGTAATACTTTATCTTTTAGCACAAGTTATAATGTCAGAAAAATACTCACATATTTATCAATTTGGAAGCTAGAATACCATAAAATAACTGATACATTTATTAACAATATAATAAAATTGTACTATATAATAATAAAATATTACTAACTTTAATAAGATGTTTTAATATTATAAAGAAGTTACCCTTAATATATGATGTAAAATATTAATATATATTGTAAAGATAAAATATTGTAAGTAATTTTTTGACGTGAGTAAAATATTTCAGTATTTGATATTTTATCAGTGGGATATAATTACATTAACAGTTACCTTTGCTTTTATCAAAGCAAAATTTCTGGTACAGTGTTCTGTTCCTGAGGGTCATTTCTCCAATCCAACAGGGAGGGTTCAGGATGCTTTTACTAGAAGTTTCTTGTCTTGTTTGTTGATGTTCATGTTTGTAGGGTGTAGGCATCATGAAAGCTTTTTAGGTATGCTACCAAATGATTACAAATAATAATGGAAAGGGACAACCCCATTTGATAGACCTCTGAATAATAAGCTATGGGATATGTGCTTAACATTTGAGTAATCATTCCTAATCCCACCATCCACAGATAAATATTTTATTGTATACTATTTCCTTCTTGAAAATATTTCTATAATTTTTACAGAGTTGAGAATTACAACTAAGTATGTTCATTTTTCTGTCTCTAGGCATATATTGTTAAGGTGTTCTCTAAGAAGATTAAATCACTTTGTACCTTAAAGAGCGGTATAAGGACTATTAGTTTCACACTACACTAGCCCACATTTTTGAGTCACTCTAATTCGAAATCCCTTTAGTACAAATTCAAGTTTCTTGGGCAGTGGCAGCCTTCTCAAACACAACAAGGACCTTCAAACAAAACAGTCTGCAGCTCTTCTCAAGACTTATGAGAGAGCAAGCTAAAGATGACAAGGCATAGATTAAATTAACTGAACAAGCATTATACATAAAGGGTATTTTTAAACACAACAGGGTACACCATTGTTTTTAAGGTTTCTCCAATTAAGTTAGTCTACACCTGGTCAACATTAGCTTGCTCTCTCATGAATGTTGAGAATCAACACTGTGAAGCTGAGTTAACATTATTTAATCTCACAGGGGCCCCTAGAATGGCAGAAATGCAAGAAAGTTGCAAGTACAGATTTTTTTGTGTTGTTTGTTGTTTTAGGAAAGCAATGCATATTGACAAATAAGTGAGAGGGGACTAGAGCTGTTGATCATTGGAGTTGTTTTCATTGGAGTTCAATCCTAGCTGGGGGCTCATTTGTCTCAGGGTTATTTAGGACAAAGAAAAAAGAGAATCTTGCCTCCAGGACAAGTTTATTCAAAATTACATGCAAAAGTAGTCCCACAGATGGTTTCTCTGCAGCTTGCCCAGATTGAACAACGTGTCCCAGAACTGTTCTCAGCCGTGGACAAACGCCCACTTCACAAATCCCTGGCTGTCAGTCTTTGGGGTGAAGAGAGGGGTGGAATGCAGATGACAAAATTTCACTGCTCCCTCATCTGTTTAAGAGGCCTCTTCCCTGAGCTATGGTCATGTGCGTCTGCTTTTTTGTGAGGGTATTCTCCACTGCCATGAAGCTCAACCCAGAAGACTTCAAAAATGCTTCCTGGGGACTTTTAAGACCACATTTTATTGGTCCATTAAATTGAGGTTTTTATGTTGTTAACCTTTAACCCTACATTTAATTGTTTCTATTTGTAATCTTAAAGCTCTTTCTCCCAATTTCAGGTTCTCTCCTCCATGGTCAACCCAACCCACAATGAATCCCTTTCTAGTGTTTATTATCTGTTATCTTTTATTGCTTTTTATCAATTTGTTCTTGTTGCTGCTGTTGTTTTTGCAAGCATGCCATAAACTCCAAAAAGACTGTAAGTCTTCTAGGCTAAGTGACTAGATACATTTTTTCTCAATCTATTTCCTTCCAATCCTTGAACAAAGTATTTACTGGGTTCTTCAAAAATGTGGAAAAGGCCAGTTATGCAGCTTCTTGCAAAAGTAATTTAACATGATTACATAGATGTGTATGTTCTGGTCAGAGAGTGATATTTTGTATTTTCAAAAGTAGAATACTTAAACCCAAAAGAGTTTGCACTAGAGGAAAAAGAAAAGGAAAATTATATAAACTCTTATTGTTTGTTATGAGGGGGTTTAATTTTAGTGAAACCAGGTAGAGCAAGTTATATTTAACAAATAATCGAAAAGTCAAAGAACTTTAGATACTTTTAAAATATCTTAAAAGAAAAATATTTATTGGAAAGAACCAACTGAAAACAGAGGGGTGGAGCAAGAGCTGCTAAGGTTTTAACAATATAAAAAACCACAATGTTCACAATAAATACCAGCAATTCCATAAACTGGCTTTAAGCATAGGCTGTCTATATATTTCAATTAGTCCTGGAGAGTTCTAGCTCATGCCCAGTGTCCTGAAAAACTATGAATACCTTCTTCCTGTCTTCCCTATGCAAAATTTCACTAATGAGAGAAGACGTTTTGTGACTACTGCATCGATATCTAAATTAACATTCGTGTTTTCAGAGAATGAAAGTCCACTTCAACCAGATCTCTGAAAAGGCATTATCCCAAGATTAGAAAGTTGTGGTACTTGCTATTCTGAACCACATATCCTATTTGTGGCTATTGAAAACATTTCACATGGACCAAGTCACCATGCTGCATGTAATCATTATGCACTTCAAATATGTTCAAATACAATTTTTTTAATTTAAAAATTATTTGGTATCATTATCAAATAGTAATGTTGAAAAATATATTTGTATCTGTGTGTGTGTGTGTGTGTGTGTGTGTGTACGTGTGTGTTTCTGGTAAAGCTCTCAATTACTTCACTGTGTAGGGGCTTTCACAATAGGTCTGAGTTTTTCTGATTTTTGTACTTTGTTCATACAGAGTAAATTAGAATCTTGTGTACTTTAAAGACTTTTTTAAAAAAATGTTTGAATTTTTTCCCCTTTAATTGGAAACAATTCTTTAGAGGGAACATTTAGATCTAATTAAAAGTAAGAGAAATAAATGACTTCATCAGAGAAGGACACAATAGTTCATAGTGACCTGGAATTCTAAGGGGTGTTTAAGAGTGTTATAAACCATCGAGTTGTTCTTCAGGTAAAAACACAGTTTCTGTAAGTTGTGTCAAACTCACTGCAGACGCTGGCAATGTAGCACAATGGCACAGACTTACATCCTACATCAGGAAATACTGCTGAAACTCCAAATCGACATTCCCAAGAAAATCAGTAAAACTTGATCTCCACATCACTTGTACACACACACATACATTCAAAATACAAGTGGGCTTCTTGCAAAATTAAAAACAGATGTAAAAGATTAGTTTCCTAAAAAATGATGCATGGAAATGTATTTTTCTCATTGTAGAGAAATTTCTTAAACGATGTACAATAAATGCTAAGCATGAATGACAATGTTCCTTCATTTGTGTGGATTTAAATAGTAGATTTAAATTAAAAACTTTTATTTATCAACACATAATGAACAAAAAGCACACACATATACACACACTGATAAAATTAACAAAGGATACGTTTTCAAAATCTATGTGTAACGTCAGTAAGAAACAAGCTAAACAACCCCTATGTGCAAATGACAGAAGGGCAAAACCAAGAAGAAAAACATTTTATGCAGCTAGTAGGCATGTAAGTTAACCTAACTACATTGAAAGAGTATGCTTTCATTATCCTGTAAATTTGGGACAGTGCATATCTGTGATCCAGCAAGTACACCCTTGAATATGCTTTGAGCCAAACTGCTATTCAAAATGTACAAGGAATGCTTTGGTAATTGATTGTTATGTAATGAAGCACCTGTAACCTTACTGGTTTAAAACAACATTGACTTTATTATGCACATATTTCTCGGGGTCAGGAATTCAGGTTGAGCTCCTCAGCAATTCTTCAGCTCAAAAATGGTATCACTGGAACTACTCCATGGCCTTCTACTGATGATAGGTCTTGTTCGGACTTTTTACAAAATTTTGCTTGTATGTTGATGTCCTTATGAGGACAGATGAAAGCTGGCTTCTGACGGATGGGCTCCTCTGCCTCTCTTTTTAGCAATCACAGAATCTCTCCATGACAACTCTTAGTCGGGGTAGTCAGATTAATCTGTGACTGAGTACAGACCACATTATACCGCTTCTTCTGTCTCCAAGATACCAAAGCAGAGTCTGGAGAACTTCCAGATCTGAAACTAGCACAGTATAATTTTTCCACATTCCACTGGTTAAAACAATCACAGTAAAATCCACAATCAAGAAGAAAGGAAATAGTCCACATGTTTCTACTGGAAGAATTTCAAGGGATTAACAACCACTTTTCAGCCACAAAGTGTTCATAGCTGCCTTATTTCTAATGTCTACCCATACAAACTATGCATGATTCACATATGGAACACAATATAACTGAAAATTAACTGTCCTATAGGTGAATTTTAGGAACAATTTTGCTGTCATTTTAACATGAAGAATGTTTTCAAGAGTTTATTTTTTCAACAATATAATACCTAGTTATTTATTACAGTCACTATATATTGTAATAGGTTTTTTGCACTTACACGACATTTTTCATGTTTTTACCACTACCTCCACAATTTGTCCAGCTTGCCTCTGGTAAGCACTATTTTCCTCTTTAATTCTATGTGTTCAAATTTTTTAGATTTCACTCAAAAGTGAAAATATGAACTACTTTGTGCCTACTTTATTGTATTTAACATAATGTCCTCCCACTTCACCTACATTGCCACATATAGGGTTGTCTTCTGTCACAAGGCTGAATATTACTCTACTCTGTCTACTTACTACATGTGCTTTATCCATAGACATGTTTATGAGTGTTTATGCTGATTTCCTACCCTGACTACTGAGATTATTTCAGCAATAATCATGAGGATGTGTGTATCTCTTCATACTGATTTCATTTTGCTTGACTAGATACCCAGCAATGGGATGATTGGATCATATACTAGTTCTATTTTAATTTTTGAGGAACTTCCATTCTGTTTTCCATGCCTGCATGAATTTACACCTCCATCGACAGTACATGCTAGTTCCTTTCCCTTCACATTGTCACTGATACTTCTCAGTTTGCAAAAATAGCCATTATAACATGTGTGAACTACCACTTTTTCATATCTCACATTTTAAAATGTCATTTCTATACTGATTAGCACTGCTAGGCACCATCATATAACACATAGAAAAGAGGTAATATCATCTCTTGAAATATTTTCTCTCCTGTAACTTTTCATTCTGCTGATTCTTCTCTGGTTATGCCAACCCTTTTTAATTTGATGTAACATCATTTCTCTATTTTTAACTTTATTGTTTGGAAATGGTTATTGTTTCTTATGTAGCCTTTCAATTAATCTTTACATTAGTGCTTTTGTTTATCACCTTCCTCCTGAGTCTTTTAAACACTTCCCAGAAGGCTGACTCTATATCTGCTCAAAGGTCCTCCTATGCTGTGAGCTTTAGTTGAGCTCTCTGTTCAACTTCAGTGATCTTATGCTCTCCTTACCCATCACTAGAATATTTTTGTAATCTCTCATTAGTGATGCTATTCCTTGCTTCCCTGCCACTGCATTTTATTTCACAGGGCTCTGTGATGAATGTCTGTACATAGCTAATCATCTGGTAAAATGGGTTTTAGGGATAAACATTCAGGATTATAGTCAAAAGAAGAGGTGGGATAATGAGACTAATGAGTCTTGATCTGCATTGTTTTGAATTCCTCACAAAACAATAAATAGTAGTGCCCTGTATTAATTTACTCATTTAAATTTTTTTTTTAGTTTTGAATTACAGGAAATGCCAGTCAAACACATGTAATATCATTGTAATATGATCTATTTATTATTTTGCTTTGTTCAAATACACACATACATATGTTCTACTAAGATATTTAATTTCAACAGGATATTTTCTTGGAAATTTGAAGGCCATGGTATCCCTTGGAATTCAAAAGCTCTTGCATAACAATGTTTTGATGAGTTTAAGTGCAAACATAAATAAATACAAAACATAAGGATTAAATTTTCTATGACAAACAAAAATTTTTGAGAGAAAACCTGTTTGGCACATATTCTGTGGTCTCAGCAAAAGAGAAGCTATGAGCAAACTATCCAAAAGCAGTTCATGAAACTCAAAAAATTCACAAGTAATGAGTTTCCAAACAAAGAGGCATTAAGGCAAAAAATGTATATTATTATTCATAACTAATTTATGCAAATTGCTTGCTTGATAGTAGAGAATTTTACAAGTTGAATCTCACCAAATAAGCACCATGCATAAGTTCAATTAAACAGTGGTATTGATTTGCTTCTAAATATTTTCAGATTGCCACAAAAGACCACCTAATCAATTGGTGGCAAGAGTAATAAATATCACCACACACGCACGCATGCACGTGCGCGCGCACACACACACACACACACACACACACACACCAAACAAGGGATAGAGTTTTATTTCACTTTTCCTTTGTTTAAAATTTTAAAGATAATGAAAACATATTTACAAACACACATACATTTACAAAACAACACAAAAAAATTACAAGCAATGCAGAATCTCAAACAAGATGACAGGAAATTAACTGTGGTTGCATTACATATTAATATCTTCAAATTGGTTACTTGGATAAAAAAATATAGACAGGTAAGATTAACCAAACAATTAAAGGGGCTGGGGATTTAGCTCAGCGGCAAAAGCGCCTGCCTGGCAAGCACAAGGTCGTGAGTTCGGTTCCC
>NW_004955407.1:27450845-27470879 GCF_000276665.1 Chinchilla lanigera
ATACATATGTATATATGAGATACAAATATGTTAGCTATCCTATACATATATACATATCTATATGTATATATGATATACATATCCTATACATATATACATAATTTTCCCTTTCATTCTTTTCTCTATTCCCTCATCTGAGTTGTTCTTTTCTTTTGAGCTGTTTCCTTTCATTTGACAGTGTCTATTGCACCTCCTAGATTTTATTCACTCTTTCAGGTTCTTATACTAGTGAGACAATATGGTGTTTACACATGCCAGTTTCTAGTTATGACCATTTACCTATAAATGCCCCAAGTTTATCTTTCTTTATTGCTGGGTAATATTCCATTGTATAAAAATATCACAACTTTTTTTATTCATTCCTCTGTAGATGGGAATTTGGGTTTCTTCCACCATATAGCTATTACAAATTGTGCTGCTATAAATATGGGTGCACATATATCGCTATGATATGAAGTTTTCAGATATTCTGGGAAAATACCCAGAAAGGGAACAGCTGGGTTGAATGGGACCTCTAGTCCTAGTTTGCTGAGGAATCTCCAAATTGCTTTCCACAATGGTTTCTGCAGTCTACACTCTCACCAGCAGTGGAGAAGCGTTCCTTTTTCTCCAAAGCCTTGCCAGCATTTGTTATTGGTTGATTTCTTCATGGTAGCCATTCTTACTGGGGTGAGATGGAATCTCAGTGTTGTTTTAATTTGCATTTCTCGAATGACTAATGATGTTGAACATTTTCTCGTCTATTTGTTTACCATTTGTATTTCTTTATCTTAGAGGTGTGTAGTCATCTCAGATGCCCATTTTTGTATTGGGTCTTTGAATTTGGGAAGGCTGATTTTTTTAAATTTTTTATACTCTTTATTTTTTAGGGCTTTAAATCAGCTTTGAATGAGTGGCTCCTCCATTATTTAGCATAAAACTGAAAATCAGTGTTATCAATTCTATATTCTTTTTCATTTTTATGTTTATTACTGCACGTTTGCAGTATATAATGATTATCTTCATCATATGGATTTGGCACATGTACATAATACATCTCAATTATTTTGCTTCCTTGAAAAGAAAAATCAGCTTTCATTTATTTTAGGTCCTATCTCATCAGTTCAGAGTCTGGCAACAAGTCAAGTCTCTTCTAGCAGTTAAATTTGTACACAGAACTCTTCTTGGAATAATGGTTTGTTTTTTTTTTCCATTATTCCTGTACTTTTCATTTGCTCCACCATTTCTCTAAAGAGTGTCATGTTACTTTTGCCTTTAGAATGAATCAATTCAACAAGATGTAACACTGAAAAATGTCCTTGAAGACAGATTAGAATGTTTATTCTTCTTAGGTGAATATTACAGGAAAAAAAAGAGCATTCTGAAAAGTCTGCGAGCACTTGAAACTGTTGTGGGGATCAGCATTACAAAATACTTTAACTTCTCACTTTCCCAAGAGAGAGGCGGGCACGTCATAAGATGCAGATGTATTTTCAGTTGTTGTTTTGTTTTTCGACATGTGCACGACACACATGCACCGGATGAAACAAACATAAGTGTGCTTCTAACAGTGGAGATGCCTGATTCAGGGGCAATTTGAAGGCCTCATGAAACCTCAGGAAATGTCTAATAGAATCTATAACTCAGCAGTAAATTCAATGCCCAAATCTCTTTATCTTCAAGTCTAAATTAAGTTGCCATTTCAGTTAGTATGTAGGGAACAGTATGCTAGGCTTTCCCACATCCTATGATCCTGAAAAGAAGCCATCCATGATATCCAAATATATATTTTGTATTTGTACTCCATGGAAATCAAAGTAAAAATAAATAAAGAGAAATGACATGTGTGAAGCACCTCGTGTATTCCAGGTGCTGTGTATTATACTTAATTTAGGTCATCTCCTTCTCTGTGCATGTGAAGGTGCAAACAATAAGGGAAGAACAAATAATAGAGATTTCAAGAAACAGTGCTAATTATCTGTCACGAGTATCTCCTGCTAACCAGCCTGAGGTGATATGTGGCAAAAAGAAAAAAACATTTATTTCTTCAAGTAGGTTTTATGAGGCTCATCACGAGAGCGCTAAACCCACTGAAAAGTCACCTCATTTCTTTGGAAAGTGAACTTTTTTCATGGCCAAGCATGCGTCTCCCACGCTCCTGTTGAAATATATAGGGACACTGTTGTGTTCACTATGTTACTGCCTGGCTGCATCAAAAAAGAGAATTAGCATGAAAGTAGACATTTACTTCTCACAGTTACCAAAGCAAACAAACGAGGAAAAACTCAAATTGGATCAAAAACTTAAATGTTAGGCCTCAAAATATGAAACTACTAGAAGAAATCATAACAGGAATGGTTTATGGCATTCGGACCTGGAAATAATTTTTTTTTGAAAAGACACTAAAAGCACAGGAAACAAATGCAAAAATAAGCAACATCTAGCTAGGACAGCATCTAGCTACAAAGCTTCTTCTCTATTAAGGAAACAATACGTAGAAATAAAAATACAGTCCATACAGTGGGAGGAATACTTTCAAGCTCTACATCTGAAAAGAGGATAATATCCAAAATATATAAGGAACTCTACTTAAGTCCCAAAATTTGAGTGCTGCAATTAAATAATAATAGGAGCTGTGGTTATAATTCAGTGGATTCAATCCCCAACAGTACAACAAAAGAGCTCAATAGAGATATACAAGTACCCAAAAAGTACATAAAAATTATCCTCCCTCTCACTAATCATCAGGGAAATGCAGATTAAAGGAACAGTGAGATATTACATCACTCTAGTTAGAATAACTATTATCAGAAAGTCAGTCTGTACACACTATGAGTAGGGCTGTAAATTAGTACAGAAATTCCTCAGAAACTTTGAGATAGAATTTTCATATAATCCTGCTATGTATGCCAGGAAAGTCCAATCAGTATGCTGGACAGACATCTCCACCACTACACTAATTGCAGATCAATTCAAAACAACCTAGAAATGGAAACAAGGTGTCTATCAAGTACTGGAAGATAAAGAAATATACATATAGAATGGAATACTATTTAATCATAAAAACTGAAGTCCTGTCATTTGACAAGATGAATGGAACAGAGAACACAGTGTTAGTGAAACAAACCAGACGTGAAAAATACTCGTTCTTTCTACTGTGGAATATAAAGTAGTTGATGTCCTAGACATTGAGAGTAGAGTAGCAGTTGCCAGTGGCTGGGTGTAGAGTTGAGAAAGGGTCAGCATGGTAAATGGAAGTTAGGAGAAACAAATACTGGTGCTCTTCGCATGATAGATATCTCCAGGTATTTATGATGTATATTTTTAAAAAGCTAAAAGAACGGGTTGCAAATGTTCCCCCTACAAAGAAATAATATGTATTTCAAGCAATATATATGTTTATCATGGTTTAAACATATCTTATTATGTACATGTATCAAAATGCCACATACTGTATCATAAATGTATACAACCATTATATTAAAGAAATTAAAACTAAAGGTACTGACATTTGTCCTTTCAATTTCAATTTGAAAATCAGAGGGTATAAATAACAGGCTTCATAAATATGCTAGTTCAACTGTACTATACACTCACACCAAACTTATTCCTTTTCTAATTTTATTTTATTAGAATGTGACTGTTGAATTTAGATAAATTATTTTAAATGCTACAAGTTGAAATCTTCTCATCTGCAATGAATCTCATCTGCAAGAATATGTACTTCAGAGTTCCTGAAGTTATTAAATTAGAATATACATGTTAACTGTTTAGCACATAGTAAATAATAAAGAGTATATGATATTCCTCTCGCACTGTACAATAAGTGCAAAATGGTGGAATATGAGAAAGAGATTTAATGTAGTCATAGCTTTCCAAAGTAATTTTTTCTATTGCATTAACCTCTTGCTCTACATATGTTAAAAAGTACCTTGAGAGTTCAGATCTTAAGTATGTCCTTTATCAGACACACAATTATATCCATAAGCAATCATACCACACTTCTGAAAATATATTACTAAAATATCTAAAAGATTCTACTTTTAAGACTAAAATATAGCAGTAAATTGGTTTATTGAACAATATATTTAAGAAATTTAGGAACATGACTTGTGAAGTAAACTTTTAAAGATTTTGAAATTTTAAATAGTTTTAAATTTTAAGAAAATTTAAATTTCTCCAGGCCACTGATTATTATACTTTTGCCAACTTAAAGGAACTTAATATATGAGAGATGAGATAATGCTTTGGGGATACCTAGATTTTAAAATGTAAGTAAAATCTTTCTTATTATTTTTTTCCCACTCTAAACAAAATACTTCATTGTAAACACTGCTAAAACTGACTGTATTAGTATATATCAGGGAAAGGAAACCAGTCAATTTCATCTTGCGTGTCAACGACATCAATTAGCTGGGCCCCACTGTGTCATATCTTAAACAAACTCAGAGAGTAGACCACTTGAAAGTTGTGTATTTGCTGTCCTGAGCTTGAAATTACATATGTATTATTATAGATGAAGAAAGTGAAGCTTCTCATTTCTCATTTTATGTAGATAAGAAAAGTTTAGGGTGTGTAACTGGGAAGGATTCCTCTTTTCCTGCAGCCTCACCAGCTTTTGTTATTGTTTGACATCTTCAGGATAGCCAGTCTTGCTGGAGTGAGATGGAATTGCAGTGTTGTTTTGACCTGCATTTCTGGAATGACCAGTAATGTCAAATATGTGGTGGGAATTTAAATTGGTACAACCACTATGGAAGTCAGTAGGAGACTCCTCAAAAATTGAAACTAGAGTTTCCATTTGTCCCAGCTATTCTACTTCTGGACATTTTCCTGAAAGAATAAAAGACAGCGTATCCCAGTGATACAGGCATACTCTTATTTATAGCTGCATAATTTGTAATAGCTATATCCTCGAAATAGCTCATATTCCCATCAACAGATGAATGGCTAAAACATGTGGTATTTATTATGATTGAGTACTACTCTGCCATAAAGAAAGATAAACTTGAGGCATTTTTAGGTAAATGGATGCAACTTGAAACCATACACATAAGTGAAATAATTCAATCACGCATTTAAATATTGCATTTTTTTCTTGCATAAAACCCAAAGTATAGATTTTTGTACTGTGAATCGAACTCATAACCTTGCACTTACCAGGCAAGTGCTGTGCTGGTGAGCTATATCCCTGGCCCTGAAAGAACAATTAAGCAGAAAAATAAAAGATTGATATTAGGAAGCAGGAAGTACATTTCTAAATGGGAAGGGGAAAGTGATGGGGGAGAGGGAGGTAAGGAAGGGGAAAAGGATTAAAAGCAAGTAAAATAAGGGAAAAAGAATTAGAAATAGAGGTTTCACAAATAGAAAGAGGAAGAAAGGTTGGAGTGAGGGGAAGCAAGGCTAACAGGACAAGTAATATAGAATAAGGTGTGTTACATACATGTACAAATTTGCCATGAAGGGTGTGAGCATAAAATACTGCAAAATTGTATTATAAGAAAAATTAATTTAAGAAGAAGGGTACCTGAGTGGATGTTTTGTATGAAACATATTGCAAACTCAACTGTTTGAGGACCTGGTCTCACTTGGTGTCTACTTTTATTTCCTCCCACTGAACTTCATCCCAGGCCCTGAGATTTATTTTTGAAATGGTTGGTAATTGGGGTGTATTTTCCCTGGGGGACTTCTGCATTTGAAATTATAAAAACAATGAAAATTAGTTGCATGACAGGAGAGTTGGTAACTGTTGCTTCCTTGCAGGAATAAAGTGAGGAAAACCAAGAGAAAAAAGCATCAATAAAGAAGGCATAGAAACCACCACAGTGGAGGAAATTGGTGCAGAATAAATGTTATGGTTTATGTCCGGAATGTTTCTTAAGAACTTCATTGGCTCATTGGTGGGGATTTTGAAGGTGATTGAGTGGTGGAGGAAGTAGAGCTGACTTACATTTAGGAAGTGAGTTCCGGTCAGAAGAGGCGGTCGTTGGGGCAGTGACCCGGAAGGGAGAATCTCCCTTACAAGCTCCTTCCTTCTCTCTCTGCTTCCTGAGCACCATAATGTGATTAGTTTTCCTCTACCAAGACGTTCCTCCGTTCCGTTCTGCCTTGAAGCCGGATGATCACAAACTAAAACTTCTAAAAGCCTCTGAGCCCAAATAACCAGCCCTCCTATTAGTTAAGGTTGTTGAGTATTGTCTCTCAGAGACGATAAAGTGACTAAGAAAATAAATGTAGAAAAGAACAAAGATGACTAACATTTGGGAAAGCATTTCGATGGTTAGCTAATTCTAATGATGAAAAGAGAAAGGCAAACTAATAATAGTTTTAAATTCAATGCAAAAATTTAGATAAATAAAAACAGGGATATTCTGAGGATTGAGGAATGCTCATCTCAGACTTTGGACAGTAGTATCCACATTTTCTTAATTTTGCTAAAGTAATATACACAAAACCATTTTCTGCTTTTTTAACTTTGGTTTTATTGCCATTATTATCAATTGGTCAAAGTAATGTCAGCTAATTCTAGTATAACTTATATTGGAAATTCCACCGAAATAGGATAGTCTTGTAAGAAATACAAAAAACAGATTTTCTGAGTAGAGATCTACTAATATATATGGTACTAATAAAGATTATTTGCAGTAAGATCAGCAACGACAAACTGTCAAAGAAAGGAATAGCTTCGTTACACAGAATCCTTATTGGAAAATTCATTTTAATTGAAAACAATTTACCTGAAGTATAGAAACAGAGCCATGCTTATATAAGAATTTGTACTTTGCCTGTCCACTTAACAATGATTATTTCCATAACTGCTTTTACCCAAAGGCCTTCTCTGTTATAGATTTGCTTCATGCACACAGAAATATTTCTATGGATATACCATTTCTTTGCATTTAATCTTCATTTACAAATATAACTAAATTACCATATGACAAGTATGTATATACATGCCATTAAATTGGAATGTCAGAAGCTTATTGGAAACAAGGAACTGATTTCAATTCACCTAAGGAAAATAAAATTCAGAATGATATCACTTCCTGACAGCTTCTCCCATTTAAATTTTTACTCAAGAAAAAAAGGTTATGCATATTCCTAAAACCTAACATTTTCACCCAATATGGTTTGAGTTGGCATACAGGAGTATTAAGGAAATCTTGGTTCAAAATTTTTCTCTGTCCTTGAATCCCTTCATGAATATTAATTCCTTATTGTAAATAACCATTGTCTAAAGGACTCCATAACGTTGGCCTTTCGGCAAATTCTTATGGTATCTTACAGATAGAAAGGAATCATTAAAACATGCATGTAACAAGAACACATTTAGAATTCCACACCTGATCCATTGCTACAACTTATTAACAGAGCCTAGGAGTGCCTAATGAAAAATGAGATGATCATTTATGATAGGTTTATATTTGTAAGCTTTCTGAATGTCCTTTACCTTTATCATAATAGAAAATAGGACAAACCCGTATTTGGGGGATTCCACAGAGATATGTAGTAATATATGTCTAGTATTTATATGCATACACATACTTCATTAGTTGATCTCACTGACCTTAACCTTTAATTATTTCTGTAAACAGAAATGTTGTGTTGAAAGGATAAATTGTGGTTTATTCATATTATTTTAGCTGGCACACACAATTGCATATGTGTACAGTGTGATAATTTCATATATTTAATGTGTAATAATAAAATCAGCATAATTTACATTTCCATCTTCTTAAAAATTTATAATTTATTTGTGCTGAGAACCACTCAACTCCTCTCATTCTGAAAAACAATATATAGTAAGTTGTAAAATATAGCCACTCTAAAGTTGAACACTGGAACGTATTCCATTAACTATATTTTGGTATCCATTACTTAAGCTTTCTGCAGGCATCAGAATAGGCAATGCTTTTATATATAAAATGCCAGAAAGCACAGAGAACAAAAGGAATGATACACAAATAAGAGTATATCAAAGTAACAAACTTCTACACAGCAAGGGAAACTACCAACAGAATAAAGAGACAGACAGCACAATAGAAAACATTTGCAAACTATTCATCCCACAAGGGGTTAATATCCAAAATGTAGAAACAATGGAAATTCAATTAAAAGTGGGCAAATGATCTGAATAGGCATGTCTTAAAATATAAGAATACTAATGGCCAAATGTATATTAAAAATTTCAATATCACAGATGATCATTTAAAAGTAAATTAAAATCACCATAAAATATCATTTTACACTAGTTAGACTAGTTATAATCAAAGGACAAAAAAATAACAAATGTTGGAAAGAATGCAGAGGAAAGATAATTTAGGCACACTGCTAATAGCAATGTTAGTTATTATACCTGTTATTGATAACAATAGAAGTCTCCTCAAAAAATTAAAAATAGAAAAATCATATGATCCAGATATTTAACTCCTAAGTATATACCCAAAAGAAATAAAGTCAGTACATCAAAGAAATACTTTCACTCCTCTAGTTACTGCTACAGTACTCACAATGGTCAAGGTAAGAAATCAGTAGAAGTTATATATAAAAAGTAACATTATTTATCCATAAAAGAAAATGGATTCCTATCCTTAGACGATGTGGATGGAATTGGATGATATCATGTTACATGAAGTAATCCAGGCACAGAAAGACAAATACCATGTTTTTCACATGGAAGTTAATAAAGTTGCTTGCATACAAGAAAAGATTAGAATAATGTTCTTTCATTTACCTTTATCCAGTTCTCTGGTTTTCCCATAACTCCACATTGTGTCACCCAGAATAAATATATATGAAGTCTGAGAAAAGTATAGCATGGATGAATAAATATATCACAACCATTTAATAAACAGCTTGCTATTATCTAGATGTTTCAATGAAGTATAAGAGATATGTTTCTAATATAAAATACTTGCCATGAAAACAATTAGTAGATAAGTGATGGTAAAAATATTTTTCTCCTTATTTTCATAATTATATATTCATGATTTATTTTTTTGTATGCCAGAGACATTTACAAAGATTGTAAAGAAGCTTATAATGCATAAACCCATTCATAAAGTGTGTTTCTAGAAGATAACATTTTAATATAATTAAATTATGAAAATAAGATAAATAAAATGATTATTGGGCTGGAGGAATGCTTGTTACTGGATTTTAAATGATAGTAAAGATCTGGGTTTACACACTTTCAAAAATATGCTAAATATAAATAGTTGATCAATTTATTTGCAATTTTCTGTGCTGCCGTTAATAATAAAGCATAGTTCAAGCAAAAATAAAACAATAATTTAAAGGATATCTTGAATAAAATTTTACCTATCAGTGAATAGAAAAAGGCAGATATAGCTTTCATACCTCTGTTAATGACAAATGGTCAGAGCAAAGATAAACATTAACTTCCATAAATACAAGGCTTTCACTGAAGTGTACTGCACTGAGACACAAAAACAAGTATTATTGTTCTAAAGCTATAACACTGATATTTCTCAATTATAGTATAAATACATGTTTTGTGAGAAGGAAAGAGAAACAAACGATGTTGAATTTAAAATATATTGTGCTACATGTTATCTAGTACTGGAAGCAACCTGCTTCATTTTTTCACATGGTATATTATATTTGTTTCTTTTTGGTGGAGGGTACTGAAAATCTAACTCCGGACCTTGTGCTTGCCAGGCAAGCACTTGTGCCACTGAGCTATATCCCCAGATCCTACATATCATATTTGGGTTATTATCATTTTATTTTATTAACATTTTATAGTTTGTAAAAATATTTAATTTCTTGTATTGTTTACGGCAAAATCACAAGACATTTCAACTTGTTATTTATTTATGAGAACATTGCCTTGGAACAGACTGAAAAGAGTATTTCTCTATATCAACCAAATACTTTCTTTGCATATCCATTCTTTATTGGTTCCTATAGAGATTTGTAACTGAATTTTGGTTCCATAATAACTGAAAACCCATATGAGTCACACCAAGCGTCCAAAATAGACCTACTGACTCATCTTAAAAATATTGCATAGTACTAAGATCCCTGACTGTGAACCACATTTCTTGGGTTCAAATTATTTAATAATGTATTGATTTGAAAAAAGTGTTTTATCTCTTTGCTTTAATTTCCTTACTACAAAGTAGGGATTTTTTGTTTTGCTTTATTTTGTCTTTTTGAGACAGGATTTCTCATTCTAGTTTAGACTGACCTTGAACTCACTTTGTAGCCCAGGTTGGCCTTGAACTCAGAGTGATCCTCCTGCCTCAGCCTTCCAAGTACTGGGATTATAGGCAACAAAGTAGGTTTAACAGCAGAGTTATCTTAAGAAAAAATAAAAGGGATTAATTCATGTAAGAGTTTTAGAAAATTTTGGTACATAATAATTGACTTCTCAATATGCGTTGATTAGAATCATTATTAATATTACCTTTTCCCTTCATCTCATATTTTTTTTTTGTTTTTTTTTTTTTTGTTTTTCTCCGGCACCGGGAACCGAACTCACGACCTTGCGCTTGCCAGGCAGGCGCTTTTGCCGCTGAGCTAAATCCCCAGCCCCTCATCTCATATTTTTTAAGAAGTCACAAGGCATTTCTGATGCTTTTCACTGCCAGTATCTGCCAGAATTATGGTATCCCTGTGACCTATCTCAGCATTTGGCCTTACTCTTTCTGTTTGCTTGTTCTTTTTTTTTTTTTTTTTCCGGTACCGGGAATTTAACTCACGACATTGTGCTTGCCAGGCAGGCGCTGTGCTGCTGAGCCACGTCCCCAGCCCCCATGGCCTTACTCTTTCTGGACAATTGCAATAACCATGTGACTTTTCACCGTGCCTCAAGTTGTTTTACCTACTCATATACATCCCACTACTAAGTTTTTTCAAAATTAGAAACTGTAGTCCTTTTCATGAAAACCACCACCGCTTCCATTTACTGAATTAATGTCAAAGTGTAGGTTTGCATTTAGGGTATCTTACTATTTGAAACAAAACTGAATTTTACTGCATATAGTGAAATGATGAAGTAGGCTGTTATTTTTAAACACATCTTTAATATACATGCTTACGTAAACATACAACATACAAGATACACACATATATCTTTAAAAATGTATGTTGATATTGAATGAATTAAAAATACATGTTAAGTCTTGTAAGATAATTCTAAGATAAAATCTTGGTCTTTTTTCCTTTACTGACAAAATACTGGATAAGGACAGAAATACTGGATTAATGCATATTTGATATGTACACAATCAAATAAGATAATGTTTTAAAAGAAGGGCATATTTGATATCATATGTACAAAAATTAAGCTAAAACTTCAAGGATTTTTTTTCTGTTTAAATCAGATAGAAAGTGTGATCATTAGTTAAATAATGCATCTGAAAAAATACATATTGGGTATATGAATCTATTCTTTCTACTATAGGGAATTAAGCAAGAAACAGATTTTCTTCCTATGAAAGACTTAATGAGGGAAAAAATAGAAGATGGAAAACCTTAATTTGACCTTCAAACAAAAAGTCCTTTGAAAATAATGAGGTAACTTCCTTCCCTCTCTTGGCAATGCCCTCTCAATCTCTAAGAATTTCCTATTCACTCCTTGACCTTTAAGATGAGGTCATCACCAAAGAAATGTCTTATTACAAAAGTAACTGTGGAATTAGAGATTTTAGAATGCTTCAGAGTACAGACCTTGTAGGTTCTATTCTTCTTAAAAGGAAGAGTAAGCAAGAGTTATTTGCTGGAGAAATAAATTTCCAAAGACTTTCAAAGCACTTGGGCATACAGCACGAATGCCTTGCCATGCAACTTGGCTGTATAGAGCCCTAATGTTTAATATGTTTCCCAATTGCTTATATCCTGTAATAACCCATTAGTGATGGAGGGTCTCATTGATAACACTATATCCATTCTAGAAACTGAAGCTTATAAAAGTAAAATGATTGCTGTATTGAAAAATACTCCATCAAATAATATGTTATTTCAATTCACTGAAAATCTTCACCAAAATAAAATTGCACACTGATTGTAATCAACGTATATATGTTTATGAAACAATTTATTTGAATATCTTTAAAATTCAATAACAATTATAGTGATTATAAAATAGTAGGTGTACTTTTTGTTTCTGTTTTGGTTTTTCTGTCTTTTTGAGACAAGTTCTCGCTATGCAGTTCTGGCTGGTCTTGAGCTCACTTTGTAGCCCAGGCTGCCTCAGCTTCCTGAGTGCTGGGATTACAGGCATGCACTACCACACTTAGCATAGTAGCTATACTTTTAAAATTTACATTAAATTAGTCTACTTTTTAATAATTTTTATCTGATTTTATCATGTCCAAATATAAAGAGGAGGACTTAATGAATTACATTTGCCTCACACCACATAGCAAATCAGCTAAATACAGTATATAAATAAACAAGACATAAGATATTCCAGTAATGAAAATAATAGTTGAAAAGGTTTTAAATGAAGAAATTGAGTTCAGGAAATGATGATAATTCTAAAATTCTATCACTTTTTTTTTGTCCTGATAATAAATTGGAAGTATTCTAAACATATGTGCTCTATAACTAAAGTTTTCAAATGATGAATATTGAATATACTAATAAAAATTTCTAGAGCAACCTTAATTAATGATTTCTGAGAATAATAGTCTGAGCCCTGGATCTGAAAACAAATAATTTATAAGGAAGTTGCCCAGAAGAAACTAGTTGGGCTTTATAGGAAGCAGGATAGGAAGATATTAGCTAAGCAAGGTTGTGATTTCAGATGACGTATGACCCTTAGCCTAAGCCAATGACCAGCTTTGGAGGATAAACTGTATCTCAGAGTTACTCCCCTCTGGAGTGAGTGAGCTATGCTCTGTGCTCCAGTAGGATCCATTAGCTATGGGCTCCCCTTGTGAACATGTATTATCTATATAGACAGCTCACCTCTCATAAGATAAGAGAAATTCTATAGTTTGTTGCTTCCAATCCTTAGTGGTGACACATATGGAGGATCTAAGGAGTGAGCACACAATTATCAGAAAGGAATTTTGGAGTTTTTGTACAGGTGCCAAGATTGTCTTCTGTAGGTGGAATGCTGAATTTTAATCTGTAATAGTAAGAATTTCTAATGCTATTATGGTAGATACTTTCAATCATTACCTCAAAACCATTCAACACAGATATCAAGCTGCCAATCTTTTGTGAAAGCTTACAACGTGCTAGCTACATTTCCAAATACCCTTCATGCATTAATTCATTGAGCAACGTAACCACTCCTGGAAGAGAACACAATCCACAACAATTAATAAATTCCATGACTGTCAGATATAGCCAATGACCTTGAGACTTGTTGAAAAGATATAAGTCACATTGCACTGTTTACTGAAATCACCATGTAGGGAAGAAACAAAGGATTTTTTATTGACTTTTACTTAAGAAATGTAAATAGACATCTTAGTAAATTATCAAATAGTTTTTCCTCATGGCTTACTTAATAGTAATTTTATTTTGTTTTGTTTTTGTTTTTGGTACCAGAAATCAAACTCAGGACCTTGTGCTTGCCAGGCAGGCACTTGTACTGCTGAGCTATCTCCCCAGCTCCTTTAATAGTAATTTTAAAGATCCACTTTGTAATTTATAAGAATACTAAGATACATCTTATAAATATTTCTGTGTCTTTTTTATTTTCTTTGTTTTTCCAGCAATATTATTTAAACTACTACCCAGAAGCTTTTCTAAGCCATATAAATAAGATCAATGTGTTTACACAATTAAAATGAAAAAAGCCAGTATCATACGTTAATATAAGTATAAAATGCATACTTTGGTAAGTTCTGTGTATATTTTCTCTGTATGTTTACACTTGCATAGAAGATAAGGAATAATTTGCTAAAACAGTTTATTGAAGTAATGTCCACTTCAAATTGGTTTCGGTAATAGTTAAAGCGTGGTTTAGCACCACTGGGTAAATGAGAATTTTAAACAGTCACTGTTGCTGGATGAATGACTAAATGAATAAATGAATAAATGAATGAATGAATGAATGAATGAATGAACAATGAATAAACTATTTATTATAATAACTCTGTCTTGTATTATACTTCCCTATTTCTCATTATTAGAACCCTCCAGTTATTGATTATAGATTATAGAGCCAAGGAAGAAGCTCAGATGTAGAATGCCTGCCTAGCATGTGTGATTCCCTGGGTTCAGTTCTACATACACAAAAAGATTACAGTTCAAATGTGAGACATTCTAGGGGAAATGTCACATTTATTTATGTAACCAAATCTCAATGCTGCTTATTTACAGTCTCACATTGGAAATAAAAGGAGCAGAGTTGCATAATTTAATCAAAGATAAAAGAAGAGTGGAAGAACAAGGTTAACTTTGTAAAATCCAATAGAATCCAATATTCCAATTGCTTTAGCCATACGATCTTAAAAAGCTGACTTAATCCTCCTGAGATTTAAAGTCAGTGTCTGTGAATTTTGATTGATAATTAACTGTGTTTATTTCCTTGATTTAAAAATGTGTAAAGTACAAATATGAATGAACAGAATTCACTAACAGTGTGAATTTATTTGTGGCATGTACGTTGTGTTCCTTTTCTTTTCTTTCCTTTCCTTTTCTTTTCCTTTCTTTTCTTTTCTTTGTGATTCGGAAAACATACTAGTTAAAAACCCCAAATTTCTTAATACTTGGTAAAAATATTAATTTTCACCTCACAGGAGGTAAAATTTTAATTTACCCTCAGAATTACTTTAATTCTCAAATGCATTTGAATCTTAAAACACAAATTGCTAATATGATTGTTTACTCAAGATACTCAAGGAGTGAGTAGTAGTTTTCTAAGAAGTCCTTTCCCACAGTAATGAAGGACAGCCTTCCATGTAGAGCACTACACAGGCAAGATTGTGAGGGAAGACTGGGAGCGTGAAAGGCAGGCGTCCTGGTATCAGAGAGACATGGAGAGGGCATGGGTGTACGGAAGACAAACAAAGTTTTGAGTTGGAAAATCAGGGCCAAATATTGAGCAATCTTGTACTGCATAAATTAATGATAAAATGGCTCTCAGAGATGAATTGCAAATGACAAAAACGGTGCTCTTTCCTGGAGTATGAATTGCACTGTAGGATTTCGGAGTGGAAGATCTCAAGTAGGATATGGATGTATCTGACTAATATAATGGTTAACAGAGATACTTTGAACAGTAGAATGAGAATTGAGCTTCAGTAAATAAGATGAACTTCAGATATTTGCAGCAAGATACTAAGTATGTTCCTGTCAAGTCACTGTGAATAACCAGTATAACCAATTAGGTTTTTTTTTGTTTTGTTTTGTTTTGTTTTGTTTTTTTGGTTTCTTGGGGTTTTTTTTTGTTTTTTTGTTTTTTTGTTTTTTTTTTTTGCTGGTTTTAGGTATATTTATGCAGAAACCTTGAAGAGATATTTAAATACACCAGACTTTCTGGGCTTATTACTATCTTACATGACTACTACAACAACTATAGAAGCTCAATAAATCTTCAATCATCCTTATTTAAAAACTGAAGAAAGTAATCTTTTGATGATCAAGACAAATTTCATAGAATTATGTAACTAATACCTCTCAGAGGAAAGCTTTTATGGACCTGAACTATATTTTTCCAAAATGCTATTGTATGTGGAGAAAATAAGTCTGAAACAAAAGTGAAAAAAACAATTTGAGCAAACATGCACACACTCATACATCTCACATAAGGGACAGAGGGACACTTGGTCATTTGAAACTGTCCTAGTAAGAAATGATGAATCTATACAAGGTTAGAGTTGTTTCTCTTTTTATTTGAAGCTAGGTTAATCTTGGAAATATTTTTACTTTTTTAAATAATAAGGTATTATTATTAGTTTTTGAAAGGTAGTATAGGTGTTTAATGTTGGTGGTTTCACCCACTACGTTGGTTTCACCCAATGTAGAGATGAAGGGTGACAAAAGGACATTTTTCAGTTTTAACATAATTTTAAATATACGGAACAATGAATTTATTTTGATATAATCAGTGGTGAAAGTAATGCCATCAAGCATTAGCGGAGGCTTTTTAACTAGAATCATGTGCTATGTAAAGCTGCTGGACAGAGTTTAAAGGATCAAAATGTTGGAGAATATAAAAAAAACATGGCAAATGCCCAGTTGCTTTTGTAAGGGATTTTAAATTAAAGCAGCAAACCCTTTAAAGCATCATACAATGGGAAGAATGAACTCAAAGCTAATTAACTTGAATTCTTTTTTGGTTGTACAGCTTTGCAGTAATCTTCCATGGAGTTCATGACCAGAGGATTACTAGACCTTGAGAAGTATTTTGAGAAGGGGTTGAGGTAGAAGCCAAAGCAATCATCTGAAACAACTGGCCTGCCTGGGCCTGTCTAAACCAGATGTCCACTTCGGAGTGAGAGACAGAATTAGGTATAAAATCAGGTTCAGTGCAAACATATCTACATTAGCAAGATGTGTGTGTGTGTGTGTGTGTGTGTGTGTGTGTGTGTGAATATATGCATATGTGTGTACTTGAATATGAAATAAAATGTTTTAATCATAATAAAGGATACTTTGACCACATATTTTCCAAGCAAAAAAATAGTCAAAGCACTTAACGTAGCTTTTCCATTCCCAAATTATATTAAAGATATTGAGACTGGGCAATGCTCTCAATGGTACAGTGATACAGTGCTTGCCTAACAAGTGTGAGGCTCTGAGTTGGATCCCCGAGCACTGTCAAAAAAATAAAGATCTCCTCAGAGAGAAGTATGTATATTTATTAATGTGTTTTTATTTTCATATTGTTCATAACAGAAAAATGGGTAAATGGTGAAAAATGAGACAATATTCAAAAAACAATACTTGTTGAAGTCATGCACTGAGAAGTTATTCAATAACAATTTCATGGTGCAATGATAGAATGATAACAAATGATATCAAGTTCAAATTATGCCACATAAGTGCAAAAAACCATGTTCAGAGTATATACATATTAATGAAGATACCAATGAAAAATGCACACAAATATCCAGACTATATTATCTTCATGACAGAGTTCAATTGTACTTTTCAAATTTATTCCATTAAAATATTATGCATTTCTTATAAAAATCGTATTTCTACTTTATTGAAATATTTTTGAAATGTCAACGTTAAAGAAAAAACAGTCATATTGGAAACAAGTTCAAAATATTATAAACAGGAAATACATCTCAATACAGCCTTAAAACTAAATACTTAACATTTATTAGGCTGCAAATGATAAAAGATTGAGTTTCTTTTACTACTCTGCTTTTATTAAGATAATTATGTTTGATGTACTTTTTAATATATCAATTTCCCTTAATAAAGCTAGCTGTGCATCCACCAATAAATTTTCATATGTTGCTACATTACATCTCTCCTTTAAACTCAAAGTGGAAAAAGCTCAGAATCGAAGTAGATAATTGAATCTTTCAGAGTGGCTGAAACTTCTCATTCCTACTGAAGGATTCTTTCAAATGATTCCCACCAGAAGTGTATGACTGGATGTATTATATTTTGTCCTCTCCAACACTAGAAATTGTCTTTGATACCAATACTAGCGCTTATTTCACAGATAATGAAGTAAATTTAGAAAATATGGCATCTAAAAATGATAAAAACGTAACCATTGGGAGATAATCCTCTCATTCTGCAGAAGAAAGGCTCAATAGGGAGGGAAACTCAAAATAATAACTTTAAATTTAATGGTGAGTGTGTGCATGTGTGAAGGACAAAAGGAAAAGATAGAGAAGGAAGAGAGAGCAGGAGAAGGAGCAGGAGAGAGGAGAAGAAGGAGTAAAAGAAGAGGGAGAGGAGGAGAAATGAGGGAAGAGATGGAAAAGGTACAATTAATATTATAATAGACAGTAAAAACAACATATCCAGTGCAACATATAGCCCAAACACTCTCAGTCCACCTCTTGGACTAATGAAGATTTGGTCCTATGTGTCCGAGCATAGGAGAAAACTAGGGGGAAGGGAAACCTCTTCTCTGGAATCTCTTCCAGATTTATGAACAACAATGGCAGCCAGCGCCAAAGCCCAATCTGGTCTTTATTTTACATGCATCACAAGGTAATGAGCATTTGGGAAGAACCACGTATATGTGAAGATATTTGAAAATGGTGACTTCCTCCTTTATAAAGGACTTCCTCCTTTAAAAATTCTGACTGTAGCAAATGCCTCCCTACAACATCAGATATATTAAATACATATTAATTATTGATTTTAAACTGACAATACAAATATAATATATATATGTTTTATACATTTGTAATGCAAAAATTTTAGTCAAGATTGAAAATTTAGAGACAACATGGTTTTATACAAATTAATGAACGATTACACATAGAATTTATTTTTAAAGTTTGCTGATTAAGTTAATTTTGATTATTTTGATTTTATTAATAGTATTATTTATATATAATATAAACACACATATATTTGCATAAATACCTATCAATCATATTTCCATTATGAGTATACATACCAAATAAAAATATATCTGGTATTTGAATGTGAATAGATGAAATGAAAATTTGAGTAGATATGAATCAACTGAAATTTATACCTATTTAAACTTAAACTTTACAAAGCCCTGCCCAAGACTGCATGAGGCTTTGGGGGACATTTAGACACAAACCTTAACATTTCACTCCTGGTCCCTCAAAGACACATGCACATCCCCTTATGCAAAGACATTTTAGTGCATCTCTAAGAGTTGCCAAAGTCTTAGCAGTTTCAGCATTTTGAAAAGTCCAAGTCCCAAGTCTCCTCCAAGATGTAAGGCAAACTCTTAGCTGTGAGCCCCTGTACAAATGAAAAGTTAAACATTTGCAGCATTCAATGGCACAAGATAAACATTCCTATTCCAAAAGATACAAACAGGGATACAAAGAAATAGGACAAAACCAAGTCCAAAATCCAGCAGGACAAACATTAAGTCCTGTAGTTATAAGTGCAACATTGGAGACAATCTGTGGCAAGTTGTGAGCTCCATGTGGCTCTGCCTCTGTGGCACTCCTTGTGGTTGTAGCTCCCATGGCTGCTCTCTTGGGCCCACTGTGTTTTCCTCAATCCACGTGCCTGGTATCTCCAAACTTCTGGGGTCTCCACTGCAACTTTGGTTTCACTTTCACAGTTTCATACATTGCCCTCTGATTGGTCTCCTAGGCCTTCTTCTTAAATCTGTGTGGAAGTCTTTTTAACCTCAGAACTCATGCATTCTGCATGTGCCTAAAACCACTGCCATGTGGATGATGCCAGGATCTGCTGCTCCAAGGAGTGGAAGCTAGGCTTCGCTCTCTCAGTTGACGTAGGGGTCAAGTGTCAGGATTGCATTCTGAAGCTGATTCTGAAGAACAAATTCTCTATGCCACCACCATTTTGGAACCTGATACAGCTGCCGCCATTTTGGAACCTGGTGCAGTTGCCGCCATTATGGAACATGGCACTCTGCAGCTTTCTCCTCAAAGCAAAGTCTTTCACCTTTACAATTTTGAGGCTGCAAAGGGGGGAGACTTGATCTTTCTTGTGGTACACTCAGGCCACCATTGTATTCTCCTTTTCCTTCTCAGCAATAGAGATCTCCTCAGTTCTATGTCTGTAGCCCACAGCTTTACTGTAGCTTCCTTTTGGGCCACACTCACAATGTTTTAAATTATCCTGTTGGACTCTTTGCCCTTGATTCTCAAAATAAATCTGGTTAAAAGACCTCAACAATAGCTATGCCACAGCCTCAATATTCTGCAGTCTTGAAATTTCTTCTGCCAAATTAATTAGTCCACCACCCTTAATCTGTCTCAGGCAATGTCTTTGGACAAGAGAAAAATGCAGACAGACTTTTTGCCAAGCCATAACACATATCATCTGGACTCCAATGCAATCTTTCTTCCCAGCAAAACCCTCCTGAGCTTGGTCTTCACTGGCAGGATTTCTATCAGTTTTCTGGTCTTCTGAGCTCTGACTAGACTCTCTAATACAGAACAGCCTAGGGCCTACCAGCTCTACTCTTTCAGG
>NW_004955407.1:27471084-27531649 GCF_000276665.1 Chinchilla lanigera
CCCACAGTTTGTGGAGGTTTCAGTCCATACACAGCTGGCTGCAAGGCAGAGTGGCAAGTGACAGAAGGCAACAGTTCATGGTGGCCAGAAGACACCAAAAGCAGCAAAAGCAAAAAGGGAAAATAGCACAGAGAAAGCCTCTTTCTGTCCCTTATTCTGTGTGCAGGCTGCCGACCCCAGGGTGGGTGCAGCACTCACACCCATAACCTCAGCATTGGACCATGGATCAATCATAAACTCTAGAATCCCACTCCCATGACTACATGAGGCTTTGGGGGAGCATCTAGACACAACCATAACAGTTACTTTCATCTCTAAGTATATTTTGTTGTTCTTTTTAAAGCTAATGTGAATGGATTTGTTTTCCTACTTTTTCTCAGTTAGTTCATTACTGGTATATAGCAAGGCTTTTAACTTTTAATGCTAATATTATGTGCTGCTACCTTGTTGACTTCATTTATCATATCTAGGAGACTGTTGGTGAAGTATTTAATGTCCTCTAAGTATAAAATCATGTCATCCACAAATAAAGATAATTTAACTTTTTCTTTTCTAATATATTTCACTTTTATTTTTTTCCTCTTGCTTTAATGTTACAGTTAAAATTTCAAGAACTATATTGCATGGGAGTGGTGAGAATGGACATTCTTTCCTTGTTCTTAATTTTAGAGGAAAGTTTTTTGTTTTTTCCCCATTAAAAATGATGTTTACTGTGTATTTGTCATATATGGCCATAATTATGTTGAGGGATAATACTTTAAAATCTGGTTTCTTCAGGGATTTTGTCATAAAAGATATTGAACTTTTTGAATGCTTTTTATGCATCAATTTTAGAGATCATGTGATTTTTATTCATGTTTCTATTTAAGTGGTGTATTTTGTTTATGGACTTGCATATATTGAATCATCCTTGCATCTCTACAGTGTAAACAATTTGATCACAGTGCATGATTTTTCTAATGTACTGTTAAATTGGGCTTGTATTTTTAAAATATTATTGTTTTTATGTTCATCAGCAATATTGGTCTACATCTTGTGTTTTCTGTAACTGTTCTGTTTGGTTTAGGGAAGTGGGGACCTCATTGAATGATCTTGGAACCAAAACTTCCCTCTTTTATGGAATAGTTTGAGCAACATTACTGTTAGTTGTTTGTTATGGGTTGTGTCTCAATGTCCCCCCTAAACCCTCATGCAGTCATGGGGCAGGCTTCTACAATTTATGGCTGATTCATGGCACAATGTTGGAATTGTGGATGTGAGTGCTATACATTCCCTAGGGCAGATAGTTTGCATACAATGTAAGGGAGGGAAAGAGACTTCTGTTTCCCCCTTTAGCTCTTATTGCTTTTGCTGTTTTCTGCCACCATGAAAGGTTGCCCTGTGCTGTATGCCACTCTGCCTTGGAGCCAGCCAAGAATGGACTGAAACCTTCATGAACTGCAAGCAAAATAAATCTTTCCTTCCTTAATTTTAGGCATCAGATATTTTGTCTCATCAATGGGACAAAAATAGCCAAGGCAGAATTTGGTACCAGAGGAGTGGGGTCATTGATATGACTATACCTGACCATGTGATTCAAGAGCCATTGGAAATGGCTTGTGGGAAGTGTTTGGAAAGTTTTAGAGTTGTCTCCTGAAAAAGTAGAGCTGGAACACCTTTGGCTGTTCTGTATGGTAGATTCTGGTCAGAGCTTAGAAGACCAGAAGGCTGATAGAAATCCTTCTGGTAAAGACTGCACTCAGGAGCTTTCTGCTGGGAAGGACTGCACTGGGTGCTGGACTCTAGACCACGTATGTTATGGCTTAGCAGAAAGTTTGTCTGCATTTTGCTTGTGTCCAGAGACTTTGCCTGAGACTGAGAATAATGGTGGTGAACTAATTAATCTGCATAACAAATTTCAAGGCTATTGAATGTTGTGACAGAGGCATGGCTATTGTTGGGGGCTTTTAACCAGATTTGTGTTGAGAATCAAGAGCTAAGAGCCCATCAGGATGATTTAAAATGTGAGTTTGACCAGAAAGGAAGCTCTAGTAAAGCTATGGACTGCAAAGATAGAGCTGAGGAGATCTCCATTGCTGAGAAGGAGCAGGAGAATATAAAAGAGAATATAAAAGGTAGCCTAAAGGCATCACAAGAAGCCCCAAGTCTCCACTCCTTGCAGCCTCAAAACTGCAAAGGTGAAAGACTTTGCTTTGAGAAGAAGGCAGCAGAGCGCCATGTTCCAGAATGGCAGCAGACACATGATGCTCCAGAATGGCAGCAGTTGCCACACCAGGTTCCAGAATTGCAGCGGCAGAGAGAATTTGTTCCTCAGAATCAGGTTCAGAGTGCCCAGTGATCCAGACACTCAACCCCTATGGCTGAGAGAGAGGAAAGTGTAGCTACTGCTCTGGGTGGCAGCAGAAAATAACCTTGGAATCATCCATGTGGCACTGGTTTTAGGCGCATGAAGAATACAAGAGTTCTGAGGTTAAGCAGGCTTCCACCAAGATGTCAGAAGTCCTGGGAGGCCAGGCAGTGTGCCCCTGAAAGGACAGTGTGTGAACCTGGAAGTGAGAAGCCAGAGTTTCAGAGGAGGCCTCAGAAGTTTGGAAAAGTCAGTCATGTGGATTGTCTAAAGAAAGCTGCAAGGAGGGAACAAAGAAAGTAACCATCAGAAGTGTCATAGGGGTGGAGTCACACAGGCCTTTGGAGCTCACAACTTAACACAGGGATATTCCACATGGAACTAACTATAGGACTTAATGTTAGCCCTGTTGGATTTTGGACTTGCTTTGGTCCCAATGTTTTGTATTCCCATTTGTAATATTTGGAATGAAAATGCTTACTTTGTGCCATTGAATGTTGGAAGTGTTTAACTTTTCATTTTATAGGGGCTTGAAGCTGAGAGCTTGACTTACATCTGGGAAGAGACTTGGTACTTGGACTTTTCAGCAATGCTGAAACTGTTAGGACTTTGACAGTTCTTGCAGATGGAATAAATGCTGTTTGTATAAGGCAATATGCATCAGTCTTTGGGTGGCCAGGTGTGGAATGTTATGATTTGTCTCTGGATGTCTCCCCGCACCCAGACCGCATGCATTCATGGGGCAGGCTTCTAGAATTTATGATTGATTCGTGGTACAATGCTGGAATTATGAATATGGTGCTACACCTGCCATAGGGTAGATAATTTGCATACAATGTAAGGGAGGGAAAGAGGCTTCTTGCTGCTGCTGTTTCCCCCTTTTGCTCTTGTTGCATTTGCTGTTTTCTGCCACCATGAGTGGTTGCCCTTTGCCATGTGCCACTCTGCCTTGGAGCCAGCCAAGTATGGGCTGAAACCTTCACAAACTGTGAGCTAAATATACCTTTCCTTCTTTAATTTTGGGCATCAGGTATTTTGTCTCAGCAACCCAAGAAAAGTAACCAAGACATTCTTCTTTCAAGATCTGATACATTTCAGCACTAAACTCATCTGGCTGGGCTTTTGTTGTTGTTGCAAGACATTTTATTACTGCTTCAATCTCTTTGCTTTTTATCACTCTGTTTAGATTTCTTATATTTTCTTGGTTCAGTTTTGCTAGATCATATATCTCAAAAGTGTATCCATTTCTTCTAGATTCTCCAAATTGTTAGATTGTAGGTTTTCAAAATAGCCCCAAATAGTCCCCTAAATTTCAGTGTTGTCTGTTGCAACATCCTCTTTTTAATTTCCAATTCCTTTGATTTGGGTTTTCACTTACTTTTGTTTGCCTATAGGCTTTATGAATGTTTTTATCTTTTCAAAGAACTAACTCTCTGGTTCATTTATTATCATTTATTCTGTAGCACATTAATTTAATTTCTGATCTTTATTATTTCTTTCCTTTTGTGGGGTTGTTGTCTGTTTTTGATTTTCTAAGACCTAGAGATGCAGCGTGAGACCATTTGAATGATCACCCTTTGATTTTTTTTATCAAGGCACACATAGCAATGAACTTTCCTCTTAGAACTAACTGCTTTTACTGCATCTCAGAGATTCTCTTATGTTTTGTTTACATTTTCATATGATTCTAGGAATTTTTTCATTTTCTCCCTCATTTCTCCAATAACCCACTGATGGATTAAAAAGTGAATTGTTCAGTCTCCAGGTATTTGTGTAGTTTCTCTAGTTGCTCCTGTTGTTAATTTATAGTTTCTTTATATTATGATCTGATAAGATGCAAAATGTCATTGCAACTATTGCATTTGTAAAGACTTGTATGGTTTGTATCATCTTCTTTAGAGAATGGTCTATGAAGTGCTAAGAAGTGCTATAGTTTTTGGATCGAATGTTCTATGAAGTGCTATAGTTTTTGGATCGAATGTTCTATGAATATCTGTTAAATCCATTTGATACATTGATATAGTTTAACTTTGATTTTTTGATTATTTTTTTCGTGAAGGCCTATCTATTGATGAGCATTCAGTATTGAAGTCATCCTCTACTATTGTTTGAGACGTTTAGTGTCTCTTCATGTTGGGTAAGGTTTTTTAATGAAATTGTGAGCACTCATGTACAATTCATACATATTTGAAATTGTTATATTTTCTTGGTGGAGGGACCAGTTACCGATATGTTGTAATCTTTTTTGTCTCATGTGACAAAGTTTGTCTTGAAGTATACTTTGTTAGATATGTGTAGAACTGCTTTTAGGGTCTGGGGATGTAACTCAGTGGCACAGCGCCTACATGGCAAGCACGAGGTTGTAAGTTCAATTCCTGGTACTGGAAAAAAAAAAAAAAAAAACTGCTTCTGCTTACTTTTGGGTTCTCTTTGCGTGAAATATTGTTTTTCATCCTTTCACTTTTATTCTGTTTATGATTTTGCTAGTGAGTTATATTTTCTGCAGGAAGCAAAGAGCTGGATTTTTTTCCTTTGAACTATTCTGTGCATCCTTTTAATTGAAAAATTAAGAATATCTGCAGAGTTATTGTAAAATGAAAGAACAAGTTCTTGTCGCTTTGTTGTTTTTCTAACATTTGACTCTTCTTTTTTAATTTCCAAGAGAGAAGAAATAACAAAAATGATACAGAATTTCCAAACAAGTTGATATGAAATTAACAAAGGCTATCATACTGCATATTGTTCTCTTGAAAGTAGTTGCTCAGATTACATTAGACTCTGTCTTAATTCATAATACTTCATAACTCTTCTTCTTCCTCTTCTGTGTATAAGATTTCTGTATGTGTATTCCACCATACTTGCTTAGTAGTCATGCATTTCTTTAGTTTACACTTACCTTGAAAATTTTTTTTCATTCAGTTTTGAAGGATAGCTTGGCTGGATATCATAATCTAGTCTTACACTTTTTTTATTTCATGATGGAAAACATAGTTTAATAACTTCCTGGCCTTTAGGTTTTCTGCACGGAATTTTGTAGTTTTTCCAATCAGTTTGCCTGCATAAGAGATTTGATGTTTCTCTCTTGTAGATGTCAATATGTAATTCTTGTCCTATGCTCTTGACATATATTTATTTATTGTTGGTACTGGGGATGGGAATCGACTCCAGGGCCTCATGCTTGCACTTGCCAGGCAAGTGTTGTACCACTGAGCTACATCCTCATCCCACTCTTGACATTTTAACTACAATAATAGAAGATATTCTCAATATCTAATCTTCTTTTGAGAGGTGAGCTTGACATTTATTACTCAAAAGAGGAAGAAATAAACTGCAGCAATGTTAATAATAGGAAAATAAAACAGGTATAAGGGCAAATTAAAAGAAAAAACTCTACTTCCACTAGAAAGAGCAAAGAAGCCATCAATAATAATATAAGCTAAAATGCTAAAACTTAATAAAGTTTAAAGTAATAATAAATACTAGAGGGAATGGTGAAAGGCAAAAGTGGAGAAGGAAATTTTTAAAAAAGAATAACAAGGGAGAAGATAAATTGAAGGAAGAGGTGAGAAGAGTGAGATAAAACTCTTATTAAAAATCAATGAGGAAATAGAATTAGGTAAAAGTTACAGAAAAAATTAAAAAGTGGAAAAAAGGAAAACAAATAAAACCAAGACATACACACAAAAGAAAGAGAAACAGAAAAAGAAAAGAGAAAAAAGAAAGAAAGAGAAAGAAAAAGAGAAACTAGTCCAGTAACCTCCTCCAGGCTGAGGTGTTTGGGTGGTGAGTATCTTTGCAGGACCTGTAGTACTATAATGCACCAACCATGGAGGAGGAACAATGAGTTGAAACTGGTATCTGTTGTGTTTCCACACCCGCTCATCCAGCTGTTCTTGTGAAAAACTGAGTCCTGGCCAGCTGTTTCCCCCTAGCTGGCTGTGTAAGTCAAGGCTGTATTCACTCCAGAGTGCTTCATGATTCTTTGTATTCTTAAAGTTAGGGTTAAGGTCAGGGTCACGGACAAATAAATAAACTTATGAAAATGCAATCTTATTGGTTTTATTAAAGTTAGTTTTTATACTCCTTACATTGTATTAAATTTATATGAAGTATATTTAAATTTCTTAAAACTTCTATACATTTAAATTGTTCAGTCTTAATATATGCCACTAGATATTCTGACAGTAATGGAATCAAGAAGAAATTTGTTTTAGAAAATAATAATTAATATTTATATTGTTATACTGGCTGCAGGAAATTATAACTTATTCAATTAAACAGCTCCATGGATTACAATAAATTCCTTCTGTAAATGAAATAGAGTTATGCATTCAAAGAGCATAAAACGACCAATAAAAGATTTCCAGCTCCTAAAGAAGGAAGTGTTCATAAATATTTCATACCTAGATGATGGTAAGAATCAAGTTACCTTCATATTTTTTACTTCATGGAATCATTTTTAAGACTTATATAACAATTTTATTGCAAAATGTCTGTATGCATAGTGTGCCAAAAATGTAAAGCATTTAAAACTATTATTATGAAAAAATTTCGATGTCAACCTAAAATATTTGCAAGTGAATTACCAGTTTTAAAAAATTATTTTAAAAGCAGTTAAGGCGCTGGGGATCTAGCTCAGTAGCACACACACTAATCCTTTTAAGCATGCTATAGGTGAGGAAGCAAGTCTCTTTGAAATAAGACAAAAAGTCTGATGAGTTGCAAACCTCAAGGATAGTGGCCTGAGTCAAATGACTTTAAGTCCTTTTCCTGTTGAAAGAAATCTGTATTCTTACAAAGCTTTACCAGGAATGACCCTCTCTGTCATGTAAGTAGGATAATAATTTATTTAAACACTCATGTCTCTAATACCTGTGGGACTTAGAACAATCCAAATAAAAGACTTTAATACCATATGTTGAAATGTTTATAAGTTAAAAGCAACCTAAAATCTAATTAAATATGCCTATTCTTTAACATCAGTAAATGCTATTTGTAAATATGTGCAAAACTACAATTTTAATCTAAGAATGTCTGCAAAATATCAAATATGATTGAATTGTACTATTATTGTTAAGGTCAAGCATCTTCGAGAAGGTAATGTTGTCTGAGTCTCAATTTAAATTAGCAATTTTTCTAATTAAAAGGTAAATTGTGCTCATGCCATTTTGAAAGATTTATATTACAGCTTATGGAAATGCATGTTAACATTTACCCAAACTGTCTCTTTCAAACTTTTGAAATTAATAGAAATGCACCATCTGTAGGTTAAGGATTTACTTCTAGTTTTTCCCTATATTTTTACTGGAACATAAATGATGAAGTCATTGCAAAGAGAAAAGTAATGTCAAACAGAGCAAGTGTAACACAACCAGCTATAACATGTAAGGCTCCTCCTAGGATTATTCGGTGCTTCCTTATTTATAATGAAGATACTTGATTTTTCCAGGAGATTCTTTACTCAGGTTAATATAATTTTCTATGTATGATTTTTCATCACTACCAAATAAGCAGAGCAAAATAATAAGCCCAAAGCCCTATTTATTCACATTTAAGAACCATTATTTCCTGAGCAATGTGAAGCAACTTCTGAACATCCTCAATGACTACAGGCAAAATCTGCAAAATTAAAACAGTTGGAGCCTTTAAAATTAGTTCATCATATTTTCTTCCTGTGAAATAAAACAAAGAAAGAAATATAGGATTGTTTAAAAATGAAATGGTGTCAAAGTGCTCACTACTCAATAGGATAGGCTCTGTTTTTATTGAAGCAAATGCCAATACAGTCTTTTATATAGTGGGCTTTCAGTTTCTTTCTAAATAATTCCATTATATCCACACTTGCCATAAGATTTCTCACATTAAAATCTACTATTCCATGAAAAAGTTATAAGATAAAAGAGGGTGTAGAAAATGTAAAAACAAGAAGGACAAAATCTGATACAACTGGGGACAAATTGCTGCCAGAAATGAAAGGATGTTGAGTAGGCATTTTTTTTTAAGCCAAGCTGTTGAAGATCCACGGAAAGAGAAAATATGCACAATCCCCACCCCTTCCCTTCTATTCTCTTCTCTTTCTACAGAATCTAGGAAATAAAAGTCCATTAAACAGAATATCTTAAGAAGGATTTAGTAGTTATATTCATACTTCAGTTGAGATTTCCATAATGAACAGGGTAGAGTCCAGTGAGGTTTCATCAGTTTGGAGTTTCTGTATCTTTTTATGTCAATCCTAAAGCTTAAACATGACATCTGAAGTCTCAGAGCAATTATTCCAAATGTCTATATTCATTTTAATCTATTTTCTGTGCCCGAATGTTAGCATCTGATATAACAAGATTACTGTTCTATGAACTGTATTTCACTTATTTTCCTTTAGAAACAAAAGATCTCGTGGACTAAGAACTTAAGAAGATAATGATGTTTCTATAAATTGAATTTGTCATCCAGATTTCGTCCAATATGATCATTAGTGATCATCAATTGCTCTGTGTTAAGGAGATAGTTAACTCCAGTTTCAGATCTTGCTAAGGCTTGGTTCCTAGACTGGTGTTTCTAGCCCCTTAGCTAACACACACAGTTCTTTTTTATATATGATTAAAATCTTCCATGGATGAGGAAAACTTGTCCTAGATGTTTTCTGGGTTTTATTTATACTATTAAGATAATTGACCAACTGCTGAACTGAAATATCTCCAAATGAATGTTTCATTTTTACTGCCATTGCAACAATTTACAACCATGGAGGAAATTCATGGTAAGGAGAAACACTAATTGAACATAATTGTGCACATATCAACCAGAATTTTAGGATCAAGTTTTACGTGTTTCAAAAGAAATTACACACATTGTATGACTGAACCATAATTAGATTTGTTCTTCTGAAGACATTTATCCTGGTTATTATATGCTTTTCTTTAAATATATTTGCAACTCATTAAATTGTCCATGTGTAGGAACTCAAAATGATGAGGTTACATTAATTTACAATGTCGTGGTAAAGAAGTCAGTTTTGGTATTTCTTTATAGTTGGAATTATACCTACATATTCAAGCTTTGATTTCACAAAAAAAGCATTGTCATTTGACAGGTTAACTGGAGGTTAATGAATAGCTAGCACATCTGCACCTAAGTGCGAAGTAAGAGTAAGTTTTGTGAGACATTTCCGTTTTGAATTTTATTCTTTCTTTTGTGATATCCTTTCCTTCCTGCGTGCTATCATCTCTCTTATCCTCAACACTTCCCCTTCCTTGTGGACACATGCTTCCTGTTAATTTTTATGTTGACATTAAACTTAGGCCCATTGCATGTTCTTTGTTTAATCTTTTAACGTCAGGTGAAGAATAAACAAGGATTATAAAATGTTGATTTAGTGAACTACTTGGATACAACTTTAGGGTAGTTAAACATTGTACCTGTATTAAATACTTTAACACAGGAGCTGAAATATTGCTTAACTCTGTACCTTCAATATTTCAGAATTTTTAAAGTGAGCATTTTAACATCCAACATTATTTTTATGAATTCTAAAATATTTTTTACAGCATACCTTTGATTATAGTCACATTAAGTTGGTCATAGAAATAAAATATCATTATTATTCCTTACTCATACTGTTACTGGAAATAGACTATTACATTCCATTTTACTTAAAATATTGAAGAGAAAATATGTACATAACATTCTCTTGGAATAGTTACAGATGTAACTGTAAAAATCACAAACATCAGGTTACAGAAATTACTTTTTTCTTCAAATAACTTTTAAAATGTATCTACTTTGTGTAAAAAAATGAACAATATAAAATTAAGATAGTGAAATCTACATATGCTTTCATTTCTGTAAACCAAAACTTTGATTCAATATTTAGTCTTTGATATGTCTCTATTATGTATTATAGTTAACCTCTAAAATAAAATCAAGTGTCTTTCATTCCGGTTTGCAAGTACAATGACAACTGACAAGTGACATTTATTCTATTTTAAAATCCACTCCTACAGCATTCCAACATCAAGTACCTCTTACTCTTGGGGAAATTCCTTCCTGTCTAATGCAGGAAGTGTTCAGCTCTGACACACGCATGGCAAAGACATTGAAGTTACAAAATAGCACAAAACGTGCCCACTTTTTGAACCAGGATTCCTGAATACTTTATGTGCTCCCTGGAACTTGGCTTTTGCTTTACTCTTTAAAATCCCAGAGTCCTGACTAACTGCATTCCATCCATAAAAAACAACATTTTCTGCAGGTAATTGTTGTCCCCCAGGGCTTTCTCTTATCATCACAAATTTGTTCAAAACAAGGACCTTGTGTCCTGTTAGCTCCTCATTCTACCAGGGGCAAGTTCATGATTAACATTTCTCCTAACTTTCAGCAGCATGAATGTCAAACTTTCTGTATGTCCCTTCCTTCATTTTAGATTTCCATCCATTGTGCTGAAGTGACTAATAGAATTTTCAGATTTCTTGCGATACAAATGGTAGCCTTCTTATAGCATTTATTAGTAGCCAGACAGTTTGCTCACAGTGGACAGGAGCTGGTTGTTGTGATAAGGAAAAGTGGTTATTCCCTTAGTAAAATCAGTCTCAGTCATTTACTGGTCCATAGCTTACAATGAATAGATAATTTGTACTTACGTTGTGATAGACTTTAATATTTCCCAAGGTTGAAAATGGAAAAAATATTCCTTTTCAGGGGAAAGAATTAAAAATATTAACACAAAGCACCTTTCTCTGGTGAAATGCTGTTTGGTCTGTAGATTAGCCAAAATATTTCTCTAAATTTAGTTTGAGGTATGGGGTGTAATTTCCATCCCTTTGAATTTGGGCCTGTCTGTAATTACTTGTTGGAATAATAGAGAGCAGGAGAAATGACACTGTTAAATCTCAGAGGCAGGCTCAGAAAAACCTTGTGGCTTCTACTAGATGTATTAGTATGCCGATTCTTAGATCACTGAGATGTCCTGAAAGAAATTAAACTATCCTAAAATCTCACTATTGAAACTACACAGAAGATCCACAAATTACTGTTGAGAAGAGGGTTGGGAAGAAAGAGGAAGACAGAGATTTAACCAGCTGAAGTTGCTCTGGTACCAGAGATCTGTGTTATTCCAGATCACGTTCCAAATTGCAGGGATTACATATGAGATATCTTGACTGAGCCTCAGCCAAACTATAAATTCATATGCAAAATTAATGATTATTATTACTTCAATCCATTGTGATTTTATTTCTGAAAGAATGTAAATGCAGTAATAGATAACTAGAACATCTATTATCAACTTATATGAATTTGAAATCATGGCCTCTTTTGAAGAGTTTCTTTATCCTGTCTTCCTTATTTAACGACATATGAGGAACCATCATGAGACCAAATTTTGAAGTGGGTAAGACTTGTCTTTAATACTCCCATTTCAAATGTCTATATATCCCACACTTGAGGCATTTTCTATTTGTTCTACTACTGAACATGAACCAGGCACTCCTCCTAGACTGCTTCCTATTGCCTTTCCAAATAAGCACAGCATCAAGAAATGCAATTTTATAATTATGTGAGTTTTGGGTTCCATTTTTACTTATGCATTGCAATTCCTAGTTGTGAATTCTCTTAGGAACTATTCCTTCTTTGTACAAATATCATTTTGTCCTCTCACCAACTCCACATTAGTTGTGAACTAGACTTTCTGTATCACTTCTCTGTCTTATACTCATTTATGCCAGTCGCTGCCTTGTATCCCAGAGTCATTCTGTTTTTGTTGTTGTTGTTGTTGCTAGGTTTTTTTGTTTTTGTGGGTTTTTTGTTTGTTCGTTTGTTTTTGCAGTACCCAGGATCAAACTCAGGACCTTGCTCTTGCCAGGCAGGTGCTTGTGCTACTGAGCTATATCCCCAGCCCCTCAGAGTCATTCTGAAAGGTGGACTTACTCTTTTCCCAGTTCTCTCTTTCCCATAGCATAGCCCTCCATATACGTCTACACATAAACACGGGCTTTTGCTCCAGAAAGTAGCCTAAACTCTTTGAATATTTTATGTAGTCTTTAAAGAACCTGCCCTTGATTTACTCTATCTTATTCTTTACTCTTGCTTTAAACTCAACTAGTGTGTCCTACTCCATTAAATACTTACAGCTACTCAAACATGACATGTTCACTCTCATCTACAAGTCTCTTTTACTTTCTTGGATTTCTCTGCTCTATGAGACTCATGGACTCTCTTTGCTTTTCTTCATATTCTTCACCCATTCAATTTCTAAAAAATACTAATGTGATAAAGACTTCCTGGACTGTGGGAGAGCAGATAGAAAGACTGAAGCCTAGTTGGCTTCGTCAGTGAACACTAAGAAGAAAGGCAGCATGTAAGCATGCTGACCTGCTGCAGTTTCTAGGGAAAAGTTGATATAGCTGAGATCCTGTTGTTTACTTGAGTATGTGCCAGGGATTTTGGGAGGCAGATGAATCCTATATTGGTCTAATTGCTAGTACACATGTCTGAGTGAATAAGGCACAGTGAGCCAGTCACTTGGGGCTCTTTGTAAAAGGGAGACAGAAGCCTCCTGACCCCCACACTTTAACCTCTGTGTCTCTTTTTATTTTTTCATCTTCATCATCCTTTGGTCAGGTACAAGCTCATAGGCTAGCTTCTACAATGGACTTCCCTGCCTTAATGTTGATATATTTTATGTATTGATATATATATTTTATATATTTGTATCTTTTATGAAATTTTCCATTTAATCCCATAGAAAATATGAGCACTTTTACAATAACATAAATATTACAGCTTTGTTGTATATCATAAATAACTGAGGGTCAATAATGATGTAGTCATGATCCTTTCTAATCCTGGTGCCACAGAAAGAAGCAAAAGTAAAATAGATAAATACAACTGAGTGATTATTTTAGTGTATCATATTGAATTTTGTATCTAAAGGAAAGAGTATAATTTTAACAAAATATTTATTTTTAGTATATTAGTAATACTACAGTATCTAGTTTTATCTTAAATGAGAGATTTCAGAATGAACTTCTGTAGGATTTTACAAACTTCCAAATTCTTTCCCTCTGTGTCAAGCAGGTAAAAATTTTTCACCTTTCCCATGGGCTCGTGTGTTTTTGTTAGCATTTCTGAATTATTCCTTTAACTACACTATGTTGTTTATATAGTACTTCCCCTTTAAGGAAAGTATAATAATTATATATAGCTGTTCACAAGTTAATAGGACTTATAAAGCACTCAGTAATCACTGATATAGTCTTTAAAATGCTGATATAATATATACCTTAGTAAAATGGCACTTGTTAGTGGCAACAAAATGGATCATTACTTATGACTGGCTCCAAGCTTTTCCATTTCATTCAGTTACTTTACTGTTATAAACAATTTGTCAAAATGCAGAACTAGTCAATGACAAAAACACTTTGTATTTGTAGATTTGTAAGTTACATAAACTGGTACATCTATTGGATATATTAGACTCATACAACTTTAACCTTTGGTTTAGTTCCAAAAACACTAAAGCTTTTTGTTTCAAAACAGAAGCAGTTATTACTTCTAAAAATATTTTCTATTGTTTTTTACATAATCTGTTGAATATGTTTCATGTTTAAAATATTTTATTTCTAAAATTATATTGATTGAAGTGGGAGTGCTGAGTAGCGGGAGATGGAAAGATAACATGGGAAAGCAGGACGAAGAGCTGCACAGTGGTCCCTCAGTTAACGCACTTAATTCATTCCAGGATTCTGGCGAAGATGGCAACATTCATGTTCATCACTTGATGCGGAGGTGGCCAGTGGAAGCAAAGTTTTGAGAAACGTTTCTGTTTTCCAACAGAATTGCTCCTGAACAGGAAAATTCGTGAACCAAGGTATTGCTGTACTCGCTGAAATCAGGAAAGGTTGGATCATCTTTCTTTGCAAATGACCTGAGAACTGCAGGTGCTACTCACTTAGGAAACAGAATCTTCATAGAGCATCCTATTAAGAGGAAAGAGCACAGCATTTAAACTCAGAACTTCTGGCATGGGTTATTGACAAAGGCTGGAGTAAGATAGGACTATTCCAGAGCAAGATGGTATCAGCCTTCCTGGATCCCCACAAATATGACTACAGGTGTACAGATTAGCTTAGGAAATTAGAGTCCAATAACAAGTTCTAACAAAGTAAGTGACTGTATTTAATTAAGGCTATTGAGTACAGGTTTGACATGAGAGGATACTCTGTATTAAAAATAAAATGCCTTGAACTGATGTAACATTTCTGTAAGAACTGATTTTTCTCAACAGAGTAGACTAAGAATCAGATTCTGGCAGGGAATTAAATCCCTTTAAAGTCCAAAAGGTGAGTCTGAAATCACTATTGAGCTATAAGCTGGAATGACAGTGTCAAGTATCCAGTAGGCCATGTAGGATGAGAAAAATGAAAACAACAAAGGATGGTTGTAACTAAACATCTCTCAATATAATTAGATTTAAAGTACAATTTTAAAATGGTGCTATATTTATTTGTATTATCTTCCTTTGTCTTATATCCTTAGTAAGTGTTTATTTTGAAAAGTGATATATAATTTACACATGGGTACTGGGGAATCACTGAGATCAGAGAGGACAAAAAAATTCCACTCCACATGGCAATATATGCTTCTATACAAGATATGGAAATGAAGTCTAGGAGTGGAGGCTGACCCTTTCTACTTTTTATTCAATTTTATAATATACATCAATCAAATAGGAAAGTATGTTATTTGATCTTTCTAAACATCAACTACAATGAGTGCCACTATGAATGTATCTTTGCCAGGCTTCTGATTATGTTTTTAATAATGATTTTTATGCATGACTCTAGACAGGTGTCTTTGCTACTTTTCTCTTGTTGCTGAGACACAATATCTGACATCCAAAGTTAAAGGAAGAAACGCTTAGTTAGCACACAGTTTGTAGAGATTTTAGTCCATAATTGATTGGCTTCAAGGAAAGGTAGCGTGGCAGAGGGGTATTGTAGGGGAGAAACAGTTCATGGCAGCCAGAAGAAAGCAAGCAAGCAACAAGCAAATGACTCTACCTTTCTTTTTGTGCCTTATATTTTTCCCATGCAGGTAGCACTTACACCCTCAATCCTAGCACCTTTAATCTTATCATTGCACCATGAATCCATCCCAGCATCACACACTCTATATATCCAGCCACCTCTGAGTAACCTCACCTGTGACTGCACAAGGATTTGGAGGACATCTAGACATGAAGCCATAACAAGAGCCAAGGTTTATCAATATTTATATTGGACTTGACTCATACCTGTGTTGACAATGGTTTTAACTAAGACCAACCCTTCAATCAATATTTGTTGAATGACATATAGTACAAAATGTCTGCATGTTTTTCAGTTTTTCATCAATCAACATCATAGTCACATTCATTGATACTGATAAGTTAATAAGTGGTACTTCAAATTTGACATATCCAAAACTGGTTCCAAATTTATTCTAACCATCACATTTAATACCCTACTAAAACCCTTCCCATTTCAGTCAACAATAACTTTATCTTTCAAAATATATGACTCCAGATCTAATCCATTTTTAGCATTTCTACTGTTAATAATCCTGGTTACCTTCTTTGTCCATCAATGCTCACCTAGACTATCACCTTCACTTTTTGACCGATTTGTTTCCACTGTATGTTACCTACTCTCATGGCATAGCCATTGAGCTGAGCCTCAGAACCTAAGTCACATCATGGATTTCCCCTCTTCTAAATTTCCATGGCTACCTTCAATCATCTAGGTGATTTTTTCATGAGCAGAAGATTGGATGTCTAGTAACAAATATTTATCAAACAAAGATAAGATGAAAGAAATGAAAAATACAAGATGTCATGTGTGTTAGTTAGGGCCCTTTGAGGAAAATATTATGTACTGAGCTTCCCAAAAAATGATACATACTTCAGAAGAAGAAAAATACTATGATTTTTAACAGATGTTCTTCTCCTCACACGGGGTACCCTAGAAGGATGCTGTATATTGCAGAAAACCCACTATACTGCTCACTCTTAGAGAAGAAACTGAAAATACATGTGCAGCAATTTCAATGACCAAAGTAACCCAAGCAACAGTTCACCATACTAATAAATGTCTGGAAGCTAACAGCCACCACTGTGAGCACCTCTTGTAATTGTAGAGGCCAAAGGAAACGTGCACTAAGCTTATGATGTTGCAATAAATTTGGTATTAAAATATTTATACTAGCATTTATATTCTGGATATTTGTATACATTTTTGGTGGAATACACACACACATGGGTGTTTGTGTGTATGTGTTCCACCAGTATATATTATATATTTTATATATTATGCATAATGTACATTATATACGTTCCACCTATATATATATTTATACATAAGCTTACAATGTAAGTTTACAGTGGCCTGCAGAATCAGGGGTGGAATAATGAAAATGATCAACTCCACACTGGAGAATCCAAGGATCCTGTCCAAATTTGAAGCCTAAAGCTCACCGTAGACTCCGGTGTAAGTCCTCGTCAGAAAGCTCAAGGTTCTGAATCAGAAAACTGAAAAGTCTGGGCTGGAAGCCTGAAGGAACTGGGGGAAAATTTCCAAAGACAATGGCAAAGATTCAAACTTTTTAGAAGAAGCAAAAAAGGAACATTTTTTTTCTTCTTTCCCTTTTCATTCTCACAAGCTACAAGCCTATTAAGGGATGCTCCCTAAACCCAGGAGGGTCTTCCTTTCTCGGTCTGTAGCTTACATGTCAATCAGACACACACATCCAGAAAGGGGCTCCACCAATGCACTACGCATTTCTAAATGTATTCAAGTTGACCTCACACTTAACTATTATGCTATGTAACTGAACTGTTTTCATTATAGAGTTTTATTAAAATGCAATGAGAAAAATTATACTCTGTTAACTTGAGTATCCTTTCTTTTTTTGCTTAACCTACCTCTTAATGATCTCCCCTTTTCTCAGTCCTGTAGAAATACACTGGCCTCTGCCCTATTTCTTAATCATGCTACGTTTATTTCCATCCCCGAACTTGGAACTTGATCTTCCTTTTTGCCTGGAAATATCCTCCCTATAATTATCCACATGGCTCATTCCTTTATTTTTTCAAGCTTGACTCAAATGTCACCTTCTTAGATAGGTCTTCTCTGGTTGATTTTCTGTTTCCCCTTTGCCTAGCATTTCATATCCATATTCACCATTTTATTTTTCTTGATAGTTCATTTCACCATATAAATTTGTATACATTTTCCTTATGTATTTTTGTATGAAATTTTACTCCCTCTCATCAGAGAGAAAATCAGGGAAAAACAGAGACATTTGTTGATATTGATCACACTACAGACCACCAAAAATGAACACAAATATGACTCACAATTTCTTGGTTGAATTCTACCCAATGTAGGTCTCAGACAAATAAGCTAAAAAAAAATCTTTCAACTCAATTACTTCTACTACATTGGAACCTCACTGCACTACAGTATATATCTTTATATTTCTTTCATTCTGTACAGTACTGAAATCATGAATCTTGAATACCCAAGCAGTCAGCTTCTGGGATGTAAACATTATCCTCTTTGGTGTATTTCTGAATAGCTGGCCTCTCTGACCATTAAAAACTGAAACAATAAAAACACAAAGGATAAGCAGAAAAGTGCACCAGCATGTTAAGTACATAATTTCTACCACATGTACTTTCTACATCTTATAAAAATTGAATAACATGGTAATGCAGTAAAGCCTTCTTTCAGTGCTTTGTTACATCATGGATCTACTTACGCCACCCACCATATCATATACCTGGGATACCATAGACTCCAGAATACAATGTAATTCTTCAAGAGTAAAAAGTAGTTTTCCAAATGAGACTTAATTATCTATCACATATGCCACTAAATATCCTCACTTTCAACTCTTCACAGCATTGTGGAGAAACTGTCTGTACATTGACTATTCATATTGCTATTATTTAAAATCATATCTTCTCCCCCAGTGTTAGAAACACAGGAGAACAGAGATAATATGGAATACTCTTAGTTTCATGGTGCTATAGGAGGAGAATTGTATAAGGAAGTGTATATGCTCAAAAATTATGAGCTATGAACAGGGTATTCAGTTATGTAGTGAGAAAAGTTAAACAATGGACTGCAGTCTATTTTCAGTGTGATTCAACAGCTGTAAATAAATGTCCCTTAAAGGTTAACATTAGTAACAATGATGATATCAAATAGTAGTCATAATGATAATTATAAAAGGTAGGAATAGATGACTTTCAGTGAGCCTAGTATTTTAACTTATAACATTTTATAAGGTAAAATATTTTACCTATAACAGAGTATTTTTACCTATAATATTTTACCTGTAACAGAGTATTTTGCACTCAACAACTCAATAGAGAAGTCAGTGTTTAGAAGAACTGAATCCTAGAGGAATACCTATCAAATCTGAAGAGTTCTAAAGATCCATTGTTCATGTATTAGTCAAGAAAATACTCACTGTTGTCTTTATCTTCACCATCAATTCAGAAGGAATTTATTTATTTTGTTGAAATATAAGTGAAGGTTTCAAAACAAGAAATTAGGAGAAAAATGATGGATAAAATATAGATATTTCCTAAGATAAACAACATACTCAGAGTGAGTATCAAATCTCTTGCATAACATGCCAGACATTGTAATAGGCAAGATTTCTTTGTAACAGGAAAGATATCATTTAATTTACACAACGCCATATACAGTGGGAATCCACTATCACTTTTTATTGTTTTAAAGAGAAAAGAACAAGAACAAAATAATAAAAACAAAGACAACAACACAACACAAAAACAATGGAAACAATACAGAATTCAAAAAAAGTTGATAGGAAATTAACAATGGTTGTTGTATTACATATTGTTATCTTCAAAGTAGTTGCTCAGATTACCAGATATCGGCATGCAAGAGTGATCAAACAATTAAACACTGATTATTCCTTTCATTATTTTTTCTTTTTTTTCCCTGTACTGGGAATCGAAGTTATGACCTCACGTTTGCCAGGCAGGTGCTGTGTCGCGGAGCTAAATCCCCAGCCCTTAATTGTTCCTTTCAATAAACCATTAGAAATTAGCAGTACAATTGTTTAAGCTATCTTTTGTATATATGTATTTTTTTAACTTCATATTTGCTTTGTTTTCTCCTTTCCCTCATCCCAGTTGTTCTTTCCTTTTGAGCAGTTTCTTTCCCTTTCACAATATCCATTGTATCTTTCAGATTTTATTAACACTTTCAGGTTCTTACACTATCATCTTTATAACAAACAGAAAAATGTTCAATTCAAATTCCCAGCCAAGTTTATATAGTTAATATTTAAGTAATAGCCCTAGTAATCTATTCTTGGCAGTTTGAAGCTGATTGCTCTCAAGTCTAAGTGCATATGCTATGAGAACTTTTATTCTCTGTGTAATGCATTTTTGTTCTTTATATATTTCCCCATATCTATGAGCAGTAAAACTTTACAATGTAAAGGTACTAGGGAGTTTTCCTTGGGGAAAACCAAGAAGGAAAGAATAGGGGCAAACACTGCTCCTTCAGTGATAGATTGTTGAAAGGAGAAAAAAAGCTGGCTGATATTTCTACAGGTCCATTTTATGAAGGAAATCAAATAAAAGAAATAAGAGAAAAACAGAAAAAAAGTTTGGAGATTTTTCCCCTCAAAAAAAATAAAAGTAGACCTTTCATTCAACCCAGCTATTCCTTTCTACATATCTCCCCAAAACAGTTAAAGACATCATATTACAGTGATATGTGGGTATCCATGTTTATGGCAGCAGAATTCACAATAGCTAAATGTTAGAAGTGATCTATATGTCTATCAACAGAAGACTAGATAAGGAAACTGGGGTATTTATACCCAAAATGGAGTAGTACTCTGCCATAAAGAGAGGTAAACTGAGTCATTTGTATAAAAATGGATGCCCCATGAAAGCATAATATTAATTGAAATAAATCAGACACACAAATTTAAATATCACAAAGTTTCTCTTATACAAGCAAAGTAAAAGGCAGATAACAGGAAATAAAGAGGTAAATCTTATGCAAAAGGGAGGAGATCAAGAGCTGGAGAGAACAGGGAAGGAAAAGGTTGGAAGGATATTTTAAAAGATTAAGATGTTCTGTGTGTGTATACAAACTCTCCAAGAGGAATGTAATCATTATATACTACAAACATGTACTAATAAAAAATTGAGGGGGGCTGGGGATTTAGCTCAGCGGCAAAAGCACCTGCCTGGTAAGCGCAAGGTCGTGAGTTCGGTTCCCGGTACCGGAGAAAAACCAAAATAAATAAATAAATAAATAAATAAATAAATAAATAAATAAAGTAAAAAATAAAAAATTGAGGAAAAACAAAACAAAAAGCTTCTACATTTTAGTTTTAATTCCTACTGGTTAACACCAAAATTTACTATATTTCTTGTACTCCTCATTGTCTTGGTTACTTTTCTCTTGTTGCTGGGACAAAATGCCAAAATCAAGGAAGGAGAGGTTTATTTAGCTCACAGTTTGTGGAGGTTTCCATCTATAATGAGCTGGCTCCAAGGCAGGGTGGCACTGCACATGGGCAACAGTTCACGGCAGTGGGAGATGGCAAGGGCAACAGGAGCAAAAAGGGGAAAGTAAGCCTCTTTTCCTCCCTTACATTGTAAGCAGTGTACCCACCCTTGAGTGGGTGCAGTACTCACACTATCTCAGTACCCTCCTCCCTCACAGGCTCAGGATGTTTAGAAAGTGAGACCCCCGACCCTCTGCTGAGTCACTTAGTTAAACTTCTAAACTTCTCAAGTTGACCCAATAAACAACATCCTGGAGCTCTAAGGACATGTGCTCTACACCCTAGGATGTAAAACAACTAAGTTACTTAGTTAAGCTTCTATATGTCTCAAGTTGACACAATATATCAACCATTACACCCATACTTGCACTTAAAAATACAGGTTAGATTATGTGTAGGAAGATGAAGAACATGAGTATCCCCATGAAGAGCCCTATGTGTTTGTATTTTTTAGCCATCGCATAAACTATAATTGTACACAGTAAATTCAATGAAAAGAAACATTTAAATGCATTGCACCTTAAACATTTTCAAGATTCTCATGAACTTAATTTATAAAACCAAATTCTGTCAGTACTTGGTTACATTTCATTAAATCTTATTTGAAAAACATATTGACATTTATTCATCAATATTTTACAGTAATCAAGTTAGGCTGAAGATCCTTGGGTTTATTATAATTTGGAATTATTTTGTCTTAATCCATAGGCAATATGTCTCCCTGGAGAGTAGCTGTCATGGTGGGTTTGAATTCAAACTTTGTGTTCTCATCATGAATGTAGGAATTACCTTACAAGTGGGTCATGTAGTATGGAATTTTCTCAAATGGTAACTTCTGATACTTTCTATTTGGTGGAGAACTATTAAATTGAGTGAAAACAAATATTAAAAGCACTTTGATTCCATTTTTTCAGTGATATCAAAAATCAATCAGCATTAATTTGTGATTTCATATTCATGGATCATAACGTGAAGGAGCGGATTTTTAGCTTGCCTGTTACACTCGTGTTTTCTCCCAGTCTGGAATTTCAGAGAAGTTGTAAGGTAATTAATAGCATTACACAGAGCTTTCAGACAGAGCACTGAACTTTTAAAATAATGTGAAAGCCAATTTTTGATAAGCAATATATTGTAGGATGCCTTTTAAACAGTACATAAACTTTAAAATCTTTCTTGGAAAATTCCCAAGTTACCATAATAAGGCAAAGTTCTGCTTACTTCAGGGAATATTTCAGGGGAAAATAACTTAGTTTGATTTTCATGGAAAAAAAAGTACCTACATAGTAGAATTGCTGTTCAAATTTTGTTACATTGCTTTTTGTGGGTGTTTTGAAGCGAATGAACAGGTTTCTGTAAACATTATGATTCGACTGCTTGTAGAAGTTAGAAAGAAGCAGTGTGTAAGTAGTGACGTACACAGGCTTAACATAAAGAGATTTTGCCATTTCTCAAGCCAGATATAGCTTTTGTATCAACAAATGGAACAAAAATCTCCAGTCTAAGTCTCAGGGAGAAGAAAAATACAACATGTAAATGAATTCTTTATGTGTTAGTTTTGACTGTACATATCTAATGCTACTAAGATGAAGTTATCCATATTAATTGTAGAGAGCAGAATTCCACATGAGGGATATACTGAGAGGGATATTTTTAAATGAGAATGTACATGAATGTTTGAACAGGTCATTTAGATTGTGCATAAAATAACATTTATGAGGCATGTACATGCCAGTTAGATCAAAGTCTACAAATGATTTTCATTTTGGACTTTAAGTACTATTGGAAAGTGCAATTAAATCATGAGAAATGTTCAGAGAAATTTCTTACTTTGCAATAAAACATCACTTACTAACCCACAGTGTAATTGTAATTTCCCAGTAGGCTTCTACCAAAGCACACTATTCTCTTCACAATTTTCTATATAATTTCTTGGTCTTTGAATATACTATCTTGGATTGCACTAATCTGTCATTTGTACCTGTTTATTAAGACAATTTTGGCTATATTCTAGTTATACCAAGAACCCATGTGCAGACTTTTAAATGTCTTCCTACTTGTTTTCACAGTTGATTCCTCAGCTGTGTAGAGAGTGACTAGTACAGTTCATTCCCATCACAGCTCTGTTTAAGAGTTCTTTTTGTGCTTTCACATCTAAACTCTCAAGCAATGATGAAGTATGATATTAAAATTAGAACAGAGAAAGGCATGAGGAAAACCTAGATAGAGCTTATTTCATGGGATACGGAGACATTCTTAAAGCAACGTGGTTTCTTGTTGGAGAACCCAGAAAAGTGAAGCTTGAAAGTGTTTCTCACACTATTCCAAACAAAGATCTTCAATCCAAGCATTAGGTGCAATCACCAAAGTGCCCAAAATCATATACAACAAGAAATGAGAGGAAATAAGGAGACTTTGTATGGCCTTCCAGAAAACAGACTTACTGTCTGCTTCTGTATGCTCATTTGCTTTTATCTCTAGGTAATACGTCATTCCTTAAAGGTAAGGCTGAGTGTGAATGAAAATGAACATTTCACAGCAAATACCTCCAACTGGTCTGTCATGGCGCAAGCAGCTAGGAATGCGTCTTGACATCTCGCTTTGCAGAACAGCGAGATGTCGCTGAAACCTTCTCACCACCTGTCAGTACCACATGTGTTCTCACCTGCCTTGGTCATTCCCAACCATCAACAGTCAATGCTCGTATGATAGCATTTCTGCTGGAAGTTCAGTACGTCAAACTGTACTGTGGCTTTAGATAGCAGATAGGTTGCCAAACATGAAATCCTAGAGATTTTATTCACACACTGTCAGTAGACAATTTAAACAGATTGGTAATAAAAAGGTACAGGGCAGTAAAGATCATCTTTATCTCAGAATCTTACATGCATGCTTATTTGCATATATGTATAAATTGTAAAATAAACATTCATGACATACTTGGCTTAGGTGAAAAGAAGGTAAGAAAATCAAGAAACTTCAAAAAATGCATTTGGAACTTACCAAAATGTAATTTTACTGGAGAAAATTAATTGAATATAGATGAAAATTAAATTTATTCAATATTTTCCACTAAGAAGAGACAATAAAAAACTGAACTTTACATTCAATCACATACAGGTCAGAGAAGAAAATATAAGCCTTGAATTTAAAGGCAGTAGTGTTGACACACAATATAGGTTGTTATGTATATTTTTATGTGTATAATTCTTAATTCCTTGTATTATTCTTGCCTCATAATTTATTGAATGAATATATAACAGTGAGAAGGCTCATTTTCTTTTACCTTGCTAAATTATCAGGTTCATTATTCACAAGGTTCATATTATCAATTCCATTAGTATAGGGAAAGATGATTAAAAATTACCTTTTAGCATTTTTTTCAATACTGAGAAATCAACCTAAGGGCACTTCCCCACTGAGCTGCCTCCTTGGCTTCCTTTATCGTTTTATTTTTTATTTTGAGACAAGACTTTTCTAAATTGTTAAGCTGACCTCAAACCTAGGATCCTCCTGCTTCAGCTGGATTTATAAGCAAGTGCCACTATGACCCACCAACCTTTTCTTTTTAAAGTAATATCCCTTATGATCAAAGAATAAATCCAGTGAACATTATATTTGAATAACATACAAATCATGTGCATTATAATGAAGAATATTTCAAATATAGTTGACATAACATAGATAAGAAATTTAATGAAATCTCATACTTATAGTGAAATTACAAACCCAAAGCAGCAAAGCTTGCTTGCAGCTTAGTTTTCTCATCATATTTGAGGCCAAATATATGGTACTTTGAAAATTCTCATTTACTGTTAAATTAAGATATACAGGTAAAGATCAATCACAAATATAAACAAACTACAAAAAATTGTCATAGCACATATGTTATAAAGAAATCATGTTTTTCTGGAACATTTGGAGCACAGATTTAGACATCTAGATGGATTATTTATGAGAAAAAAATATATATAGTGATGTGTATCCTTAATCATGTCAGTTCAACTGGTTTAAGAAAAGCCCAGGGGATTAGTAAACGTACACTTCTGAGTGTGGCTAGGTGGGTCCTGGAGAAATGATCTTGGGTACTATATATGATACCTGGCGCATTCCCTCTGGGACTCCTCCCCTGATCTGCTCTTTGGCCGCCATAAACTAGCTTTGCTTCCTCCTTCCTCCATGATGTTTCTGTCTTGGAGTCATCCAACCGTGGATTGAATCCCCTGAAACTGTAAGCCAAACAAAACCTCTTTTAAATTATGGGTATCTGGTAGTGGGTCCTAGCAACCAAAAAGCTAACTAATATAGCCACCATATAAATTACTCAGCTGGAAATAGTTGCTGAATATTCTCAAATGACATTGAAGTTAATCCAGGTCAAACTTCAAATCTAACTTTTAATTTTATGCAAGTTTCAAAGTTTCTACACAGAAACTCACACAAATACCAATCTCTCTTAAACACACGCACATACAAACACACACACACACACGCGCGCGCACACACACACACACACGCCAGACTTCTTCAGTGGATCTTGAAATTCTTTAGTGGCGAAAAGAGCTGTAACTCCTGACTTCTGGTTATTGTGTGTGTGTGTGTGTGTGTGTGTGTGTGTGTGTGTGTGTGTGTGTAATTCTTGGATACTGTCATTAGCTGTAACTTCCAAAAGTCCAGTTAAAATAACAAGCCACACTGAGCAATGGAAATTTTTTTTTTTTTTTGCTGCTCTTGCTCTTCTATTCCTTTTCTGTTCCTTTTCCACTCATCATGTGATAAGAGAGCCGGGTTAGAGAAGGAAATGGCACTGCCCTCACTGCTGCCTAGATCTTCCATGTGTTAGTTCTCTTTGGCAGTTTAATTCCAAATGCTGGCTACTAGTCTCCTGGTAGTGCTTTTGATAATAATGCCTTGGCAACCTCTCCACCAGGCATCACTGCCATCCTGTAGTTCCTGAATCAAATCCCCTACTACTATGTGTGTATCATTCAGGCCCTCACTCTGAGGGGATTGACCCTGTGGTGGATATCTTGAGGTGGATTCATATCAAAAGATCTTGCCCTTTTCGGCTTCCATACACTCCCCAGCATATGTCCAACTGAAGTGAAAATCATATCAGATGATACCTAAATAGGTACACACCGTTCTGTATTTCCCATACCTCAGGGTGCCACAGTTAGGTCTCTAAAGCATCTTCTCACAACAGTCTTCAGAGTCTGAATTAGAGAGTTTGAATTAGTTTGAATTAAACTTCTTTTTAGGCACAAAATGGTCCTCAAAGTAGCAGTACTTACCTACTCAGCAAATATAAGGACTTCTGGGCAGAGCTTGTGCCTAGCTCCCAGGACTGTTTAAGTTTGATGAAATGTAGAAGTGGTAGTTGAGTCCATTTTAACCACAAGTTAAGTACATAGAGAGATGGGACGTTATAGCAGTGCACACACACTCAATACACACATACACATTCCAATGACTATTTTCAACTAGAGATATTTTTCATATTAATGCCTTAATGAGTATTCCTTATGATTCATGATATGTAATAATTTTATTTCAAGAACCAATACATTACTTTTTTTACCTTATTTACACTTTATTCATAGAAAATAGGCTAATATTTTAAATCAGAGGCTCTTCTCCTGACTTGGAAATATCCATTCGTAATGGGCAATTCATGAGAACACCACAGATGACATGAAAGACAGAGAGACAATTTCTTCATGGCCAGGTCTGAAGCTATTTTGAGTTAATTAGCAAACTTACTGCTAATGCCATAGGAGACATGTTTTATCTTTTAAAAGTATTAATTTGATTTTTCTACACATTTCAATTGCTTGTTCCTTCACTCATGGCTAAGATACTTAAATCTGTCAAAATGTAGACAATCCTAGAAAAAAAAAATATCAGGACAACTGCTCCTGAGATGTGGCCATTTCACTGGAAGTTTCCAGTGAGCAGAATTATGCTCATTGCAGGATGAAGGACTCCTGGATCCACAGTATCATTCGTTCTGTTTATCTTTCCACTCTCATTTTCCAGCTTGTTTCATACGGCAACTGTTGAAATGTATTTTGGAGACTTTCATTAGCTATGGTTTCCAAAAGTTGGGTTAAAATAGTAAGCTAAGCTGAGCAAGCAACATTTTGGCCTTTTTATTGGGCACCTGGTCAGTGACTGTCCCTCCCTCTCTCCTTTCCCCTTGCACTGGCCACAGAGCGTCCACTGGGTGGTTCTCCTGCCACCTGGCTGGTGGCCACTACATGGCAGGCCATACATCGGTGCCCTTGGAATCTGAGGCCTCGCTCTCATTATAGGGTGGCCAAAACTCCAAAGGTTGTTTCTTTTCTGCTCTTTTCCCTTTTATCTCTCCTCTTACTTTCTTTTTTTCCTTTCCTCTTTAACCCCTGAGAAAAAAACATGAACAAAGTATGCATCTGACTGTCAATTGCTGGCACCACAAAAATACATGAGTAAGAGATTTTTGGATGGCCTGAATTCATTTCCTAGCTCCAGCACTGATAGGCTGTGATGCTGGAGAACATCAGTTCATTCCCCAGCACCAATATTTTCATCTACACAATGATCCCTCTTAGAAGATGTGTGCTGATAAATAGTTGTTATATATGGGAGAGCTTTGAAAATCCTGCACTCTTGCATATGCAATGCGCTAGTTTTACTACTAAGCCAGACCGCTCCCCCTCCTATCTCGGACTGACCAAGGTGCAGGGTACGTGAGCCAAAGGATTCAAGTCACTCTGCCAAGCCTGAAATACAATGAGCTTTTAAAGGCCAAGTAAAACAATGATGCCTTTTAAACCTCTGTCTCCGGATTAAAACCACCACCGAAAAATTATGATATCTCTAACAATGTTTTAGGTGAATAGTTTATCCTAAAAATCACCATTTTAAAACTCTTCAGCCTGTCAAAGATAGAGGTTGAATGCAGCCACCTTTCTAGACTTAGAATTTAATAACTTGTCATTTGCACTCATAGCCTGGAAAATGTTAGCATACAGAAGGTAGGCCTGAAAAAGTACTTTTAGGCCATACCAGTGACAGTTTATACGCAAAAGTCAACCCTTTTCAAATGTCATTTCCATTAGTATCTTATATCAGAACTAAAAGTGAAATGAACACACTGTAACCGAGTATTTTAAAAGGTTATGTTGAAGGAATAGAGAGGCTCAGATTAATTTTCCCTGTTCTCATCCAGCAGGCCTTTACTCAATAGGATTTCCTATAATTCTATCTTAATCCACGTCTCTGTGGATAAACCAAACAGACCACAAAAGGAGAGAGGCTGCCAAAGTGACTTCCTGCCAGCAGCCCCCTCTGCCCTTCAAAAGAGAGTTCAGCCTAATGATGGTACAGAGATCCAAATCAACGAGGAAAGCATGGGGCAGACACATCTCATTATGCTGTGCAAAGATCTGTTTGTTTAGCCATGTGCAAATATTGCCCTAAAATGCCCAGTTGGTTAGCACATGTTAATCATCTAGTAGATCTATTCAATTCTGAAAATTCTGGTGAGAATAAATCATCTCAAAGAGGTTTGCTATATAGGCAACATTAATATTCTGAAGGACTTGTATTACTATTTTTTAGTGCTAAGGACTTGGTACAGGTAAACTGTTAATATCTAATGAAATCCATCACTATATTTCTGAGAGGATTATTTAGCCTAAAACAGTAAAAGCATTTTCTATACCAGCGAAATGAAATATACAGATTAAATGAAGTTTGAAAGCCCAGGCAATGCCCCATATTGCTCTAAATTATTGGAAATATATTGGAAAAACTCAATAAATATTTTTTACTTTATTGTTTTGTTTGACATTTTATACCAGTCTTACCTCCCTTACATTTTTGCTTCTATGAAGATGGGAAAAATACAATTTGTATTTTGAGACCAATATGTGAAAATATCTAGGTAAAAGAATTAGATATCCACAGTTAGACACTTATACTAAATATTATTCATAATCCATACTATTTAGGATGTTTAAGTCAAACTTTCTGACGAATAGAAATATTAAACTTGGAATTTTGTCTGCCACAATCATATTTGGATTATAGATAATGGGACTTAAAGACATCCAAATAAGCCTAGATTTTTATCAGCTAATGAATAAATGGGTGGATTCCAGAAAAGTTATCTTTTTGACAACCGTCTAGACAGGATTTAGAAAATCCAAAATATCTAATGAAAATTAAGGAGTTAGTTTAGTAGATCCACATTAATCCTCTCTCTATGTGGGCCTTTGTCAGAATGTGAATGGATAAAATGAATAAAACAAGTTTACTTTTGTGTATCATCTAGAAATTCTTACTAAACTAAGAATAGATCCTCTGTTATAATTGACTCCTAAGAGTCTCTATAGTAACTGCATTTCACTCATATGTTTACCAAGAAAATTAAAAATTTTGAGCTTTGTGAGAGATTTTGAAAGTGTGAAATGCAACCATATTGTGATTTCAGAAAATATAATAGTTAAGGGAAAACAGTCAACTTTGTGATATAATCCAAAATGAAATGTCTCCTACTCCATGAAGTTCAAGTTCTCTGTGGAGAACTCTCTCAACTCTGTGAGCGCTTACTTACCAATAAAATTCTCCTACTTTGTCCCTAGTACCTAAAATGCAAATATCCTCTAGAAATTTGGTCTTAAAACTCTTCCACTGACAAAAAGGAAATTTTTCTCCTTTATGTTTTTATGATTTTATATTAAAATATACATATAATTCATGAATGAACAGAGAATAATGTAAAAATATATTTCAGTTTAACAAATTATACTTTAACATAGCATTCACAGTAGCTTTTTAAAGTATGAGTCTACAGATATAGTCAGTCCAGTCTGAAATCTCCCCTTCTTTCCTAGTCCAACAAAGCTCTCTTGAGCAATATAGGGAATTTGGGCTGTTTCCTAGTGCATTACTGTGTACCACACTCACAAAAGGTCCGCTCTTCCACAGAAACTACTAGATTTATCCAACTTTTCCAACCAGTAAGTAGTGATTAATCCAATGCTCCTAATAAACATCTTAAACCAAAATGATATGACAAATTAATTCACATGGAGCAGCTGATGTGTTCAAACTAGGGTGTCCCTCTCTATGATAAAATATAGGAATTGCTTATTCCCATGAGAAAACTGGAGAAAGTAGTCATTGGGTGATAATTTTGACTAAAAGCTCCATTTAGAGTTATTTATATTTACAAGACAGTTAAAAGAAACAAAGGGAGATTATTTTAGGGAATTAATTCATCTAACTGTAGGGTCCAGTAAGTCCAAAATCTGCAAAGTAGGCTGCAGACAGGAGACCTAGCAAAAATCATTGCTGCAATTTAAGTTTGAAGGCAGTGTTCAGGCAAGAGAAGACAATCTTTATCTCTTAAGGCCCCCAGCCAATTAGACGAGGCTCCCCCATAATTATTTTACCTAAATCTTATGTAAAATTGTCTTTTATGAAACACCCAGAATAATATTTTACTAACTATCTGAGTACCACCGCTTAGTTAAATTAACACATAAAATTATCTGTTATACCTGGTAACACATAAAGATGTCCATTTTATAAATCAAAATAATTTTAGATGATTATTATTAAAGAAATATATCCTTGAGTGTTATGATATATTATAAGCCAGCTGAATATTGAATGAAACTTCAGTAGAAAGCTTCCGTAAGGAAGAGCATACTATGAAAAATTATGCTTATTTTGGAAGGAGCCCTGCTCCTGTCCTGCTACCACTTCACGGTCTTCCTGGATCAGTAATTCAGGTGTATAATGATGAGTTATATTTTTCTGTGAGATTTTGAAAGGCACATTATAATTTATTCCCAGGGACCCATAAATCCAAATTTTAGAGTCAAAATTTCTAGTAGCAGTTAATACGAGCATTTGAACGTATTATAGATGAGAGTCAAGGTGAAATATCAGGGAAATTCAAGTTAGCACTTGATCATCAATGTGTTTTGATTAGCCCTAGTATTGAAATAAAAAGTAACATCAATCTGAATATTTTGAAAGGGTCCAAATTGGTTATCATTCCAGATGTATTTGTTTTTTATTTATTTCTTGGTTCTTTTAAGTTATAATTCTTAGCGGTAAAGCACTACCTGAAACAGGAGAACTATTATGGCAGCATTTTCTGTAGAAAATAAAGAGAGTGTTTTTTAAACCTAAGGAAGACTGTGTACATGACATTTGATAAAACTTCTGTGTCTGCCACATATGAATATAGTTAACAAAACTGTAGGTCAGCACTGCGGATGTGATAAGGACACGGCACAAACACAGAGCTTGCTGATCTCTAATTGTCCTCTGCTACCCATACGCCTGCCATGCTTATGCATGTGTATCTCTGAGGCTCAGGGTTCCCTATCATTTCACTTTGATTAAAGATTTAATGTGTCAATATTCATACAATTATCCAAATATCAAAGCTATAATAAAAAGGGCTTTGGACATTCAGAAGGGATCCAGAGACCATTACAAAATCTGAAATTCAGAAAGCATGTAATTTTCTACATAAAATATGGACAAGACATAATAGTACTACAAAATCAGATCAAGATGTAGTGCTTGGCACTTCCCACTCAAATGCCTCACACTAATTCCCAGAACCTCTTCAAAGAGTATTATTCAAATGAGAAAATTGGCAAAATTGAAATGAAAATTTAAAATTTTTAATAACTTTATAAACTATTAATTCTCTATGTCTGCTTTAGATTTCAATAGGTTGCTTCGATTTCTTACAACTCTTTAAATGCAGATGCTACCATTCTTTTAAAGCAATGCTTATTGTCTTTATTCAAAACATCCTGCTCTTGGGGAGTCCCCAAACAGTGTTGGTGGGAATGTAAATTTTTTGCAGCCTCTATGGAAAATGGTATGATGGTCTCTCAAAACATTGAAAATAGAGCTGGCATATGACTTCGCAACTTCTGCTCTGATACAGAAAGAAAATAAAATCACCATTTAGTGGACTGGCCAACCAGACACTGTGCCCATGAGCCAAAATAAATTCCTCCTCCTTGAAGTTTTAGATCCCAGGACCTAGGAAAGTGACTAAGACAGAAAGCAGTCTTGACATTTGTGACCATATGATCACTCTGGAGGATATTATTCTAAGTGAAATATTCAAGGAACAGAAATGGAAATGTTGGGGTTGGGGATTTAGCTCAGCGGCAAAGCGCCTGCCTGGCAAGCGCAAGGTCGTGAGTTCGGTTCCCGGTACAGGAGAAAAACCAAAAAAAAAAAAGAAATGGAAATGTTTTATTTTTTGTTTTGTTTTGTATTGAAAGATTTACCACTTAAAATGGGAGCAAAATCTGTGAAAGGACTAAGGTATTCCTGCACAGGTAACATGATGAAACGATGCACATATGTGACCTTTAATTTAAATATTTAATGGCAATTAAATTAAAATCTAATTATTATTGCTATTCTAATCATTATTATGATAAAATATAGCAAATATTAAATACTTATGATAAAAATGTCACTATTTAAAACTACTTACATGATTTGCTACATTTTCTGTTTAATAATCATGTTACAGTAGATTACTGGCCTACTTGGAAGTGAACATAAGTAGATTTAAGGTATTGTCAATAATTTTTCCACTGGGTATGGTGGCACATGGGGATAATCCCAGTTCTTGGGAGACTGAGGCAGGAGGATTGCCATGAGTTTAAGGCCAACCTGGCCTACATAGTGAGTTCAAGGCCAGCCTGAACTGCCTAGTGAGTACTCCTATCAAATCCCCCAAAATTAATTTTTCCTAAAAAGTCATTAATATTCTTTGTGACAACAAGAATTATCATCTTTTATCATCTACTCTCATGGCAGACTCATAAAACATCCAAATCTACTTTTGTTTCTTCTTTCTGGATTCCTGGCTAACCAAACTCTTCAACTTTCTTTGCAGTAATATGCATCTGTGAAACTGATTTCTAGCCAGTGTTGTGTTAAATAAAGTGATGTGCACCACTTCTGCACATAGTCTATGAAAATTACCCCCCATGGACTCCTTCAGAATCTCTCCCCTCCTGGACTACAGGTTTCAAGATGACCATCAGAACCAATAAAGCTATATTCTGAAGATCAGATAGCCTTACCTGTCCCTGAGCAACTGATAACTCCATTTACAAAAAGCCACGGTAATAGCTTTTGTCTATTTATTACATTTTTCAGTTTACAATAATATTGATGACCTTAAAATACACTTGGAATTGGCATAGCTCTTATTCAGTATTCTTTAATAATTATTCAATGCAATGCATGCTAATGATTTTATATGATGTATATTAAATAATTATATGGACAGTTTTCTTAAAAGGTGTTCTTAAAGTGGCTGCTTCAACCGAGGACTCCTCAGAACTTATGCTTGTTTACCACAGAGACTGAAGAAATTTTGGAAATTTACATGAGTTTTGAATACATTATTTCCCTGTAGTGTGACTTGAAGTCATTGTCTCTGCAGCGTGTCTGAGACCTGACTTTTCTTGCCTTTGTCTGAAAGGGCTCTTTGGGTGAGAATTACAAGGAAGGGGAGCCAGAACACAGACCACTATTGGAATCATCTCAGCCTTACTCCTCCAGGACAAAAACTTTCTTTTCTCAGATGCTTTATCTGATAAGGTGAGTCTTACACTTTCCTTCATTGCCTTCCTACCTGGAATGTAGTTTATGATGCTGGTTTAGTCCTCGGTTTTCCCTTTTACTCTTTTGCAAATGTAAACACGCACACACCCACATGCTCTAACACAGACACCTGGTTTTAATAAACACACACACACACACACACACACACACACACACTAAGCATTCTTAGACCAACATCTGTAGTCAATTTATTTTTTGTAACCTCTGCAGAATAATATCAGCAGAATCATTGGAGACCCTCAAAATTAACTTCTCATTTAAGACACAAAAACAAAATTCTATTTCCATGACATTCAAGCATGAACAACGTACCTAAATGTATACCTTGCTTTAGTATAAGTGCCTTCTGTATTTTATGTCTTCTGGACTGTCTCACTGTTAATATCTATGGATCCTTAAAAGATAAATAAATGAATCTGATGCTGGCCAAAGATGAGGGTGGAGGGGGAGGAGAAATAACATTTGTTATGTATATACACCAATTTGCACAATGAATGTGTTATTTACTTCAAATGGGTACCAGTAAGACAAAAATCTAGTGTATTACCTGAAGAATCAATTGAAAACTCTAAATCCTATGTCTTAAAATTCAGTGGTCTTTCTAAGTGTCTATAAAAATTTCATAGTTCTAGATCTTAGAACAAAGGTAGTCTTTGTTCATCTAGTTGACTGAATTAAGTATTTAGTAAAAAATCAAATTAAGGACAGGAAGGACTCAGAAATAAGGCAAGCAAGGCTGGCCCCCTTTCGCTCAACTGCAGTGAAGAACCCTGCCATTAAATATAAATATGCCAAAGAAAGAAACTCAATATGAGGTAAATGTTCTTAAAACCCAAATATAGAACCATTCTTATCATGTTTCTTACTGACTTATACCTCCGAGTCACACAGGCCAAGAAGAAAGCCACATGTATAAAAAGATGTAAAATGATGAGCTCTGCGTTTCATCCAAGGCTTTCTTTCAATAAAAGCCCCGCCTGAAAGCAAACTTCCTCTTAGGTTTTTTAGTTCCAAAACTATCCGTTAATCTTTTAATTAAAAGTGAATGATGGAGAGATGGCAAGTGAACAGGAGAAGCTGGAGAACACTGCGCCTTATGTATTTGTAGGGCACTAATCAGCCTGCCTATCTCCCAGAGAGATCTCGGGTAATTACCTGGAATCTTACCATTGCAGTAGTGCTGACGCTATCAACTGTCGTAGGTAGCTCTGCTCTGCAACCTTTGTTGTCATCACTAACACTATATTTTCATGATTCTTTTACCCTTTTGCTTCCTAAAATGATTTTAATATTTTCCCTACTTGCATCTCCTATCTACTAACTTCATGTTTCATTCTAACCTCGTCTAATGACATCGGTCCTTATTTTATGAAGACAATAGTAAAGCTCAGAAGAAAACTGTACAAAAGTCCACCACAAAAATCATCACTATCTGCACCCATCCCAACACTTAGCAGTCCTTCCTGACACTGAGGAAGACTTTTCTGAGTATCATTCCTGCCACTGTGAAGGATTTTCCCATGCTGTCCAATGATATCCTTCTTTCACTATACCACTCTTGTACTGTGTCAGGATTTGTGTTTATTTTTTATGCATTAATAACTTTTTTCCCCTTTGGTGAACACAACATCTATAAATACACAGCTATAACAATTAACACAGTCCAAACATTCCCTACAGGGAAAGTCTTCTTCCATTTTCTGCTCTATTAATCTTCTTTTCTGTATGTCCAAGATCCTCAAACTTTCCCTAGTTCCTCCTCCGCAATCTCTCCTTAATTTCTCTCTCTAAATCTCTCAGTCCTGCTGCATCACCATGAGAACCTCTCACCAGACCACCATTGACCTCAGCATGGCTAAATTCGAGCCAATGCCTGGTCCTCATATTCATTCACCTCATAGTAGTGTTCCAATTAATTCATCAGTCTGTGTTAAGATATGTTTCACAGTTGATTTCTAGGTTGCCATTGTTTAACTTTTCTCTTATTCGGTGGATTCTGCTCAGATTTCTTTGCTTAATCATTAGCTCTTAGACTTCTGAACTCAGCCAACTGATATTTCCCCTTTAAAAGTACTCACTGTCTTACTGAAGTCACCTATTCGCGTATGAACTATACATTGCTGCCTTCCCAACTTGTATTTCTAGATATAAGTGATTGCTATAAATATTTAATTAGATATCTGACATACATCTTAAATTTAACATGTCTACAGAGGATTTGTTTCATTCCTCTGCTCCCTTTACAACAAACATAAGGTTGTCTTCTCAGTAATGATGAATAATTTCTAATAAATATTAATGCAGAAAGTCTAGTAGTCAGTCACCTTTGATTTATCCTTGTCTTTCACACCACACATCTAATCCTCTAATCTATTTACCTGTTTCAAGCCATCATCATCGTGTACCTGCATTATTATTACAATATCTTCTCCTTCCACGGCAATTCTCAGTGAAGAAGTAATTTTTTTCAGTTGCTATGTTTTATTAATACATTTTTGCAGTGCATAATATGTAAACTCCATATCGGGCATTGGTATGTAGCACATCCTAATTCTTTTTGCCACCCTTCCCCTCATGTCCCCTCTCCCTCAATATCTTGATTTCCTTAACTTTTGCAAAAGATCTGTCTCTGTACATCCTATTATCCAACATGTATTTTGCTCTTTATATTCTGTGTTCGTCGCATAAGAGAAACCCTATGATATTTAAGCTTCTGTGTCTGATTTATTTCACTTAACAGTAGGGTCTCACAGTGCATCTATTTCTGTACAAATGAGTTGAGTTTATCCTCATTTATGATAGGTTCATCCAAAAGCAAAGATTTTTGAGTGAAAGTCTGATAATATTTCTCATTTAAACTATATCCTCTTACTCAAAGTAAAAGCTGAATTTAACAGTGACTTACTTCCCTTTTATCCTGGGGCTTCACTTCCTTCTGCTTTCCTCCTAAATTCCATCTCTGCTTCCCTTGAACATACTAAACTTGATCCAGCCTCAAGGTCTCTGACTAAAACACTCTTCTGTCTGGAAGCTACAGAACTAGAACATGCAACAAGGCAATAAGCTCCACTACTTTAACAAATATATACGTGCCACCAGTTTAAGGAGTTTATCGTAACAAGTCTAGTTTTCGCTGAGATCTGGGCCATGCCCAAAGGAAGTTATCTAGGTAGAGATTTAAATTGTTTCAAGAGTTAAGATTGAGCAACTCTACCACCTTATAATCCTTCACTTTTGGTCACATAGAAGGAGAAGGAAATGGGGGAGAGGTAATAAAAACTATATGTGTTTTGTGGATCTGGTCTAGAAAGCAGCGTATATCTCTCCTTCCTGCATATTACTGGTAGTATTCAGCCACATAATGAATCCGACTGCAATGGGACAATCGTGCACAGAGTTAGACTAAACATTTGGATACGGCCCCCACTGCGCTGCCACGGCAGATGTCAATTTTCATAAAAGCCTTTTCCTATGTACCTTGTTTCAGGAATAATGTTGAGTCAATCCTTGTTAAATGGTCACTGCTCTTTCTTTTTTAAACTTCCTGAATATCTGGTTTGATTACATACTTTGTTTTACAAAAAAGTTTGGTGAGATAGATTTATTTATGGGTGTGAATACGTACATGAAGAGGATGGAAGTTATCAAGCCTTCTAAGCCTGCTGCACTGAGAACAATGTACTAGCCGGGCACGGTGGCACACACCTGTAATCCCAGAACTTGGAAGGCTGACGCAGGGGGATTGTCATGACCTTGAGGCCACCTTTGTCTGCATAGAGGGTTCAAGGACAGCCTGGAGTATACAGCATGGCCCTTCTCCAAAGCGTTGTGCTGTCCTTCACTCCCCTTCCTCTACCAAGAACAAAAGACATAAGTTTTGAAAGTTATTTCTTGGGCAGAATCCAGAGCTGGAGGGTGAATTTCTGAATGACCACATGGAAGGCTTCTTTTAGGCCAGAAATTTAGTTCTAGACTTCATGTAACAGAGAAAAAGAGTCTTCTTGTAAAGCTGCTGAAATTTTATGATTTATATGTTATAGCAAAAGCTTTATATGTTAGCAATAGCTTTATATGTTAGCAATAGCTTTCCCGTTATAATACTCTGTTCTTCTAAATGTTCTTTGATTCTATCTACTTTTGTCACTATCTGACACACTCTTCTTTTTCCTGTCATTCATCCCTATATCTTCTGTCTAGCAAAAGGCTCAGCTAACTACATCCCTGGCCCAAATGTAGCCTACATCTTGCTTTTAAATTAATTTTATTGGTATATTTAAGATATACATTATGATAATATTTATCAGAAAATTTGCACCTGTATATGATATACCTTGATTCTTCTTTTTTTCCCCATTCCCCTCCCTTCGACTCCTCTTCCCCTCCTTATTTACAAAAACTTTGTTTCCATTTTTCTATTATCTTTTTTTCCTTTACCCTTCCTTCCTTGCCTCCTCCTCCCTCCTTTGTTTCCCTTCCTACTTGAACATTTTCTCCCTGTTTTACAATATCTATTATACATTTTGGTCTTTATTTACCCTTTCAGTTTCTCACACCACAGAAACAATGTGATATTTAAACATGCAATTTATTTCACTTAAGAGTATGGTCTCAAAGTACATTCATTTACCTAGAAATATCTTAATTTTATCCTTCTTTATGGCAGAATAGCACTCAGCTGTATAGAAAAAAACACATCCTTTTTATCTCTTCATCAGTTGATGGGAATTTAGGCTGTTTCCATGATTTAGCTATTACAAACTGTACTGCTATAAATATGGGTGTGTATATATCACTGTGATATTATACTTTTTATTTGAAGGGGGAGATACCAAGAAGGGGAATAGCTGTGTCAAATGGAACCTCTTGTTCTAATTTTTTGAGGAATCTTCACACTGATTTCCACAGTGGTTGCACCAACTCCCACCAACAGTGAAGAAGACTTCCTTTTATCCCACAGCCCAATCAGCTGATAGTTTTCTTGACAACATCCATTCTTTCTGGAGTGACAGGGAATCTCAGTGTTGTTTTAATTTGCATCTCTCCAGCGACCAGTGATGTTGAACATATTTTTTAGTATATTTATTTACCATTTCTAGTTCTTCATCTGTGAAGTGTCTATTCATTTCAGATGCCCATGTTTGGATTGGGTCTTTAGTTTTGAGAATCTGATTTTTTGAGTTCCTTACATATTCTAGATATTAGTCATTTATATGAGGAACAGCTGGCAAAATTTTTTCCTATAGTGTGAGTTGCCTTCACACTTATTTGGTGGTATCTTTTGCTGTGCAAAGCTTTTTACTAAGATGAGATCTCAGTTGCTCATTCTTTATGATACCTCAGTTGTGGCTTTGTTCATAAAGTCTTTGCCTACATCAATGTCTTCAAGAGCTCTACCTGTCCTATCTTTCAGCAGATTTGCTGTTTCTGTTTTAATAGTTAGATGTTTGATCCATTTCAAATTAGAGTAGTGTATACTGAGAGATAGATATAGTTTTAATCTTCAGCGTATAGAACGCCAGTCTTACTGGAAAGTTTATTAAAGAAGCTATCTTTCTTCCAAACAAGGTATTTGGCCCCTTTGTCAAAGACAAAGTGGCTATGTGTGTTTTCAGTTTGTCCCGCATCTTCTAATCTATTCCATTGATCCTTGGATCTTTATTTTCCAGACCATGTTGTTTTTACCATGGTGTCTTTGTAATGTATTTTCAAGTCAGGGATTGTAATGTGCCCTGTCATGCCTTTGTTGTCCAGAATTATTTTTGCTGTTCTAGGTCTCTTCTTTTTGTAAGTGAATTTGAAGACTATTTTCTCTGGTTCTGTGAGGTATGCTATTGGTATTTTGATTGGGATTGTGCTAAATCTGTATAACAATTTTGAATTGTACTTCCTGCTTTAATACACAAATTTCATGAGAATTTGGCCAAAACTATGCATTTCTATATTTTGGGGCCCTATTTTTTACGCTACAACAACAAAGTTCAGTAGCTGCAATGAAGACACCCTATTTCAACTTAAAATATTCACTATCTGCTTCTTTTCACATTTCATGGAAGAAATTGGAGATAATTAGGGAGACTATCTTTACATTAGCAGTTCATAAATTAGCTGCTGAAGCACTCTGCTTTGAAGTATGAGATATGTGAATCAGGAATAATTCTGATACTTTTCTTAACATATTTTAAAAACTACCTGAAATGCATTGTTTTGGTATCTTAAATTACTTTCAAGCAAATAGAGTAAGTCTATTTAAAAATAAGAAATGTGAAAGTCTTAAGGGTGAGGATCAAGTGCTTGGCAAGATTTTCTTCTTGAACAAGCTCCAGTGGAAGAAGTTTCCTTCTCCAGAGGGTGCCACCATAAACATGTCTAAATTGCAAATAACGCATTCTTTCTGTAAATACAAATTACTCTGAGTCTGAATATTGCTCTGAGAGTATAGGCTGCATAAAACTTACCATAAAGATTGTATCACTGAGTGCTGAACAAACCCTGGAGCCACCCTGCATCTGCACTTGGTAATTTCTAACTGTCCACTTTGAGACATTTATTCAGTAATTTGAACTTGTAGCTTTCTGCATTGGGGCAGCATTCATGAGCATAATCCCATATCTGGTCATTGCTTCTGAGTAATATGTTCATTCACTGAGCAAACAATATGGTAAAACTCTCAGTGATATTTCACAATGAATCAGGACCTGATTAAATGAACCTTAGATTTCAAAGAAATAACCTGAGAGCTAAGATATCAAATTGTCCAGCAGCTGTTTGGGGATTTTTTCACATGAGGGACCAGTTTATACAGCTGTGGTGGTGATTTCGGTGGGGGCGTTTATTGAGCACTGGCAGTGCTTCCCAAGTGATGTGCTAAAATGGAAGATTGGACAGAGCGTTCTTCACCAAGACCAAGTGTAACCCTGGACAGATCCATCACATCCATGTCTGTGACAGAATAAATTTCTCTATTTCATTTAAAATTGCTCTCAAAATGGAAGATACCTTACATTTTTAGCATGCATTCAATTAAGTGATGTTCCACACATGTACGGAATGGAACTAATTTTTTAAATGAGATTAACTTTAAATCTGTAGGGTACTTTTACCCTGTCCTAGAATTACTGCCATGTTGGCTTACTCTCTACAGCTAACAAATAGACAGTTGGGCATGTTGCCACTAGCAGTATTTAAATATGAGAACAATTATTATTTCTAGCCAATACTTGGAATGAAGCAAACACTAAATGAATTTCCTTCTCTGTTGTCCCTTCTACACAGTTCTTGCAGTAGAGGGAAACTGAGGTTCACATAAGAAAACTAGAAATTCAAGCAAAGTTATTTTCTTAATAAGTAGTTATCCAATGTTTGTTGCAAACATGTGTTAATAAAAATTTAGTGATTTATCTTAAAAGCATTTACTATCATTGTTTTATGACACATAATAAAACTTCCAGAGAAGCAGGTGGTGTTCTTTTTTACTTTATATTGCTTTTAGAATTCTTTCTATTAAGGAATCATTTAAACATCCAGTTTAGGCAACAAATCTTTTACATCATTATGCAAGAGAAATATTTTTAGATTTATAGCCTTTAGGCTGAGTAATATCTTAATAGCTGGTGATATGATCATAAACAACATAAATGATATTTGCACTCAAAGACCTACTGTCCAGTACAACTATGCATCTAACATTTTTGTGTTTACATAAAATCCAGTCTCTGATCCACAACTTAGTTACTTAGCTGCTCTAATCTTTATATTTAACATATGTTTGAGGATAACCTTTAACTTAAGTTAGTTAAGGAATGTTGTGAAAAAATATCTGAAAACTATTTGTTAGAGTGCAAATGCTAAGTGTACTTTTGCGCCTTTCCATTTTATTACTATTACAATAACTGTGAATATAAAATAAATATAAGAATTGATTTCTTATATGTAGCAATAAACTCAGTGTTCAAACTTTGTGTTCTAATACCAAAACACGACCAGTTTGGGTGCTATGATCCAAAAGTTTCTTCCAAAATTCACACATTGAAATTTATCAGCCAGTGTGATAATAATAAATGCTGAGATGTTGAAGAAATAATTAAACTTTAAAGCACAGGTCTCATATATGGAATTTCTACTCCTATAAATAATCTTGAGGAAATGGCTTTCTTTCTGCCCCTTCTGCTGTGTAAGGATACCATGCTTCTCTCATGGGGATGGGGGACATCAAGGCTCCATCTTCCATAAGGTCCCCAAGATGCCAATTCTGAGGTCTTCTAAGAAGTTCCCTTAGATCTGGAAATTCTCAGCCTCCAGGAATGTGAGAAATAAGGGTGTTTTTTTGTTTATAAATTTCCCACTTCCAAGTATTTTGTTATACCAGCATCAACAGAATAAGAATTTATGAAAGTAAAAACTATGAAGACATGACTTGATGATATTGATAAAATAAAATTCTATTTTCCAATAATAATGACATAAATCAGTAAACATATATTCTGGGCATAAAGTTTCAAACTAATTGTAAAAATTCCCCACCCTGGAGATCCACCTCAGTTTAACATTATGGTGGTATAGACAGGTGAACAGACACTGCAAGTGGGACAGAAAAATTAAGAACAGAGACCATCTCATTACAAAGAAAGAACACTTCCTCAAATATAGAAGATCCTGGCAGAGTTTCCAGAAAAAAGTTACGTGTTTTTTTTTTTTTTTTGGTTTTTCTCCGGTACCGGGAACCAAACTCACGACCTTGCGCATTCCAGGCAGGCGCTTTTGCCGCTGAGCTAAATCCCCAGCCCCAAAAGTTACGTTTTTATAATTCTTCTGGCCTTTGGAAAAATGAAAGCCTTTAAATTTTATACATAGTCATATTGAATTTAGTGCTGTAGAGAAAGAAATGTCTAGGGATTATGTTATACAAAATTTCAAGAACACAAAAGCAAGTCACAATCTACATATCCTTTATTAAAACCTTTATCATAAAAGCACCTAAGGTATTAGAACGTTCATTTATTCATTCACTTATTTACTCATTAACCACTATATGCTGAGTACTGTCTTAATGGCTGATGATAGCATCAGAAACAACACAAATGATATTTGCACTCAAAGACCTACAGTCCAGCATAACCTTGCATCTCACATTTTTATGTTCCCTCAAATAATTGGAAGATATTTTTAATAGCTATTTTAATTCACTTGGCTGTACTATGGTCTAAGAGTGGATATTCTGATAAGCACCTAGATGTTATTTGTCCTCTGGGTAGAAAAGTATGGAAGCGTACAGGAAGGTAAACCAGAATCGCAGTCCAGTGCATGGTAGTGTCAGAAAACAAATTGCAGCACCTGCATTTAAATACAGAATTGACTTGTATTAACAATTCATGTGTCATGTCATCTAAAAATTATAGATACTACACTGGGAATAATAGAGCAGTTAGTTTTTATAAGGAAACTTGAGCAAGAACAAGTAATCAGAATAATATAGAAAACAAGTTGGTGCTGGTTAACATCAGGTTAACTTGGGTTACTCTTTTTGTAAGGGTTAAAATATGGGAACTCTGTGATCATGGTGAAAAAACTGGGCTACTTGGCTAATTATCTATCTTATCTCTCTCAGTGTCTCAGAAAGAGAGATAATTTATTTCAGTGGAGTCATGGAACTTTAGCACAAGAGACTCTATTTTGTCCAAATCAGTTCTCTCCTGCAAATTTTGACACCGAGGAAATAAAGAGTAACAAAGAAGTTGGTAAATTGAGGGAAAAAATATATCTTCCAGAAATAGATCCTTTTATGTAAAATTCAGGACTAAAAAGTTCAAACTACTTAGCAAGTACTCAAGAATCTTGACTACTGGTCTCAGTTCCATCTGGCTTTCCACTGCTATATCCTACCTTTTTTTTTTAATCCTTCACTCTAGCTCATGAATGCATTACTTTTTCTGCAATGTGCTCTTAAGCTGTTTCTGAATATTTAATCCTTTTCAAAGCCACATCTGCCTATCTAAACCTCAACAATCCATCCAAATGCAACCAGAGTCCCACCTCTTCTGCAATGTTTGAACAAACCACTATACCAGAAAGTTTCTGAATTCAGAGGAATTTGATAATACAAGATAATAGTGCTAAAAAACATAACAGAATAACTTGGGATGAAGCCATTAGTGGAAATGTCCAATGTGAATTTTAAGTTTTTAGAGGACAGAGATTATCAAGATGACTTTAAATATTTGGGTTCCAAATGCATATCCTCTTCAATAAGGCCTAATCTTGTAGGTTGGATGCTCTCCACATCACTTTGTTCATTTCTTGAGAGCTTTGCCTCTGCCTGTTTTTAAACCATTTGAGAATCTTAGAATTATTATACTAGAATAGTATTCTAGTATACCACTCTCCTAATTTTAGGAGAATGAAGATTTCCCCTAAAATTAAGATCCTCAATGAAGTACATTAATTTTTATACATTTTAAAAATAAGATAAGGCCCACCTGGGAGGCTGAGGTAGTTGTTTTGCATGAGACTCTGTCTCAAAATAAAAAGATAATGATTATATCAACAAAGAATTATAGAGAATTACTTAATTTTTAATACAAATTATTTCTTGTAACATTCTGATATAACACAAACTATGTAATTGAAAAACTGTAAATGGACATTCCACAGTACCTGACAATTAATCATAATATGTCAATTTGATTGTGTTAAACAATGCCGAGAATATTAGTAAAGCACACTTCTGTTTATTTCTGGTAAGATATGGAATCACGACATTAAATGAAATATATATATATATAAGTCACTTCCCCCCTTTTCTCTCTGGTAGTGTTCCCCTGCTCTGATTTCCAGCCACCATAAACTAAGTAGCTTTGTTCTACCACCTATTACCATGTTTTTAACCTGGAGCCAGGTGATCACAGATTCTATCCCCTGAAATCACAATCACAGCGACATCCTCTGTTAAATGTTGAAGTCAGGTATTGTTTCCCAGCAACAAGAAAGCTATCTAACATGGAAAAGTAGTACCAGGAATAGGGTCCTTGTGAATCTAGCTGGCCATGTGGTTCAGAATTCTTAGGAACTGATTTGTAACAGATGTGTGGAAAAGTTAGGGGATACATTCTGGAAAAGCCCTAGAATGCAAAACAGAGCTGGATGTGTGATTTCATTCAGAGTTCAGAAAATGAGAATGGTGATGTGAATGTGGACATAAAGACTAGGCCCAAGAGATTTTACTTTCAAATAAGGAATCCATTTGTGGTTAGTCTAAAGATCATGTGTATCATATTCTAGCAAAAAATTGCTAATATTTTGTGCATGTTCTAAAGAGTGGGATTGAGGGTAATGGACTAATTAAACTGGAGAAGGAAATTTCAGGAAACCCCAAAATTCAGGCTGTGGTCTGACCACTACTGGCTGGTTTTATTCAGAACCGTAGTAAGAATCAGGAACAAAAGGAAAAGCAGAAAATTTAAGGAAAATTATTAAAATTACCCCAAAAGGAATAATGTCAAAATTTGTAACCAAAGGAGGCATGTCTGCTAAAGAAATTAGCACTACTTAAAAAAAATTAATGACTTTGTACAGGGAGGGAGAAAAAAAATCTCTTACGAGTAGCTCAGAAATGAACAAGACTCTCACCAGGCTCAAGTGTATTTTTATCAACTTTTCATTTGAATTGAGAGTCTCCGATACCCTTTCCCAGGAAGAGTCTTCTTGAGATTTGCTTTTGCAGTACTAATTTCAATGTGCTCAGTCATTCAGGCACTATGAGGCCACTATAGCCACCGTCCAAAGGGACCTGGGTACTTCTCTTGCTCAAAGCAGAGCTTGGTTTCATCCATATGATGCTGGTTTTATTGTCATGGATATTGTAGGAAGTGGGGGTCTGGGAGACTTCTACCCAGAATTCAAAAGAAAGCCTGGAAGATCAGAAAAGGAGCCCCTGAGAGGGCAGTGTGTGTAGATGTAGGAATAAAATGTAAGGTGGAATGAAGACCTACAGGAAGTCACAGAGGCCAAGAATGTGGTGGTCTGTTGAGGGAAGCTATAAGCCATAGACAGAGCTTTCCCAAGAGCAAGACTTAGGAGTGGAGCCACTCAAACCCTTTGGAACTCACATCTTACCACTGTGCATCCTTGATGCTAGATATGGAGCTACAGCATCTAATGTTTACCTTGCTGGGTTTTAGGCCTACTCTGATCCTGTTTGTTTTTCTCCCTCTACTCTGCCCTTTTTAAACAAGAATGTTTATTTCTTGCCATTGTACACTGAGATTCTTACAGAGGTTCACAGCTAAGAGTTTGCCTTGGGTCTCAGAGGAAATTTTGACCTGAAATTTTAAATAATGGTGAAACCATTGAGACCTTGGGGAAGAGATTATTATATTTCCATTTGTATAAAAGGTAGCTTATAATGTTGAGGCTATTAACTTATTATTGTGTTTAATTAGATATTAAATGTGGTTTAAGAAGATAAATTTGGGGTAACAAATGTCCAGGGGATTAGTAAAGGACACTTCTGTATTTTTGGGGTACATTGTGGAATATGAACTCGTGTAATAGTTGTGGTCCCTGAATCTGTTTACTCTGGCAATTTCTCCCTATTTTGCCACCCTGCCACCATGAGCTTACCAGATTTGTTTCACCATGACCTTTTGCCATGCTATTTCTTCCTTGAAGGTGTCTGATCATGGACTGACTCTCTTGAAACTACAGTCAAATTAAACCTAACTTCCTTTAAGTTGTAGATATTGGGTATTGTGTTCCAGAATGAGAGAGCTGGTTTATATAGAGTACTAATCAAATACTTAGTAACTGAATTTATCTTTATAATACATTACCTTTATATTGATGGATTCATTGAATTGCCTTTTAGAAAATATTTCTTGCTATTAACTGCTGTTTACTTTAAGTATATATTAATTTAATATTCACCATTTAGTTGTTTTACAATGATTTCTTCATTTATTTCTTACATGAATTTATGCTAAGACAAGATTAAGAGTGACTATGTCAGGTTCTTCATGGTTGAATATGCCAATATTGCCATTTTGTACTGGGATAATAACTTGCCTGGTTATAATATTGTTGAAGCATACTTTTTCCCTTAGGATTTTGTAAATATTGTTCTATTATCTTCTGGCACTTCATTTTTCCATGGAGGTATTTGATCCCAGCCAGATTTATCCACTTTTTAAGTTCTTGGATACCTGATGAATTCTTTCTTTATCCTTGAAATTCAATCACTTTACCAGAATGTTATGAAATTGGTTCTTCTAATAAATTTCATGAGAACTGTATGTTTTTAGATTTATGGGCAACATTTTTTAATTTTAGATCTAACTTCTACTATTACATTATTTTTAAAAAATTTTATTTGCTGAGTTTTTACTATAGGTATCTCATTTATATTTATTTTGAATGAGTATTTCCCTTTTTTTTTGGTACTAGGAATCGAACTCATGACCTCCTGCATGCCAGCCAGGTGCTTGTGCCTCTGAGCTATATCTCCGGACTTGAATGAGTATTTCCTATAAATGATGGATGTTAACATTTTTGTGATTATCTTATTTGTTTTCCTATTTCTATATCTGTATCTATATCTATATCCATATCTATAGCTGTATCTACATCTATATCTATATATCATCTATATCTATATTTATTTATATCTATGTCATCTATCTGCTTTGGGGTGTTTGCTTCTTTCATTTTTAGAGTCTTCTAATAGGTCTTTTATTCAATATGTACCCCAGGTTGGCCATAAACTCACTGCCCCACTCTTGCTTCAGCCCCCCCAAGTGCTGGGAATAATGCCATGCAGCCCCACAGTAGGCTTCTTTCCCCTGAACAGTTCACTAAGACTAATCTACTGCTATCTCTGACACTAATTTTATTTTCTACATTTTCCATAGTTCCTATTTTGTTACCTTGGCAGGGTGTTGCTTGGGTTTTCTATACATATAATTTTATGCTCTTTCTTCTCAGCTCATTCATATGTGTAATCATCTCATATTTGATGCCTTCTCTCATTAAAAGTTACATTCCCTTTAGATTTTCCAATAGGGTTACATATTTGCCAATACTTTATTTTTTAAACTATTTATATACTATAATATATTATATATAACATATATTAAATATAATATGTACAATTTATAATACATATTTTACTGATTTTTGTCCTTTAGATCTGACTTTATTTTTGTTGTAGTATTTTTGCATATTTGCCATAAAATTGCAAATATTCTATGCTCAATTAAACATGCTATATTTAATGTAGTATTTCTTAAGATTCTTAATTTTCTCTGATATATGGTGAGCACATTTTTATTTATACTTTTGCATTTTGTCTGTGACCTTTAAAATATTCCTTAAGACTTTATTCAAAAAAATAATAGTAGATATTCTAACCACATTACTGTAACCTATAATTCTGTAAGACAGAAGAAAAACTTAATTAGATTTGTTAGTCATTTGGTCAAAAATTTGAACCTGAGAGCATAGTCAAGGGGACAACAACATGCTGGATATGTAGATATCAATTCCATTATGTTATCTACATTTTACTTTATTAGCTTTTTTATGAATTTTTCCATTGTAAATGTTCTTTTTCTAATCTACTCAAAGATATCTATCAAAATATAGATATATTTTAAACTAGTGTATAGATGAAACTATCATTACATAAATCAAATAAAATATTGTTATAATCCTTTTAAAAGCACACTTTCAAATAAATCACATAATCTGACCTCCTTTTAAGCTCTGTTTATAACAGATATATCTTTTTAAATATTGTGTACATTCTGAAACATTTAACTTTTGCTCATACACACTGTTATTAGAAGAAAAAAAAGCAGAACAAAATGACAATAATTTTTCTTGGGTCCATCAAAGACTGAACAGAAACTATGATCCTTAATGTGTGAGGAGATAAGCAATTCCATCATCAAGAAGAGATCTGCTCACAGGAGGCAGAAGCCATTGAAGTCATGAGCTTTGAGACATAATTAAATGGCAACTATGAAAAATTGTTGTAGTTTGGCTACAAAATGAGTGAGAAATTTTGAGGACCGCAATCTTATCTAGATGCTTCCTGGATTTAAAGTCCATGGAGTCCCATGATGGTCTCATGTCTAAGAGTAAAGAAACATTCCTTGGTGGCTCTGGTAGGGTAAGGGGAAAATAAATACTTTTGAAAATGCCCGGAACATCTATCAAAATAAGGTCTGAACTCCAGGAAAGATGACTTCCCCCAGAGGGGAAAAAGTCATTTCCCTATGTCCAAACCCTTTTACTCTTCCTTTCTCACCTAAGAGGAAAAATCACTAAGAAATATAAAAATTACAGCTTTGAGAAACAAGTTAGACTCATTAAAAAACTAGCTTTAATCACATTATATTCAAGATATACAGTAAATTTAAAATTTGACAATAAGACAACAATATAATTTAAAAGTGGACAAAATTCTAAGTAGGTATCTCATCAAAAGAGTCACACATGGGGGAAAAAGCCTGTAAAAAGATCTTCCATATCATTTGTTACTAAGAAATTACAAATTAAAATAAAGGTGAAGGACACAGAAATCAACCAAAAGCACTCTCTGTAGCCAAATCACCCTATTTGACTTAACAAAGCAAAGTAATCTGGATTCAGCATTAGTTCACATTGATATGAATAAATGATTGAATAAATGTATAACTGGAGGAAAGGACATAAGTCTTTCATTCAGAAGTGTCTGAATGACATAAGTCTTTCAATTCTGAAGTGTCCCTCAGTATCTGTAGCTTAATTCCCTGGTTAAGTGTGGGCTCTACACTGTGATTGTCTTCTACACAGTATGATGTGGAAATAATTGTATTAAAGAATAATCTGAAAAAATACTGACTAAGGTTATTGATGTTTGTGTCATTAAGAATAACTTATGGTGGAGCTGAGGATTTAGCTCAGCAGCACAGTGCCTGCCTGGCAAGTGCAAGGTCATGAGTTCAATTCCTAGTACTGGAAGAAAACCAAAATAATAATAATAATAACTTATGGTGGTAAGACATGATTTTAATATAGTACTACAAAAAAATGGTACTTTGACTCTTTGGCCATGCTTCTCAAATTCCATAAGCAACCCATATCTGAAAAAAAAAAGTCAGATACACTTCAACAGAGGGTCACTTCATAAAAATGCCAGACAAATACTCCTCTATGGTGACTGTCTGTGTCATTTGCAATGTTTTTTTGTTATTTGTTATTGTCTTTGATTGTTTGATTAATCTTGTGTTCTTACATCTGGTGGACTGAGCAACTTCATTAAAGATAACAGGATGTAAGGTAGCAACCACTGCTAATTCCTATCATTTTGTTTTGAAGTCATGTATTATTTTTGTTGGTTTGTTTTTGCCTTCATTGTTGTTTTTCTATTTTTTTTTTTTTTTGCTCTTTAAAAATGAGAAAAAAAGATGGTCAATGTCAAAGACAAGAAAAGTGTGAGAAATTTTCATACTCAAGAGGAGCCTAAGAAGACATAAGTAAATGTAGTATAATATTCTGCTTGGAATCCTCAGAAGAAATACATTATAAGGTTAAAACACTAAGAAAATGTCCATGGACTATAGACTTCAGTTAATAATTATGCACTGTGATCATTATTTGTTGTTAACAAATGTATCATAACAGTGTAAATTGGTGGTCAACTTTGGTTTACATGTATATAGGAGCTCTCTTAGTCTATTTTGTGTGCCCAAGTCTATATGATGTGAGCAGAAAAGGTTACTTGAGTTCATAGTCAAACAGTATAGATAGCGCAACTGCGTTTGGTGAGCATCTCTGCTGTATCAAATGGGCAAATGGCGTCAGCATGAGGAGGTAGGCAACTGACCACATGATAGAAGAGGAAGCAAGAGAGTACAAGCAATAACATGCTCTGGGTGGTAATTCAACAGGTTTTGGAAAACTACATTACTCACCTCTATGAGTGATGGGCTTCCCAGGACCCAATAATCTCTTAAAGGCCTCACTACTGTATTTCAATGAAATATACGAGGAATGGGGAAGAAGAGAAATGAGATTTGAGAAAGGGATGTTGTGAAGTACTATTTATGTGCACCTAGTCCCTAGGAGGAGTGAGACCACTGAGTACTACAAGCATATATATTTAACACATACAGGGAGAAAACAGAGGAGAGGGCCTAAGAAGTGAATTAAGAAGTTTCATATACCTCTACCAACTCCCCATAATGAATGCTATCACTGTGTATGAAAAACAAGTATGACTTAAAAAAAAATACCATAATGTCCCTAGGTTAAAAAAATGAAAAATGCACTGGTGAGCAAGCCTAAAATATTATGTTCTGGAACTGAATATATCTAAAATACAAACATTGGAACTGAACAAATGGTAACTTTCATTATTATTTACAATCACATATGTGCTCTTCGTTTTACAGACAAATAGTAAAACCTAATCAGCATCAAAGACTTTTTCCCACTCGTGCCAGCCCCCAAGTACAAAGGAATGATAATATATGATGTGTTAAATTTCATCACAAAGTAATTAAAATGACTTTGTATGATAATTTGAGTTAAATTTTCAGTCACAGATTGTATTTATCATCAAATTCAAACATGCTTCCTTTGAATTGGTATTTCCCATTGCACATACAGATCTCAGTATACAAGCACAATTTCCTTCAGTAAAAATTTAAAACATTTTAGATCACCAAAGATGGGCAGCCTGCTAGGATTCCAAAATTGTAGTTAAAAGTTGTGTGGTAAGAAATGTATACAAGCTACTTTTCTTTTGTTTCTTTACTTCTAAAATTGGGATAAAGATGTGTTGATGTCATTAAATGCTTTAAATCCAGTAATAGACACAAAGGACTTAAGATATTCTCCTACCTTTATATGCACTGCACACATATATGTCATATATGTGGTTTTGCTCCCTTAAAAAAATACATTAACCATTAACTAATTGCAAGGAAAATTCATAATACATCATGACACCCCCACTCTGTTCAGTAACTTTTATTGGAGTAGCACTGTGTTATCGTGCAGAAAATTTATCACCTGTTATCTTCTATCTATCTATCATCTATCTATGTATCTATAAATTTGTCTGTGCTGGAGAAAGTAAACATTATAAAGAAGAATCAGAGGAAAATGAATACATGTGAATCTACTGTTACCCGTCGAGGAGAACAGTACGCTATCTATATATATCAATGGTTACTTTTTTCCAGTGGTGAACAAAGGGTGCAAATGCATGGATTTCCATGATCTTTAATGTACTTGTAGAGATGGGAAGACAAAATTTTATTCTTATTTCTTGCAAGAAGCCACAATACCTAGACAGATCTCAATACCGTCTCTCTCTTCCTCTTCTTTACCTTTCTGTGTCTTTCTCTCTCTGTCTGTCTCTGTCTCTGCTTGTCTTCTACTCCCCTTTTCCCTCCCTTCTTCCATCTCCCCCCTCTCCATGTGAATGTGGTGTGTGCGTACGTGTACACTCATTAATTTATAGAATATTTATACTAGAGTTTAAAATTTACATAATCAAGAATGGGTAGAAAATGGGTACTTTATGTGGACTTACATATTCTATTTAATTCAATGTTTCACGCATCCTGTGAGATTTTCAAATGACCAGACTTTTTATAAAGTCATAGGATCCCCATAAAGTTTCTGCCATCACTACTCCTTTCCCCTACTTACATCTAGATCCATTCTGTATGTTTTCATATAAGCCTGGGTTTGAGGCATTATTACATATTCACGCAATGTTTCTGTTTTGTTTGAGTCCTCTTTTACAAGTTTAACTTTATTGTACAGATTTTTTATCTGTCCCCTGCATCTGGCATCACCCCACACTCACACATGTCAGTTGGTTCAGCTTTTCCATGCCCACACCAGAAGGGGATCCCCATTAAAAGCTGATAGCCAGATGCTCACCTTGTTCATTATCATAATTTTAAAATACTCTATAAATCAATCAATAAATAAATGTCAACCTTAAAGTTATGCCAAAATGTATTCTGATTTAGATGAAAATTAATAACTGTATAATGTCTCAGAAACTTTTCAGTAAAAATGATTCACTTAAAGCTATGGACAGAAGTAAGAAGGAACTGTGATGCAATGACTGATATCACAAGTAACTTTTTGTGATAAATGTTTGTAATCAGAACAGGCATCTATCTGTTAGAGAAAAACAGAACATCATCATTGCTTAAGCTTTAAATAAATGGGAATCAACTGCATTTGCTTACACTAACATGGACTGCGGGCTGGCAGGGCCCAGGAGCAGTTATTTCTGCAGCCTCAAATATAATCTTTTATTTTTTCAGATGTGGCTGTGCAAACAATTTAAAAAAAAAAAAAAAGAAGAAGAAGAAAAAAGAGAGCCTTAAAAAATCCCATTACTCCTCTAGACTTGGATCTGTAAGGACCAGTCAAGGAAAATATCTAATTTCTTCAAGGAAAAAGAGTTCATATTTCTTTGGATACAGATCCATTTCCATGGTGACCAAGTGGCTCTCATTTTTTTTTTTTTTCCTAATAAGAACATCACCATCTCGATACACATAATTTCCTCAAGTAAATGTGCTCCGGGGGAAAGTTATAAGGAGAAGGGAATCTACTGTGAGTGACTTTCAAAAACCTGAAATTGAAGAATTTTATTAACAAACACACCTAAATGGGATTTCATTGCTTTTCTGAGCAAGAGTGTAAGGGAAAAGGAGGGAGTGAATTGCAAGGAGTCGTGGAAGTTTTAACATTGCCAAGGTGAAAGTGATTTAAATTAGGACTTGGGCATGGTTGGTCTGCTCCACCCCGTGTATATAAACACTCACACATGGGCTGCCATGTGTCCACCACGGTACCCTCCTCCCGACAGGCCGCTAGAAACCGAACCGTACACATTCACATATACGCATGCACATGGAGGAGTAACAAAAACATAAAACAGCTTATTTTGATTATTGGTCTTGCCAAACATAAACTTTGGAGACAAAATTTTAAATAAAGCAGCAACTATGAAAGTAAACAATGAGATCTCTGTGTTGGATTACGTAGTTGGGGCGTGCATATTTGAAATCAAGCTCTGAGTAGAAATAAAGAATCACTTCTATTTGTCTTCCTTTCCTCTTACTTTTTTAAGAAGCTGCCATAAGGATCCTTCCTAACAGGAATTTAAGGTGCAAATACGTCTCTTTTGGGAAGTGAACTACTGCTAGGAAATACGTGGTCAATGTGGTTATTATAAACAATCCTATAAAATAATTCAGCTACGTGAATTATGAAAAACACCAAGCGTGTTTATGACTTGAAGAGTCTCTTGAAAACTAGGACTGTTTGAAGACCTAAAAAGGCAATTGCTGAGCTCAACATCTTATTTTATTGATGAAATATTTACTGCCTCCTACTTTCCTCTGACATACTTAAAATCTTCCTTGTCGTAGCCTACATGATATATCAGAGACTGCAAATTACAAGGCTTTTCTTAGTGTACCATTTAATTACATAGATACATTATACAAATGTCATATTTAGAATTTCAATTTTTTTCTGGAGTAGTAATTTAAACATAATCTTCATAAACATAGTGTTTTCAATATTACTTTAACATAAAAGTTATTTTAAAATTCTTCAAAGAAATAAAATTTAGTCTATGGCCATACCATCCTGAATGCACCAGATCTCACCAGAAATAAAATTTAATCCAATTATTATAAATGAATTATTTAGGTGTTTCAGGAAAGTGGCCTATATTATACTTTGACCTACCTGGATTTATGAATGTAAGCAAGAACTGCTTAAGTAAGGGAAATTCTTTATGATTTTATTTTTTAAAGATATACATCCACACATGCATGTTATATACATATTTATATGCATATTATATACTACAGAGAAATATTTAATATCTAATATGGTTCTTAGAAATACACCTGTGATTTCTAATTTATAAATTTTCTCTTGATTGAAATCTGATTTTGTGGAGTGCTAAGTCTGAACTTTTTTGGATTTTGTTACACTTACTTTTTTATATTTGAATTATCTGTTTGGAAAGATATTCATCTTTTCAGTCACCCCTGTCTGGCTCTGAATTCCATCTTCTTTTACTTCCTTAAAAGTTATTACTGTGGATTTCTTCTTTTTTTAATATCTTCTATTCCCCTTTCCCAGTTGCTTAAATCAGACAATGTGTAAGATTACTGGTACGTTAAGATTTCTTTCTCTTGAATCTGCTCATATTAATTGTTCAGACACCTAAAAAACTAACATTTTATAGTAGAGGAGGTGGCGCTTTTCATTCCATGTTTTTGCCATGAAGTGTGTGCATGTATCTTGCAAAATAAATTGTACTGACATGTTTCTGAAATGCCTGGCACTTATTTTCCCAAACCACCTTAAATACTGAGGTTCACAAAATCAGTGATGAGTAATGTGAAAAACCTCTAAGATATTCTACTTCATAATCTTTGCATGACATCTAGTGGCTAGAATTGGAAAACCTGTGGAAATTGTGATTAACAAGTGCCAAAGAGGAGGGAAACAATCCACGTTGCTCTGGAACCCTTAGTTCTAACATGGCAGGAAAAACGACGGAGATCTTTCACTTCCAAAAATGAAGAATAATCTAGCAATTACTAAGAGATACTACTTTCTTAATCATTTTTATTTCTCAGTCCAAGTGTCAGGTGATAACAGTCTGCCTCTGTGTAAGCATTCTATGCTCACTATGTCTTGTGAAACTTATCTGCCTATTCACAGTGCCTATTTGTGATAGATATCACGCAAATAATCATTATCAGATGCAAAATTGAATAAACCCTTCCAGTTTTCAGTTTTGTACTTTGTGTAACAATATAATCCCAGCATGTGTACACAAATACTAAAAGTAATGATATTAAAATCTATGGTTTTATTTTATTGTTTAAAAATCTTTAGATTTTAGATCCTTTCCGTTTAGAGTTTAGGTTCCTCTAAAAAGGTTATAAAACAAGCACCAGCTAAGCTTTGAGTCATAGGAGTGATTTGGGGTTATGTCCTTGATGATTCAAGATTTGGGATCTGCCGAGAATAGAGGTTCAGTCAGTTTTGGTGACTGGCAATGGAAACTGATACATGATCTGCATGTGTCCATGTAAATGACACAGAGAGTGCCTACAGGATGTGGAGTTCAGAAAGGAGGGTGGATTTGATCTGAGCTGTGGCTGAGCCCTGGCTTTTATACAGGGAGGCCTTAGGCCCAGCTATCTATCTGCTATGCACATAATTTCTTCATCTCTATTATAGAGTGACACATAACATATTTTATATGGTGAAGATCAGTACTGTACCCAGTCCCAGGGCAACTTACCAGGCAGCTCTGTTATATTCGGATAAAGAAATGCTTAGATCAAATATTGTTCCTTAAGAATACACAAAAGAAAAGTAGCAAGAGAAAAATAAGTAATAATAAATAAATACTATATTCTTGACATCAATTTGAAAGTTGATAATAATTATTTTATGGCAATCTATTTGAAATACACATTATGGATTGCTACATTGTACGTCATGTAAATAGATCAGAACTTCCTGAAATCTGGCAATAACGAATGAATATTACCTCTGAATTTTCTATTACTTCAGAGAATATTTTTCCCTGCAACATGGGCCAAAGTAAACTTTTTATCTCCTGAACATAGTTCTTTGTAAAAATCAGCATCTAGAACATAACTCGAATCACAATTACTTCCTATACATTTTAAATGGGAAGTCAGCCAATAAGTGTTTAGATTTGGAGATTCTATTGTTAAAGGTTATGGTATCAGCAAATCCTGGAATTATCTTTCAGGGTGAATACTAAGAAGGAGCAATCACTCCACATAGGGTCAAAGGAGACTTTTCTTGAAGAGGTGGGTTTCCCCATGGTCTTTGAAGTGAGTGTTTGTTAAATCCAGGGGCCTAGTGATGAGTGAACTATAAGAGAGATTGCTGACAGATTTGGAATCCCACAGTGGTTGTTTTGTCCCTTGCCTGGAAAAGGTTGGTGATTATTAAACTCTTTCTCTAGTAGAGCCTTTGATCCTAACCCAAGCATCCAATTTAAAAAGGCAAGTAATATAGGCATTTTTTGCTACCACTCAAATTGATTCTTTTCCATGTTTATGCTCCTTTTTCTAAATTATATGTATCGGTAGTTGCAATTATTTCCTGAGAAATGACCTGGGGAGTGTGTGTGTGTGTGTGTGTGTGTGTGTGTGTGTGTGTGCATGTGTGTGTGTGTGTGTCTGTGTGTGTGTGTTTGTAGATGTGCTTCAAGAGGTCTCATTCCTTCACCTTCTCAGAATCATTTAGTTTAAAATTTTCATTTTTCCTTCTTCCTTATTTATCAGCATGAGACAGCTGACTGATTTAAGTTCTGAACTTATGCAAGGTTGGCAAGTCCACCCTTGATGTTTAACAGACCTGAACTAAACAAAGCACATTCGGTTTGAGTCACTTTAAATATTTGGTCACTTTTTAACTCTATGTAAACTTTCTGGTTAAATCTTATTTCAAATAGTGAAAGAATTATAGCCTGAATCCACTGTCTGGTTTCTGACAGTACCTGAAGAAATATTTCTGATTGATAATTCTTAAGTGTTGGAATAGATTTTTGGTTAGGAGATAAAAGATGTAAAAGGACTACATTGTTTAATTTTACATGTAAGTCAAATAATACTTCTAAAATTGGGCTTATACCTGTGATGATTGCCTTTTTTAGTTTGTCACTTCATTGTTTTTCTTGTTGGTTTAGTTTTTTTCTTCTATTAAACAACCAGGATCAGTTTGTGAATATATAGTGACAGCTACCTGCTAGAAATGGCATTAAATTTTGGAGCATTCTAATTCTTCCCAACAAGCTATAACACATTACTAAGACGTCTGGACATACTCAGTGCTTTACTAAAATGTTTTCATGCCTTGATACTGTGTAAAGTGCTTTCAAATAACCATTTTATTTTTGCATCTACTCTACTTTCTCTACTCTCTATTTTGTTTGCAATGAAAGTTTAAAATGTGTAACACAAGCTTAAATAACAGTTTTAATCATGCATACATTATAAACATATCAAAATTAAAATTTCCAAGACAAATCCCTTATTTTATTAAAATATGGCTCTCATAATGTGTTCAAATTGTGGAATAATTCAGTTAAAATAAGCCTGGGCTGAGCTAGCATTTATGATGCACAGTTTTGACATAGAACAATTGATTAAGGATGACATGTCAATAAAATGTAATGAAAGGTGGAAGGAATTGCTGTTCTATTTTGTTTGTGTCAGAGCACTCATTTATAATGTGAGAGGGGAGTCCATAAGGGCTTTCCTGAACACTTAGATATAAAGGCATTGTTTCTTTTCTTTTTTTAATGCTATTCTCTTCAATGGGGAATGTTGAAGGTGGACTTGTCCTCCAGTGAGATGTACTGAAAGTTTCTCAGAGATCGCTTCTGGTGTGCTTAAGCCCCTGTTCTTTGAAGCCAACCATTAAAACTCGATCATCTCTCCCTCTTCTTGGAGTAACATTTTCCTCTTAATAAAAGCCCTCATTACAATAACAAACCTAGAATGTTCTTACAATTACTCCTTGGGAAATCTCTGCCTTTTCTTTATTATTATAATAGTTTAACTCACTTTTTCTTTAAACTACAATATACTGAGTTTACCTGGAAATAAGGGGGAAAAAAAAATCAAAGTCCCAGATATTTTATCTGGCTGTGTGGTATATTTTTGTTGCAATTGTTTATTTTTTTCCTCTTTTTCCTAAAATCTTTCTCCTCACTGGATTAAAGCTAAAAGGGATGTATCCTCCTTTCCTCAGTGAATGCTGATGGATGAATGAATGTCAATCACGTTATTGCTTCAAAAGTCCACCTTCTTTTTTGCCCATCCTCTTTACTTATATAACGGATACCCATGAAATAAAGCAGAATAGGCGTTAGGCTATTCCTTGGCAAATCGTGGTGGATGGCCTAGCAATGGATTTTAGAATAGTGTAAGTAAAGGCATATGAGTTGTGGGAAAGCTTTGCAATTCTATTTTTGTTCCTTAAGCAAAGACTGTGTGTAGTATATAAAATGGGCCTGGGATCCATTTGGGAACCTATAAAGTTATCTATATTCATTATTATCTACAGACATAAATTAATAGCAGTGCTCAGACTGTACAAACTTCATATGATGGATCTAGTTTATGTGTCCTCAGTTTCCTAATTTCTGTAGACAATCATTTCTAACCCCAAAAGATAGAATTACCCATGATTTAAGATCCTTTCAAAATGACCCCCAATAATGACGTTTGCATTTGTTTAGCTTGGAAAGATCAAAGCAACAGGGATACAGGCCCTGTACAATCAGCTGCACATGTTGAAGGATAATGTTCCACAGGCCAGTAACACATCCCTGCAGGTTGAATTATGGGAAAGAAAGCAATGGAACTGACTATAAGTAGACTAGTAGAAAATGTAGTAAATTCAATAAAGCAGACAGTATGTGGAGAGCCTCACTTTCTTACATGGAAGAATGCTGGAGCAACAAAGGAAGTGAATGTTTTCACCTTATATGGCTAAATGTCCTCTTACTGGCTTTGAGACGCTAATAAAATAAAATTTACATATGTTTCAAACATAAAATCCTATTTAATCTACATTTGTGTTCATAATATTGAGTGTTCCTAGATTTTTAAATAAAAGTGAAAAATATAATCAAGTGAAATACAAAATTTTAATTTTCAAATTAAAATATGTGTTTTTTTCACCTAAGATAGCTTTACAATGATTTCCTTTTTTCTTTTAAAATCTATGTCATGTAATAATTCACTATGTGTAATACACTGGACACTATAAGAAGTAAAGCAGATTTGTTCTAGTCTCAATTTTCATTCAAAATTATGATGAATTTCAATAAAAGCTATTGTGAAACTGACTGATATATTTCTGAATATTGAAATATTTAATATGAAATCTTTTGATTTATCACTCATTGATAGTTACTCAAGCCTAACTTTTTTTCTGTCAAATAATATTAAAGCATATGAATTAATTTTCATTGCAGCTAAAACATAATTTTCAAAAAATTCTAGTTATTTTATTTGTTTTATACATACAACAAACTTTCAAAATGCAAATGTGGCATTACTAATGATTTTTAACACATTTTGAATTCCCAACTTACATTAACATAAAATTTTGCACAATAACAATTCCCAGTACCATATACATCTCTTACATAGATAATATTTCTAATATTTTCCTTCCTCTCTTCCCTTTCTTCCTTGATTCCTTCCATTCTTCTCTCCTGTTTTCTTCCCTTCCTTCTTTTTGACTTCCTTCCTCCTTCTCCTCTTTTCCCTTCTCCCTCCTTTCTCTCTCTGCTCCTTCTTTCCTTCCTTCCTTTTCTTTCTTTCTTTTTCTTTCTTTCTTTCTTTCTTTCTTTCTTTCTTTCTTTCTTTCTTTCTTTCTTTCTTTCTTCCTTCCTTCCTCCCTTCCTTCCTTTCTTTCCTTCTTTCTTTCTTTCTTTCCTTCTGCAAAGCTGGGAATGGAATTCAGGACCTTGTACATGCTAACCAAGTGCTCTACAGCTGGTCTACATCAAATCTTCAGAGAAAAAGGCAAATTTGTGACAGTTCAGCATGTAGCACCTCATATATTTCAGTTTCCTTATACTTATATTGCAAAAAATAATATAATATAAACAATGCACATTTTAAAATCATTTTATAACATTGCCTAGATCTTTACATTTTTTTTAAGAACTACAATATAATTCAGACAAACTTCTAATGTAGCAAAATTGTGTAGGTGAGGAGAGGAGAAACAGGTAAGAGTGGGATTAAGCACCTATGTTCATAGCAGCACAATTTGTAATTGCTAAAATGTGGAAGCAACCCAAATGTCCATCCACTGAGGACTGGATCAGAAAATTGTGGTACT